>NW_027667967.1:1200000-1531000 GCF_963924665.1 Micromys minutus
AACAAAGGGAATTTCTGTCTTTTTTGCCCCAAATTAAGAAGAATTTCTGACTTATTACCCTGTTATAAGTTAAATTTCTGCAATTTTGCCCCAAAATAAGAGATATTTCTGCCTTTTTGCCCCCAAATAAGGGGAAATTCAGCCTTTTTACCTCAAAATAAGGGGAATTTCTGCCTTTTTGCCCCAAAATAACAAAATTCCTTTTTTTCCCTGAAATAAGTGAAATTTCTGCAATTTTGCCCAAAATAAGTGAAATTTCTGCAATTTTGCCCCAGAATAAGGGAAATTTCTGGAATTTTGCCCCAAAATAAGTGGAATTTCTGAGGTTTGCCTCAAAATAAGGAGAATTTCTGTCTTTTGCCCCAACATATAGGGAATTTCTGCATTTTTGCCCCACAATTAGGGGAATTTTTGCAATTTTGCTCCAATATACGAGGAATTTCTGCCTTTTTGCCCGAAAATAAGAAGAATGCATACCTTTTTGCCTAAAAAAAGGGAAATTTCTTCATTTTTGCTTCAAAATGATGGGAATTTCTGCTTTTTTGGCTCTAAATAAGTGGAATTTCTGTTTTTTTCCCCCAAAACAAAGGGATATTCTGTCTTTTTTGCCCCAAAATAAGAAAAATTTCTAACTTATTACTCTGAAATAAGTGAGGTTTCTGCAATTTTGCCCCAAAATAAGGGAAATTTTTTCCTTTTTGCCCTCAAATAAGAGGAATTTCATCTTTTTTACCTCAAAATAAGAAGAATTTCTGCATTTTTGCAACAAAATATTAGGAATTTCTGCTTTTTTGCCCCAATATAAGGAAAATTTCTGCCTTTTTTCCCTGAAGTAAGTGAAATTTCTGCAATATTGCCCCAAAATAAGTGGAATTTCTGAGTTTTGCCCCAAAATAAGGAGAATTTCTGTCTTTTTGCCCCAACATATAGAAAATTTCTGCCTTTTTGCACCACAATTAGGGGAATTTCTGCAATTTTGCTCCAAAATACGGGGAATTTCTGCCTTTTTGCACGAAAATAAGAGGAATGCATAACTTTTTGCCATAAAGAAGGGAAATTTCTTCATTTTTGCTCCAAAATAAAAGGAATTTCTGCATTTATGCTTCTCAATAAGTGGAATTTCTGTCTTTTTCCCCCAAAACAAAGGAAATTTCTGGTTTTTTTGGCCCAAAATAAGGGGAATTTCTGACTTATTACCCTGAAATAAGTGAATTTTCTGCAATTTTGCCCCAAAATAAAGGAAATTTCTGCTTTTTTGCCCTGAAATCTGTGAAATTTCTGCAATTTTACCTCAAAATAAGGTGAATTTCTCATTTTTTGCCCCAAAATAATGGGAATTTCTGCCTTTTTGCCCCAAAATAAGAAAAATTTTTGCTTTTTTTCTCTGAAATAAGTAAATTGCTGCTATTTTGCTCTAAAATAAGGAAAATTTCTGCAATTTTTCCCAATAATATGGGAAATTTCTGCAATTTTGCCCCAAAATAAGGGGAATTTCTTTCTTTTTGACCCAAACTAAAGGAAATTTCAGCCTTTTTACCTGAAAATAAGTGAAATTTCTGCAATTTTGCCCCAAATAAGAAAAATTTCTGCAATTTTGTCCAATAATAAGGTAAATTCCTGCAATTTTGCCCTAAAATAAAAAAAAAATTTCTTGAATTCTGTCCCAAAATAAGGGGAATTTATGATTTTTGCCCCAAAATAAATGGAATTTCTAACTTTTGCCCCAAATTTAGGGGAATTTCTGCAATTTTGCCGCAAAATATGGGGAATTTCTGCCTTTTTGCCCGAAAATAATGGGAATGCATACCTTTTTGCCATAAAAAGGGAAATTTCTTCATTTTTGCTGCAAAATAAGGGGAATTTCTGCCTTCTTGCCTCTAAATAAGTGGAATTTCTTCTTTTTCCCCCAAAACAAAGGGAATTTCTGTCTTTTTTGCCCTATATTAAGGGGAATTTGTGACTTATTACCCTGTAATAAGTGAAATTTCTGCAATTTTGCCCCAAAATAAAGGATATTTCTGCCTTTTTGACCCCAAATAAGGGGAATTTCAGCCTTTTTCCCTCAAAATAAGGGGAATTTCTGCCTTTTTGCCCCAAAATAACAAAATTCCTTTTTTACCCTGAAATAAGTGAAATTTCTGCAATTTTGCCCAAAATAAGTGAAATTTCTGCAATTTTGCCCCAGAATAAGGGAAATTTCTGGAATTTTGCCCCAAAATAAGGGGAATTTCTGAGTTTTGCCCCAAAATAAGGAGAATTTCTGTGTTTTCGCCCCAACATATAGGGAATTTCTGCCTTTTTGCCCCACTATTAGGGGAATTTCTGCAATTTTGCTCCAAAATACAGGGAATTTCTGCCCTTTTGCCCGAAAATAAGGGGAATGCATAACTTTTTGAAATAAACGAGGAAAATTTCTTCATTTTTGCTCCAAAATAAGAAGAATTTCGGCTTTTTAGCCTCTAAATAAGTGGAATTTCTGTCTTTTTTCTCAAAAACAAAGGGAATTTCTGTATTTTTCCCCAAAATAAGGGGAATTTCTGACTTATTACCCTAAAATAAGTGAAATTTCTGCAATTTTGCCCCAAAATAAGGGAAATTTCTGCCTTTTTGCCCTGAAATATGTGAAATTTCTGCAATTTTACCCCAAAATAAGGTGAATTTCTGCCTTTTTGCCCAAAATAATGGGAATTTCTGCCTTTTTGTTTCAAAATAAAAAAAACTTTGCTTTTTTTCTCTGAAATAAGTGAAATTTCTGCAATTTTGCCCTAAATATGGAAAATTTCTGCAATTTTTCCCCATAATAAGTAAAATTTCTGAAATTTTGCCCCAAAATAAGAGGGATTTCTTCTTTTTTGCCCCAAAGTAAAGGAAATTTCAAACTTTTTACCAGAAATAAGTGAAATTTCTGCAATTTTGCCCCAAAACAAGGTAAATTCCTGCAATTTTGCCCCAAAATAAAGGAAATTTCTGGAATTTTGACCCAAAATAAGGGGAATTTATGATTTTTGCCCCAAAATAAAGGGAATTTCTGCCTTTTGCCCCAAAATTAGGGGAATTTCTGCAATTTTGCTCCAAAATACAGGGAATTTCTGCCTTTTTGCCCGAAAATAATGGGAATGCATACCTTTTTGCCATAAAAAGGGAAATTTCTTCATTTTTGCACCAAAATAAGTGGAATTTCTTCCTTTTTGCCTTTAAATAAGTGGAATTTCTGTCTTTTTCCCCCAAAACAAAGGGAATTTCTGTCTTTTTTGCCCCAAAAAAAGGGGAATTTCTGACTTATTACCCTGAAATAAGTGAAATTTCTCCAACTTTGCCCCAAAATAAGGGAATTTTTTTCAATTTTGCCCCAATGTAAAGGAAATTTCTGCAATTTTGCCCCAAAATAAGGGGAATTTCTAACTGTTTGCTTTCGAAAAAATAGATTTTCTGTCTTTTTGCCCCAAAATAAGGAGAATTTCTGCCTTTTTGGACAAAAATTGAGATAATTTCTGCAATTTTGCTTCAAAATACGGGGAATTTCTGCTTATTATCCCGAAAGTAAGGGGAATGTATACCTTTTGCCTCAAAAAAAAGGGAAATGTCTTCATTTTTGTCCCAAAATAAGAGGAATTTCAGCCTTTTTACCTAAAAATAAGTGAAATTTCTTACTTTTTACCCAAAAATAAACGGAATTTCTGTTTTTGCCCCAAAATAAAAAGAATTTTTGAATTATGCCCTGAAATATGTGAAATTTCTACAATTTTGCCCCAAAATAAAAGAAATTTCTGCATTTTTGCCACAAAATAAAGAGAATTTCTGTTTTTTTGCCCCAAAATAAGGGAAATTTCTGCCTTTTTGCCCCCAAATAAGAGGAAATTCAGCCTTTTTACCTCAAAATAAGGGGAATTTCTGCATTTTTGCCCTAAAATATAGAAATTTTCTGCCTTTTTTCCCTGAAATAAGTGAAATTTCTGCAATTTTGCCCCAAAATAAGTGAAATTTCTGCAATTTTGCCCCAAAATAAGGAAAATTTCTGAAATTTTGCCCCAAAATAAGGGGAATTTCTGAGTTATGCCCCAAAATAAGGAGAATTTCTGTCTTTTTGCCCCAACATATAGGGAATTTCTGCCTTTTTGCCCCAGAATTAGGGGAATTTCTGCAATTTTGCTTCAAAATACAAGGAATTTCTGCATTTTGCCCGAAAATAGAGGAAATGCATAAGTTTTTGACATAAAAAAGGAAAATTTCTTCATTTTTGCTCCAAAATAAGAAGAATTTCGGCTTTTTAGCCTCTAAATAAGTGGAATTTCTGTCTTTTTCCCCCAAAACAAACGGAATTTCTGTCTTTTGTGTCCCAAAATAAGGGAAATTTCTGATTATTACCCTGAAATAAGTGAAATTTCTGCAATTTTGCCCCAAAATAAGGGAAATTTTTACCTTTTTGCCCTGAAATATGTAAAATTTCTGCAATTTTACCCCAAAATAAGGTGAATTTCTGCCTTTTTGCCCCAAAATAATGGGAATTACTACTTTTTTGCCCAAAAAAAAGAAAAATTTTTGATTTTTTTCTCTGAAATAATAAAATTTCTGCAATTTTGCCCTAAAATAAGGGAAATTTCTGCAATTTTTCCCCATAATAAGGGAAATTTCTGCAATTTTGCCCCAAAATAAGGGGAATTTCTCCCTTTTTGCCCCAAAATATAGGAAATTTCAGCCTTTTCACCTGAAAATAAGTAAAATTTCTGCAATTTTGAACCAAATATGTGAAATTTCTGCAATTTTGCCCCAAAATAAGGTAAATTCCTGCAATTTTGCCCCAAAATAAAGGAAATTTCTGGAATTTTGCCCCAAAATAAGGGTAATTTCTGCCTTTTGCCCCAAAATTAGAAGAATTTCTGCAATTTTGCTCCAAAATATAGGGAATTTCTGCCTTTTTGCCTGAAAATAATGGGAATGCATACATTTTTGCCATAAAAAGGGAAATTTCTTCATTTTTGCTCCAAAATAACGGGAATTTCTGCCTTTTTGCCTCTAAATAAGTGGAATTTCTGTCTTTTTCCCCCAAAACAAAGGAAATTTCTGTCTTGTTGGCCCCAAAATAAGGGGAATTTCTGACTTATTACCCTGAAATAAGTGAAATTTCTGCAATTTTGCTACAAAATAAGAGAAATTTTTGCAATTTTGCCACAATATAAAGGAAATTTTGGCAATTTTGCCCCAAAATAAGGGGAATTTCTGACTTATTAACCTGAAATAAGTGAAATTTCTGCAATTTTGCCTTAAAATAAGGGAAATTTCTGCAATTTTGCCCCAATGTAAAAAAAATTTCTGCAATTTTGCCCCACAATATGGGGAATTTCTGACTGTTTGCTCCTGAAAAAGGAGATTTTCTGTCTTTTTGCCTCAAAATAAAAAGAATTTCTTCTTTTTGCCCAAAAATTGAGAGAATTTATGCAATTTTGCTTCAAAATACGGGGAATTTCTGCTATTTATCCCGAAAGTAAGGGAAATGTATACCTTTTGCCACAAAAAAAAGAAATTTTTTCATTTTTGCCCCCCCAAAAAAGGAATTTCTGCCTTTTTACCCCAAATTAGTGAAATTTCTGCCTTTTTACCACAAAATAAACAGAATTTCTGTCTTTTTGCCCCAAAATAAAAGGAATTTTTGAATTATGCCCTGAAATAAGTGAAATTTCTGCAAATTTGCCCCAAAATAAAAGAAATTTCTGCATTTTTGCCATAAAATAAGGGGAATTTCTGTATTTGCCCCCAAATAAGGGGAATTTCAGCCTTTTTACCTCAAAATAAGGGGAATTTCTGCATTTTTGCCCCAAAATAAGGAAAATTTCTGCCTTTTTTCCCTGATATAAGTGAAGTTTCTGCAATTTTGCCCCAAAATAAGGGAAATTTCTGCCTTTTTGCCCTGAAATATGTGAAATTTCTGCAATTTTACCCCAAAATAAGGTGAATTTCTGAGTATTTGCCCCAAAATAAGAAAAATTTTTGTTTTTTTCTCTGAAATAAGTGAAATTTCTGCAATTTTGCCCAAAAATAAGGGAAATTTTTGACTTTTTGCCCTGAAATATGTGAAATTTCTGCATTTTTACCCAAAAATAAGGTGAATTTCTGACTTTTTGCCCAAAAATAATGGGAATTTCTGGCTTTTTGCCCCAAAATAAGAAAAATTTTTGCTTTTTTTCTCTGAAATAAGTGAAATTTCTGCAATTTTGCCCTAAAATAAAGGAAATTTCTGCAATTTTTCCCCATAATAAAGGAAATTTCTGTAATTTTGCCTTAAAATAAAAGGAATTTCTTCCTTTTTACCCCAAAATATAGGAAATTTCAGCCTTTTTACCTAAAAATAAGTGAAATTTCTGCAATTTTGCCCCAAAATAAAATAAATTCCTGCAATTTTGCCCCAAAAAAAAAAAAAAATTTCTGGAATTCTGCCCCAAAATAAGAAGAATTTCTGATTTTTGCCCCAAAATAAAGGGAATTTCTCCCTTTTGCCCCAAAATTAGGGGAATTTCTGCAATTTTGCTCCAAAATACGGGGAATTTCTGCCTTTTTGCCCGAAAATAATGGGAATGCATACCTTTTTGCCATAAAAAGGGAAATTTCTTCATTTTTGCTCCAAAATAACGGGAATTTCTGCATTTTTACCTCTAAATAAGTGGAATTTCTGTCTTTTTCCCTCAAGACAAAGGGAATTTCTGTCTTTTTTCCCCAAAATAAAGGGAATTTCTGCCTTTTGCCCCAAAATTAGGGGAATTTCTGCAATTTTGCTCCAAAATACAAGGAATTTCTGCCTTTTTGCCCGAAAATAATGGGAATGCATAACTTTTTGCCATAAAAAGGGAAATTTCTTCATTTTGGCTCCAAAATAAAGGTAATTTCTGCCTTTTGCCCCACAATTAGGGGAATTTCTGCAATTTTGCTCCAAAATACGGGGAATTTCTGTCTTTTTGCCCGAAAATAATGGGAATGCCTACCTTTTTGCTATAAAAAGGGAAATTTCTTCATTTTTGCTCCAAAATAAATTGAATTTCTGCCTTTTTGCCTCTAAATAAGTGGAATTTCTGTGTTTTTCCCCCCAAACAAAGGGAATTTCTGTCTTTTTTGCCCCAAAATAAGGGGAATTTCTGACTTATTACCCTGAAATAAGTGAAATTTCTGCAACTTTGCCCCAAAATAAGGGAAATTTCTGCAATTTTGCCCCAATGTAAAGGAAATTTCTGCAATTTTTCCCCAAAACAAGGGGAATTTCTGACTGTTTGCTCCTGAAAAAGGAGATTTTCTGTCTTTTTGCCCCAAAATAAGGAGAATTTCTGCCTTTTTGCACGAAAATTGAGAGAATTTCTGCAATTTTGCTTCAAAATACGGGGAATTTCTGCTTTTTATCCCGAAAGTAAGGGGAATGTATACCTTTTGCTACAAAAAAAGGAAATTTCTTCATTTTTGCCCCAAAATAAGAGGATTTTCTGCCTTTTTACCTCAAAATAAGTGAAATTTATGCCTTTTTAACCAAAAATATACGGAATTTCTGACTTTTTGTCCAAAAATAAAAGGAATTTTTGAATTATGCCCTGAAATAGGTGAAATTTCTGCAATTTTGCCCCAAAATAAAAAAAAATTCTGCATTTTTGCCACAAAATAAAGAGAATTTCTGTTTTTTTGCCCCAAAATAAGGGAAATTTCTGCATTTTTGCCCCCAAATAATGGGAATTTCAGCCTTTTTACCTCAAAATAAGGGGAATTTCTGCATTTTTGCCCCAAAATTAGGAAAATTTCTGCCTTTGTTCCCTGAAATAAGTGAAATTTCTGCAATTTTGCCCCAAAATAAGTGAAATTTCTGCAATTTTGACCCAAAATAAGAGAAATTTCTGGAATTTTGCCCCAAAATAAGGGGAATTTCTGAGTTTTGCCCCAAAATAAAGAGAATTTCTGTCTTTTTTCCCCAACATATAGAAAAATTCTGCCATTTTGCCCCAGAATTAAGGGAATTTCTGCAATTTTGCTCCAAAATACGGGGAATTTCTGCATTATGCCCGAAAATAGAGGAAATGCATAAGTTTTTGCCATAAAAGAGAAAAATTTCTTCATTTTTGGTACAAAATAAGAAGAATTTCGGCTTTTTAACCTCTAAATAAGTTGAATTTCTGTCTTTTTCCCCCCAAAAAAGGGAATTTCTGTTTCTTAGCCCCAAAATACAGGGAATTTCTGACTTATTTCCCTGAAATAAGTGAAATTTCTGCAATTTTGCCCCAAAATAAGGGAAAGTTCTGCCTTTTTGCCCTGAAATATGTGAAATTTCTGCAATTTTACTCCAAAATAAGGTGAATTTCTGCCTTTTGCACCAAAATAATGGGAATTACTGCCTTTTTGTCCCAAAATAATAAAAATTTTTGCTTTTTTTCTCTGAAATAAGTGAAATTTCTGCAATTTTTCCCCATAATAAAGGAAATTTCTGCAATTTTGCCCCAAAATAAGAGGAATTTCTCACCTTTTGCCCCAAAATAATGGAAATTTCAGCCTTTTTACCTGAAAATAAGTGAAATTTCTGCAATTTTACACCAAATAATGGAAATTTCTTCAATTTTGCCCCAAAATAAGGTAAATTCCTGCAATTTTACCCCAAAATAGAGGAAATTTCTGGAATTTTGCCCCAAAATAAGGGGATTTTCTGATTTTTGCCCCAAAATGAAGGGAATTTCTGCCTTTTGCCCCAAAATTAGGGGAATTTCTGCAATTTTGCTCCAAAATACGGGGAATTTCTGCCTTTTTGCCCGAAAATAATGGGAATGCATACCTTTTTGCCATAAAAAGGGAAAATTCTTCATTTTTGCTCCAAAATAACAGGAATTAATGCATTTTTCCTCTAAATAAGTGGAATTTCTGTCTTTTTCCCTCAAAAAAAAGGGAATTTCTGTTTTTTTGCCCCAAAATAAGGGGAATTTCTGACTTATTACCCTGAAATAAGTGAAATTTCTGCAATTTTGCCCCAAAATAAGGGAAATTTCTGCCTTTTTGCCCTGAAATATGTGAAATTTCTGCAATTTTACCCCAAAATAAGTGAATTTCTGTTTTTTTGCCCCAAAATAATGGGAATTTCTGCATTTTTGCCCCAAAAAAAGAAAAATTTTTGATTTTTTTCTCTGAAATAAGTGAAATTTCTGCAATTTTGTCCTAAAATAAGGGAAATTTTTGCATTTTTGCCACAAAATAAGGGGAATTTCTGTCTTTTTGCAACCAAATAAAAGGAATTTCAGCCTTTTTACCTCAAAATAAGAGGAATATCTGCATTTTTGCCCCAAAATAAGGAAAATCTCTGCCTTTTTTCCCTGATATAAGTGAAATTTCTGCAATTTTGCCCCAAAATAAGGGAAATTTCTGCCTTTTTGCCCTGAAATATGTGAAATTTCTGCAATTTTACCCCAAAATAAGGTGAATTTCTGCCTATTTGCCCCAAAATAAGAAAAAAATTTTTTTTTTCTGAAGTAAGTGAAATTTCTGCAATTTTGCCCTAAAAAAAGGGAAATTTCTGCAATTTTTCCCCATAATAAGGATAATTTCTCAATTTTGCTCCAAAATAAGGGGATTTTCTCCCTTTTTGCCCCAAAATAAAGAAAATTCAGACTTTTTACCTGAAAATAAGTGAAATTTCTGCAATTTTGCCCCAAATAAGAGAAATTTCTGCAATTTTTCACCAAAATAAGGCAAATTCCTGCAATTTTGCCCCAAAATAAAGGAAATTTCTGGAATTTTGCCCCAAAATAAGGGGAATTTCTGATTTTTGCCCCAAAATAAAGGGAATTTCTGCCTTTTTGCCCGAAAAAATGGGAATGCATACCTTCTTAACATAAAAAGGGCAATTTCTTCATTTTTGCTCCAAAATAAGGGGAATATCTTCCTTTTTGCCTTTAAATAAGTGGAATTTCTGTTTTTTTCCCCCAAAACAAAGGGAATTTCTGTCTTTTTTGCCCCAAAATAAGTGGAATTACTGACTTATTACCTTGAAATAAGTGAAATTTCTGCAATTTTGCCCCAAAATTAGGGGAATTTCTGCAATTTTGCTCCAAAATACGGGGAATTTCTGCCTTTTGCCCGAAAATAATGGGAATGCATACCTTTTTGCCATAAAAAGGGAAATTTCTTCATTTTTGCTCCAAAATAACAGGAATTACTGCATTTTTCCTCTAAATAAGTGGAATTTCTGTCTTTTTCCCTCAAAAAAAAGGGAATTTCTGTTTTTTTGCCCCAAAATAAGGGGAATTTCTGACTTATTACCCTGAAATAAGTGAAATTTCTGCAATTTTGCCCCAAAATAAGGGAAATTTCTACCTTTTGCCCTGAAATATGTGAAATTTCTGCAATTTTACCCCAAAATAAGTGAATTTCTGTTTTTTTGCCCCAAAATAATGGGAATTTCTGCATTTTTGCCCCAAAAAAAGAAAAATTTTTGATTTTTTTCTCTGAAATAAGTGAAATTTCTGCAATTTTGTCCTAAAATAAGGGAAATTTCTGCATTTTTGCCACAAAATAAGGGGAATTTCTGTCTTTTTGCAACCAAATAAAAGGAATTTCAGCCTTTTTACCTCAAAATAAGAGGAATATCTGCATTTTTGCCCCAAAATAAGGAAAATCTCTGCCTTTTTTCCCTGATATAAGTGAAATTTCTGCAATTTTGCCCCAAAATAAGGGAAATTTCTGCCTTTTTGCCCTGAAATATGTGAAATTTCTGCAATTTTACCCCAAAATAAGGTGAATTTCTGCCTTTTTGCCCCAAAATAAGAAAAAAAATTTTTTTTCTGAAGTAAGTGAAATTTCTGCAATTTTGCCCTAAAAAAAGGGAAATTTCTGCAATTTTTCCCCATAATAAGGGAAATTTCTCAATTTTGCCCCAAAATAAGGGGATTTTCTCCCTTTTTGCCCCAAAATAAAGAAAATTCAGACTTTTTACCTGAAAATAAGTGAAATTTCTGCAATTTTGCCTCAAATAAGAGAAATTTCTGCAATTTTTCACCAAAATAAGGCAAATTCCTGCAATTTTGCCCCAAAATAAAGGAAATTTCTGGAATTTTGCCCCAAAATAAGGGGAATTTCTGATTGTTGCCCCAAAATAAAGGGAATTTCTGCCTTTTTGCCCGAAAAAATGGGAATGCATACCTTCTTAACATAAAAAGGGCAATTTCTTCATTTTTGCTCCAAAATAAGGGGAATATCTTCCTTTTTGCCTTTAAATAAGTGGAATTTCTGTCTTTTTCCCCTAAAACAAAGGGAATTTCTGTCTTTTTTGCCCCAAAATAAGTGGAATTACTGACTTATTACCCTGAAATAAGTGAAATTTCTGCAATTTTGCCCCAAAATAAGGGAAATTTCTGCAATTTTGCCCCAATGTAAAGGAAATTTCTGCAATTTTGCCCCAAAATAAGGGGAAATCCTGACTGTTTGCTCCCGAAAAAAGGAGATTTTCTGTATTTTTGCCCCAAAAGAAGGAGAATTCCTGCCTTTTTGCCCGAAAATTATGAGAATTTCTGCAATTTTGTTTCAAAATACGGGGAATTTATGCTTTTAATTCCGAAAGTAAGAGGAATGTATACCTTTTCCCACAAAAAAAAGGAATTTCTTCATTTTTGCCCCACAATAAAAGAAATTTCTGCAGTTTTTCCACAAAATAAAGGCAATTTCTGTCTTTTTGCCCCAAAATAAGGGAAATTTCTGCCTTTTTGCCTCCAAATAAAGGGAATTTCAGCCTTTTTACCTCAAAATAAGGGGAATTTCTGCATTTTTGCCCCAAAATAAGGAAAATTTCTGCCTTTTTTCCCTAAAATAAGTGAAATTTCTGCAATTTTGCCCCAAAATAAGTGAAATTTCTGCAATTTTGCACCAAAATAAGGGAAATTTCTGGAATTTTGCCCCAAAATAAGGGGAATTTCTGAGTTTTGCCCCAAAATAAGGAGAATTTCTATCTTTTTGCCCCAACATATAGAGAATATCTGCCTTTTTGCCCCACAATTAGGGGAATTTCTGCAATTTTGCTCCAAAATACGGGGAATTTCTGCATTTTTGCCCGAAAATAAGGGGAATTTCTGCCTTTTTACCTCAAAATAAGTGAAATTTCTGCCTTTTTACCCAAAAATAAACAGAATTTCTGAGTTTTTGCCCCAAAATAAAAGGAATTTTTGAATTATGCCATAAAACAGGTGAAATTTCTGCAATTTTGCCCCAAAATAAAAGAAATTTCTGCATTTTTGCAACAAAATAAGGAGAATTTCTGTTTTTTTGCCCCAAAATAAGGGAAATTTTGCATTTTTTCGCCCAAATAAGGGGTATTTCAGCCTTTACCTCAAAATAAAGGGAATTTCTGCATTTTTGCCCCCAAATAAAGAAAATTTCTGGCTTTTTTTCTTGAAATAAGTGAAATTTGTGCAATTTTGCCCCAATATAAGTGAAATTTCTGCAATTTTGACCCAAAATAAGGGAAATTTCTGGAATTTTGCCCCAAAATAAGGGAAATTTCTGAGTTTTGTTCCAAAATAAGGAGAATTTCTGTCTTTTTGCCCCAACATATAGGGAATTTCTGACTTTTTGCCCCAGAATTAGGGGAATTTCTGCAATTTTGCTCCAAAATAGGGGGAATTTCTGCATTTTGCCTGAAAATAGAGGAAATGCATAAGTTTTTGCCATAAAAGAGGAAAATTTCTTCATTTTTGCTCCAAAATAAGAAGAATTTTGGCTTTTTTGACTCTAAATAAGTTGAATTTATGTCTTTTTCCTCCAAAACAAAGGGAATTTCTGTATTTTTTGCCCCAAAATAAGGGGAATTTCTGACTTATTACCCTGAAATAAGTGAAATTTCTGCAATTTTGCCCTAAAATAAGGGAAATTTCTGCCTTTTTGCCCTGAGATATGTGAAATTTCTGCAATTTTACCCCAAAGTAAAGTGAATTTCTGCCTTTTTGCCCCAAAATAATGGGAATTTCTGCCTTTTTGTCCCAAAATGAGAAAAATTTTTGCTTTTTTTCTCTGAAATAAGTGAAATTTCTGCAATTTTACCCTAAAATAAGGGAAATTTCTGCAATGTTTTCCCATAATAAGGGAAATTTCTTCAATTTTGCCCCAAAATAAGAGGAATTTCTCCCTTTTTTACCAAAATAAAGGAAATTTCAGCCTTTTTACCTGAAAATTAGTGAAATTTCTGCAATTTTACCCCAAATAATGGAAATTTCTGCAATTTTGCCCCAAAATAAGGTAAATTCCTGCAATTTTGCCCTAAAATAAAGGAAATTTCTGGAATTTTGTCCCATAATAAGGGGATTATCTGATTTTTGACCCAAAATAAAGGGAATTTCTGCCTTTTGCCCCAAAATACGGGGAATTTTTGCCTTTTTGCCCGAAAATAATGGGAATGCATACCTTTTTGCCATAAGAAGGGAAATTTCTTCATTTTTGCTCCAAAATAACGGGAATTTCTGCATTTTTACCTCTAAATAAGTGGAATTTCTGTTTTTTCCCTCAAAACAAAGGGAATTTCTGTTTTTTTGCCCCAAAATAAGGGGAATTTCTGACTTATTACCCTGAAATAAGTGAAATTTCTGCAATGTTGCCCCAAAATATGGGAAATATCTACCTTTTTGCCCTGAAATATGTGAAATTTCTGCAATTTTACCCCAAAATAAGGTGAATTTCTGCCTTTTTGCCCCAAAATAATGGGAATTTCTGCATTTTTGCCCCAAAAAAAAAAAATTTTTAATTTTTTTCTTTGAAATAAGTGAAATTTCTGCAATTTTGTCCTAAAATAAGGGAAAATTCTGCATTTTTGCCACAAAATAAGGGGAATTTCTGTCTTTTTGCCCCCAAATGAAAGGAATTTCAGCCTTTTTACCTCAAAATAAGAGGAATTTCTGAATTTTTGCCCCAAAATAAGGGAAATTTCTGCCTTTTTGGCCTGAAATATGTGAAATTTATGCAATTTTACCCCAAAATAAGGTGAATTTCTGCCTTTTGCCACAAAATACGGGGAATTTCTACCTTTTTGCCTGAAAATAATGGGAATGCATACCTTTTTGCCATAAGAAGGGAAATTTCTTCATTTTTGCTCCAAAATAACGGGAATTTCTGCATTTTTACCTCTAAATTAGTGGAATTTCTGTTTTTTCCCTCAAAACAATGGGAATTTCTGTTTTTTTGCCCCAAAATAAGGGGAATTTCTGACTTATTACCCTGAAATAAGTGAAATTTCTTCAATGTTGCCCCAAAATATGGGAAATATCTACCTTTTTGCCCTGAAATATGTGAAATTTCTGCAATTTTACCCCAAAATAAGGTGAATTTCTGCCTTTTTGCCCCAAAATAAGAAAAAAAAATTTTGTCCTAAAATAAGGGAAAATTCTGCAATTTTGCCCTAAAATAAGGGAAATTTCTGCAATTTTTCCCCATAATAAAGGAAATTTCTCAATTTTGCCCTAAAATAAGGGGATTTTCTCTCTTTTTGCCCCAAAATAAAGAAAATTTCAGACTTTTTACCTGAAAATAAGTGAAATTTCTGCAATTTTGCCTCAAATAAGAGAAATTTCTGCAATTTTTCACCAAAATAAGGCAAATTCCTGCAATTTTTCCCCAAAATAAAGAAAATTTCTGGAATTTTGCCCCAAAATAAGGGGAATTTCTGATTTTTGCCCCAAAATAAAGGGAATTTCTGCCTTTTGCCTCAAAATTAGGGGAATTTCTGCAATTTTGCTCCAAAATACGAGGAATTTCTGCCTTATTGCCCGAAAATAATGGGAATGCAAACCTTTTTAACATAAAAAGGGAAATTTCTTAATTTTTGCTTCAAAATAAGGGGAATTTCTTCCTTTTTGCCTTTAAATAAGTGGAATTTCTGTCTTTTTCCCCCAAAACAAAGGGAATTTCTGTCTTTTTTGCCCCAAAATAAGTGGAATTACTGACTTATTACCCTGAAATAAGTGAAATTTCTGCAATTTTGCCTCAAAATAAGGGAAATTTCTGCAATTTTGCCCCAATGTAAAGGAAATTTCTGCAATTTTGCCCCAAATTAAGGGGAAATTCTGACTGTTTGCTCCCGAAAAAAGGAGATTTTCTGTATTTTTGCCCCAAAATAAGGAGAATTCCTGCCTTTTTGCCCGAAAATTATGAGAATTTCTGCAATTTTGCTTCAAAATACGGGGAAATTCTGCTTTTAATCCCGAAAGTAAGAGGAATGTATACCTTTTCCCACAAAAAAAAAAGAATTTCTTCATTTTTGCCCCACAATAAAAGAAATTTCTGCATTTTTGCCACAAAATAAGGGGAATTTCTGTCTTTTTGCCCCAAAATAAGGGAAATTTCTGCCTTTTTGCCTCCAAATAAGGGGAATTTCAGCCTTTTTACCTCAAAATAAGGGGAATTTCTGCATTTTTGCCCCAAAATAAGGAAAATTTCTGCCTTTTTTCCCTAAAATAAGTGAAATTTCTACAATTTTGCCCCAAAATAAGTGAAATTTCTGCAATTTTGCACCAAAATAAGGGAAATTTCTGGATTTTTGCCCCAAAATAAGGGGAATTTCTGAGTTTTGCCCCAAAATAACGAGAATTTCTATCTTTTTGCCCCAACATATAGGGAATTTGTGCCTTTTTGCCCCACAATTAGGGGAATTTCTGCAATTTTTCTCCAAAATACGGGGAATTTCTGCATTTTGCCTGAAAATAGAGGAAATGCATAAGTTTTTGCCATAAAAGAGGAAAATTTCTTCATTTTTGCTCCAAAATAAGAAGAATTTCGGCTTTTTTGCCACTAAGTAAGTTGAATTTCTGTCTTTTTCCCCCAAAACAAAGGGAATTTCTGTATTTTTTGCCCCAAAATAAAGGGAATTTCTGAATTATTACCCTGAAATAAGTGAAATTTCTGCAATTTTGCCCCAAAATAAGGGAAATTTCTGCCTTTTTGCCCTGAAATATGTGAAATTTCTGCAATTTTACCCCAAAGTAAGGTGAATTTCTGCCTTTTTGCCCCAAAATAATGGGAATTTCTGCCTTTTTGTCCCAAAATAAGAAAAAATTTTGCGTTTTTTCTCTGAAATAAGTGAAATTTCTGCAATTTTACCCTAAAATAAGGGCAATTTCTGCAATTTTTTCCCATAATAAGGGAAATTTCTGCAATTTTGCCCCAAAATAAGAGGAATTTCTCCCTTTTTGCCCCAAAATAAAAGAAATTTCAGCCTTTTTACCTGAAAATTAGTGAAATTTCTGCAATTTTACCCCAAATAATGGAAATTTCTGCAATTTTGCCCCAAAATAAGGTAAATTCCTGCAATTTTGCCCTAAAATAAAATTTCTGGAATTTTGTCCCATAATAAGGGGATTTTCTGATTTTTGCCCCAAAATAAAGGGAATTTCTGCCTTTTGCCCCAAAATTAGGGGAATTTCTGCAATTTTGCTCCAAAATACGGGGAATTTCTGCCTTTTTGCCCGAAAATAATGGGAATGCATACCTTTTTGCCATAAAAAGGGAAATTTCTTCATTTTTGCTCCAAAATAACGGGAATTTCTGCATTTTTACCTCTAAATAAGTGGAATTTCTGTCTTTTTCCCTCAAAACTAAGGGAATTTCTGTCTTTTTGCCCCAAAATAAGGGGAATTTCTTACTTATTACCCTGAAATAAGTGAAATTTATGCAATTTTGCCCCAAAATAAGGGTAATTTCTACCTTTTTGCTCTAAAATATGTGAAATTTTTACAAGTTTACCCCAAAATAAGATGAATTTCTGCCTTTTTGCCCCAAAATAATGGGAATTTCTGCCTTTTTGCTCCCAAAAAAGAAAAATTTTTGATTTTTTTCTCAGAAATAAGTGAAATTTCTGCAATTTTGTCCTAAAATAAGGGAAATTTCTGCAATTTTTCCCCATAATAAGGGAAATTTCTGAAATTTTGCCCCAAAATAAGGGGAATTTCTCCCTTTTTGCCCAAAAATAAAGGAAATTTCAGCCTTTTTACCTGAAAATAAGTGAAATTTCTGCAATTTTGCACCAAATAAGGAAAATTTCTGCAATTTTGCTCCAAAATAAGGTAAATTCCTGCAATTTTGCCCAAAATAAAGGAAATTTCTGGAATTTTGCCCCAAATTAAGGGGAATTTCTGATTTTTGCCACAAAATAAAGGGAATTTCTGCCTTTTGCCCCCAAAATGGGGGAATTTCTGCAATTTTGCTCCAAAATACAGGGAATTTCTGCCTTTTTGCCTGAAAATAATGGGAATGCATACCTTTTTGCCATAAAAATAAAAATTTCTTCTTTTTTGCTTCAAAATAAGGGGAATTTCTGCCTTTTTGCCTCTAAATAAGTGGAATTTCTGTCTTTTTCCCCCAAAACAAAAGAAATTTCTGTCTTTTTTGCTCCAAAATAAGGGTAATTTCTGACTAATTACCCTGAAATAAGTAAAATATCTGCAATTTGCCACAAAATAAGAAAAATTTCTCCAATTTTGCCCCAATGTAAAGGAAATTTTTGCAAATTTGCCCCAAAATAAGGGGAATTTCTGACTTATTAACCTGAAATAAGTGAAATTTCTGCAATTTTGCCTTTAAATAAGGGAAATTTCTGCTATTTTTCTTCAATGTAAAAAAAATTTCTGCAATTTTGCCCCACAATATCGGGAATTTCTGACTGTTTGCTCCTGAAAATGGAGATTTTCTGTCTTTTTGCCCCAAAATAAGGAGAATTTCTGCCTTTTTGCCCAAAAATTGAGAGTATTTATGCAATTTTGCTTCAAAATACGGGGAATTTCTGCTTTTTTGCCCGAAAATAAGGGGAATGTATACCTTTTGCCACAAAAAAAGGGAAATTTCTTCATTTTTGCCCCAAAATAAGAGGAATTTCTGCCTTTTTACCTCAAAGTAAATGAAATTTCTGCCTTTTTACCCAAAAATAAACGGAATTTCTGTTTTTTTGCCCCAAAATAAATGCAATTTTTGAATTATGCCCTGAAATAAGTGAAACTTCTCCAATTTTGCCTCAAAATAAGGGAAATATCTGCTTTTTTGCCACAAAATAAGGGGAATTTCTGTCTTTTTGCCCCAAAATAAAAGGAATTTCAGCCTTTTTACCTAATAATAAGGGGAATCTTTCCTTTTTGCCCTAAAATATGGGGAATTTCTGTATTTTTGCCCCAAAATAAAAAAATTTTCTGCAAATTTGTACCAAAATAAAAGTAATTTCTGCCTTTTTGCCCTAAAATAAGAGAAATTTCTGCGTTTTATCTCTGAAATAAGTGAAATTTCTGTATTTTTGCCCCAAAATTAGAGAGATTTCTGCTATTTTGCACCAAAATAAAGGAATTTTCTGGAATTTTGCCCCAAATTAAGGGGAATTTCTGACTTTTTGCCCTGAAATAAGGAGAATTTCTGTCTTTTTGCCCCAAAATAATGTGAATTTCTGAATTTTCCCTCAAAATTAGGGGAATATGTGCAATTTTGCTTCAAAATACGGGGAATTTTTGCCTTATTGAACCAAAATAAAGGAATTTCTGCATTTTTGCACCAATATAAGGGGAATTTCTGAAATTTTGCTCCAAAATACGGGGAATTTTTGCCTTATTGCCAGAAATAAAGTGGAATTTCTGCCTTTTTGCCCTGAAATATTTGAAATTTCCGCAATTTTACCCCAAATTAGAGGAATTTCTGTTTTTGGCCCCAAAATTAGGAGAATTTCTGCTTTTTGCCCCAAATTAAGGCAAATTTCTGACTTTTTGCCCTGAAATAAGTGAAATTTCTGCAATTTTGTCCAAAATAAGGGGAATTTCTGCCTTTTTGCCAAAATAAGGGGAATTTCAGCATTTTACTTTTAAATAAGGGGAATTTCTGCCTTTTTGCCACAAAATATGGGGAATTTCTGCCTTATTGACCCCAAATAAGGAAAATTTTTGCTTTTCTGCCACAATTAATGTGAATTTCTGCCTTTTTGCCACAAAGTATAAGGAATTTCTGCCTTTTTGCCACAAAGTATAAGGAATTTCTGCCTTTTTGCCCCAAAATAACGGGAATTTCAGCCTTTTTACCCGAAAATAAGGGGAATTTCTGCCTTTTGCCAAAAATATGGGGAATTTCTGACTTTTTGTTCCAAAATAAGGAAAATTTCTTCAATTTTGTACCAAAATAAAAGAAACTTCTGCTTTCTGCCCCAAAATAAAAGTAATTTCTTACTTTTTGCCCTGAAATAAATGAAATTTCTGCAATTTTGCCCGAAAATAAGGGAAATTTGTCCCTTTTTGCCCTAAAATGAGGGGAATTTCTCCCTTTAACCCCAAAATATGGGGAATTTCAGCATTTTACCTCAAAATAAGGGGAATTTCAGCCTTTTTGCACCAAAATATGGAGAATTTCTGCCTTTTTGCTACAAAATAAGAAAAATTTCTGCAATTCTGTACCAAAATAAAAGAAATTTCTAAAATTTTGCCCCCAAATAAAAGAAATTTCTGATTTTTGCCCCGAAATAAGGAGAATTTCTGTATTTTTACCGCCCAAAAAAGGGAATTTCTGCCTTTTTGTCTCAAAATTAGGGGAGTTTCTGCAATTTTGCTCCAAAATACGGGGATTTTCTGCCTTTTTCGCAGAAAATAAGGGGAATTTCTGCAATTTTGCCGCAAAATAAGTGAAATTTCTGCAGTTTTACCCCAAAATAAGGGGAATTTCTGCCTTTTTGCCCCAATATTAGGGGAATTTCTGCAATTTTGCTCCAAAATACAGAGAATTTCTGACTTTTTGCCCGAAAATAAAGGGAATGTATACCTTTTTGCCATAAAAAGGGAAATTTCTTCATTTTTACCCCAAAATAAGGGGATTTTCCGCCTTTTTGACTCAAAATATGTGCAATTTCTGACTTTTTTCCAAAAATAAATGGAATTTCTGTCTTTTTGCCCCAAAATAAGGGGAATTTTCAACTTTTTGCCCTGAAATAAGATAATTTCAAAAATTTTTCCCCAAACTAATTGAAATTTCTGCAATTTTGCCACAAATTAAGGGGAATTTCTGTATTTTTGCCCCAAAATAAGGGAAATTTCTGCCTTTTTACCTCAAAATAAGGGGAATTTCTTCATTTTTGCCACAAAATATAAGGAATTTCTTCCTTTTTGCCCCAAAATAAGAAAAATTTCTGCCTTTTTTCCCTGAAATAATTGAAATTTCTGCAATTTTGGCCCAAAAAAATTGAAATTTCTGTAATTTTGTCCCAAAATAAAGAAAATTTCTGGAATTTTGACCCAAAATAAGGGGAATTTCTGACTTTTTGCCCTGAAATAAGGAGAATTTCTGTCCTTTTGCTTCAAATAATGTGAATTTCTGCATTTTCCCTCAAAATTAGGGGAACATGTGCAATTTTGCTTCAAAATACGGGGAATTTTTGCCTTATTGAACCAAAATAAAGGAATTTCTGCATTTTTGCACCAATATAAGGGGAATTTCTGAAATTTTGCTCCAAAATACGGGGAATTTTTGCCTTATTGCCAGAAATAAAGTGGAATTTCTGCCTTTTTGCCCTGAAATATTTGAAAATTCCGCAATTTTACCCCAAAATAATGGGAATTTCTGGTTTTGGCCCCAAAATTAGGAAAATTTCTGCTTTTTGCCCCAAATTAAGGCAAATTTCTGACTTTTTGCCCTGAAATAAGTGAAATTTCTGCAATTTTGCCCCAAAATAAGGAGAATTTCTGCCTTTTTGCCAAAATAAGGGGAATTTCAGCATTTTACCTTCAAATAAGGTAAATTTCTGCCTTTTTGCCAAAAAATATGGGGAATTTCTGCCTAATAGCCCCCAAATAAGGAAAATTTTTGCTTTTCTGCCACAATTAATGGGAATTTCTGCCTTTTTGCCACAAAGTAAAGGGAATTTCTGCCTTTTTGCCCCAAAATAACGGAAATTTCAGCCTTTTAACCCCAAAATAATGGGAATTTCTGCCTTTTGCCCAAAATATGGGGAATTTCTGACTTTTTGTTCCAATATAAGATAAATTTCTTCAATTTTGTACCAAAATAAAAGAAATTTCTGCTTTTTGCCCCAAAATAAAAGTAATTTCTGACTTTTTGCCCTGAAATAAATGAAATTTCTGAAATTTTGCCCGAAAATAAGAGAAATTTGTGCCTTTTTGCCACAAAAAGAGGGGAATTTCTGCCTTTTAACCCCAAAATATGAGGAATTTCAGCATTTTACCTCAAAATAAGGGAAATTTCAGCCTTTTTGCACCAAAATATGGAGAATTTCTGCCTTTTTGCCACAAAATAAGAAAAATTTCTGCAATTCTGTACCAAAATAAAAAAAATTTCTAAAATTTTGCCCCCAAATAAAGGAAATTTCTGATTTTTGCCCCTAAATAAGGAGAATTTCTGTATTTTTGCCCCCCAAAAAAGGGAATTTCTGCCTTTTTGACCCAAAATTAGGGGAGTTTCTGCAATTTTGCTCCAAAATACAGGGATTTTCTGCCTTTTTCGCAGAAAATAAGGGGAATTTCTGCCATTTTGCCGCAAAATAAGTGAAATTTCTGCAGTTTTACCCCAAAATGAGGAGAATTTCTGCTTTTTTGCCCCAATGTTAGGGGAATTTCTGCAATTTTGCTCCAAAATACAGAGAATTTCTGCCTTTAAGCACGAAAATAAAATGAATGTATACCTTTTTACCATAAAAAGGGAAATTTCTTCATTTTTACCCAAAAATAAGGGGATTTTCCGCCTTTTTGACTCAAAATAAGTGCAATTTCTGACTTCTTTCCAAAAATAAATGGAATTTCTGTCTTTTTGCCCCAAAATAAGGGGAATTTCCGACTTTTTGCCCTGAAATAAGTTAAATTTCAAAAATTTTTCCTTAAAATATTTGAAATTTCTGTAATTTTGCCCCAAAGAAAGGGGAATTTCTGTATTTTTGCCCCAAAATAAGGGAAATTTCTGCCTTTTTACCTCAAAATAAGGGAAATTTCTGCATTTTTGCCACAAAATATAAGGAATTTCTGCTTTTTGCCCCAAAATAAGAAAAATTTCTGCCTTTTTTCCCTGAAATAAGTGAAATTTCTGCAATTTTGGCCCAAAAACATTAAAATTTCTGCAATTTTGTCCCAAAATAAAGGAAATTTCTGGAATTTTGCCCCAAAATAAGGGGAATTTCTGACTTTTTGCCCTGAAATAAGGAGAATTTCTGTCTTTTTGCCCCAAAATAATGTGAATTTCTGCATTTTCCCTCAAAATTAGGGGAATATGTGCAATTTTGCTTCAAAATACGGGGAATTTTTGCCTTATTGAACCAAAATAAAGGAATTTCTGCATTTTTGCACCAATATAAAGGGAATTTCTGAAATTTTGCTCCAAAATACGGGGAATTTTTGCCTTATTCCCAGAAATAAAGTGGAATTTCTGCCTTTTTCCCCTGAAATATTTGAAATTTCTGCAATTTTACCACAAAATAAGGGGAATTTCTGTTTTTGGCCCCAAAATTATGAGAATTTCTGATTTTGCCCCAAATTAAGGCAAATTTCTGACTTTTTGCCCTGAAATAAGTGAAATTTCTGCAATTTTGCACCAAAATAAGGAGAATTTCTGCCTTTTTGCCAAAATAAGGGGAATTTCAGCATTTTACCTTCAAATAAGGGGAATTTCAGCATTTTACCTTCAAATAATGGGAATTTCTGCCTTTTTGCCACAAAATATGGGGAATTTCTGCCTTTTTGCCCCAAAATAATGGGAATTTCAGCCTTTTTACCCCAAAATTAGGAGAATTTCTGCTTTTTGCCCCAAATTAAGGCAAATTTCTGACTTTTTGCCCTGAAATAAGTGAAATTTCTGCAATTTTGCCCCAAAATAAGGGGAATTTCTGCTTTTTTGCCAAAATAAGGGGAATTTCAGCATTTTACTTTCAAATAAGGGGAATTTCTGCCTTTTTGCCACAAAATATGGGGAATTTCTGCCTTATTGCCCCCAAATAAGGAAAATTTTTGCTTTTCTGTCCCAAATAATGGGAATTTCTGCCTTTTTGCCACAAAGTAAAGGGAATTTCTGCCTTTTTGCCCCAAAATAATGGGAATTTCAGCCTTTTACCCCAAAATAAGGGGAATTTCTGCCTTTTGCCCAAAATATGGGGAATTTCTGCCTTTTTGTTCCAAAATAAGAAAAATTTCTTCAATTTTGTACCAAAATAAAAGAAATTTCTGCTTTCTGCCCCAAAATAAAAGTAAGTTCTGACTTTTTGCCCTGAAATAAATGAAATTTCTGCAATTTTGCCCGAAAATAAGGGAAATTTGTGCCTTTTTGCCCCTAAATGAGGGGAATTTCTGCCTTTTAACCCCAAAATATGGGGAATTTCAGCATTTTACCTCAAAATAAGGGGAATTTCAGCCTTTTTGCACCAAAATATGAGGAATTTCTGCCTTTTTGCCACAAAATAAGAAAAATTTCTGCAATTCCTTACCAAAATAAAAGAAATTTCTAAAATTTTGCCCCAAAATAAGGGAAATTTCTGATTTTTGCCCCGAAATAAGGAGAATTTCTGTATTTTTGCCCCCCAAAGAAAGGAATTTCTGCGTTTTTACCCAAAAATTAGGGGAGTTTCTGCAATTTTGCTCCAAAATACGGGGATTTTCTGCATTTTTCGCAGAAAATAAGGGGAATTTCTGCCATTTTGCCGCAAAATAAGTGAAATTTCTGCAGTTTTACCCCAAAATAAGGGGAATTTCTGCTTTTTGCCCCAATATTAGGGGAATTTCTGCAATTTTGCTCCAAAATACAGAGAATTTCTGCCTTTTTGCCCGAAAATAAAGGGAATGTATACCATTTTGCCATAAAAAGGGAAATTTCTTCATTTTTACCACAAAAAAGGGGATTTTCCGCCTTTTTGACTCAAAATAAGTGCAATTTCTGACTTTTTTTAAAAATTAAATGGAATTTCTGTTTTTTGCCCCAAAATAAGTGGAATTTCCGAATTTTTGCCCTGAAATATGTTAAATTTCAAAAATTTTTCCCCAAAATAATTGAAATTTCTGCAATTTTGCCCCAAAATAAAGGGAATTTCTGTATTTTTGCCCCAAAATAAGGGAAATTTCTGCCTTTTTACCTCAAAATAAGGGGAATTTCTGCATTTTTGGCACAAATTATAAGGAATTTCTGCCTTTTTGCCCCAAAATAAAAAAAAATTCAGCCTTTTTTCCCTGAAATAAGTGAAATTTCTGCAATTTTGTCCCAAAATAAAGGAAATTTTTGTTATTTTGCCCCAAAATATGAGGAATTTCTGACTTTTTGCCCTGAAATAAGGAGAATTTCTGTCCTTTGCCCCAAAATAATGTGAATTTCTGCATTTTCCCTCAAAATTAGAAAAATATGTGCAATTTTGCTTCAAAATACGGGGTATTTTTGCCTTATTGCACCAAAATAAAAGGAATTTCTGCATTTTTGCACCAATATAAGGGGAATTTCTGAAATTTTGCTCCAAAATACGGGGAATTTTTGCCTTATTGCCCGAAATAAAGTGGAATTTCTGCCTTTTTGCCCTGAAATATTTGAAATTTCCGCAATTTTACCCCAAAATAAGGGGAATTTCTGTTTTTGGTCCCAAAATTAGAAGAATTTCTGCTTTTTGTTCCAAATTAAGGCAAATTTCTGAATTTTTGCCCTGAAATAAGTGAAATTTCTGCAATTTTGCCCCAAAATAAGGGGAATTTTTGCCTTTTTGCCAAAATAAGGGGAATTTCAGTATTTACCTTCAAATAAGGGGAATTTCTGCCTTTTTGCCACAAAATATGGGGAATTTCTGCCTTATTGCCCCCAAATAATGAAAATTTTTGCGTTTCTGCCCCAATTAATGGGAATTTCTGCCTTTTTGCCACAAAGTAAAGGGAATTTCTGCGTTTTTGCCCCAAAATAATGGGAATTTCAGCCTTTTTACCCCAAAATAAGGGGAATTTCTGCCTTTTGCCCAAAATATGGGGAATTTCTGACTTTTTGTTCCAAAATAAGGAAAATTTCTTCAATTTTGTACCAAAATAAAAGAAATTTCTGCTTTCTGCCCCAAAATAAAAGTAATTTCTGACTTTTTGCCCTGAAATAAATGAAATTTCTGCAATTTTGCCCAAAAATAAGGGAAATTTGTGCCTTTTTGCCCCAAAATGAGGGGAATTTCTGCCTTTTAACCCCAAAATATGGGGAATTTCAGCATTTTACCTCAAAATAAGGGGAATTTCAGTCTTTTTGAAACAAAATATAAAAATTTCTGCCTTTTTGCCACAAAATAAGAAAAATTTCTGCAATTCTGTAACAAAATAAAAGAAATTTCTAAAATTTTGCCCCCAAATAAAGGAAACTTCTGATTTTTGCCCCTAAATAAGGAGAATTTCTGTATTTTTGCCCCCCAAAAAAGGGAATTTCTGCCTTTTTGACCCAAAATTAGGGGAGTTTCTGCAATTTTGCTCTAAAATACGGGGATTTTCTGCCTTTTTCGCAGAAAAAAGGGGAATTTCTGCCATTTTGCCGCAAAATAAGTGAAATTTCTGCAGTTTTACCCCAAAATGAGGGGAATATCTGCCTTTTTGCCCCAATATTAGGGGAATTTCTGCAATTTTGCTCCAAAATACAGAGAATTTCTGTCTTTTTGCCCGAAAATAAAGGGAATGTATACCTTTTTGCCATAAAAAGGGAAATTTCTTCATTTTTACCCCAAAATAAGGGGATTTTCCGCCTCTTTGACTCAAAATAAGTGCAATTTCTGACTTTTTTCCAAAAATAAATGGAATTTCTGTCTTTTTGCCCAAAAATAAGGGGAATTTTCGAATTTTTGCCCTGAAATAAGTTAAATTTCAACAATTTTTCACCAAAATAATTGAAATTTCTGCAGTTTTGCCCCAAAATAAGGGGAATTTCTGTATTTTTGCCCCAAAATAAAGAAAATTTCTGCCTTTTTACCTCAAAATAAGGGGAATTTCTGCATTTTTTGCCACAAAATATAAGTAATTTCTGCCTTTTTGCCCCAAAATAAGAAAAATGTCTGCCTTTTTTCCCTGAAATAAGTGAAATTTCTGCAATTTTGGCCCAAAAAATTGAAATTACTGCAATTTTGTCCCAAAATATAGGAAATTTCTGGAATTTTGCCCCAAAATATGGGGAATTTCTGACTTTTTGCCCTGAAATAAGGAGAATTTCTGTCTTTTTGCCCCAAAATAATGTGAATTTCTGCATTTTCCCTCAAAATTAGGGGAATATGTGCAATTTTGCTTCAAAATACGGGGAATTTTTGCCTTATTGCACCAAAATAAAAGGAATTTCTGCATTTTTGCACCAATATAAGGGGAATTTCTGAAATTTTGCTCCAAAATACGGGGAATTTTTGCCTTATTGCACAAAATAAAGTGGAATTTCTGCCTTTTTGCCCTGAAATATTTGAAATTTCCGCAATTTTACCCCAAATTAGAGGAATTTCTGTTTTTGGCCCCAAAATTAGGAGAATTTCTGCTTTTTGCCCCAAATTAAGGCAAATTTCTGACTTTTTGCCCTGAAATAAGTGAAATTTCTGCAATTTTGCCCCAAAATAAGGGGAATTTCTGCTTTTTTGCCAAAATAAGGGGAATTTCAGCATTTTACCTTCAAATAAGGGGAATTTCTGCCTTTTTGCCACAAAATATGTGGAATTTCTGCCTTATTGCCCCCAAATAAGAAAAATTTTTGCTTTTCTGTCCCAAATAATGGGAATTTCTGCCTTTTTGCCACAAAGTAAAGGGAATTTCTGCCTTTTTGCCCCAAAATAATGGGAATTTCAGCCTTTTTACCCCAAAATAAGGGGAATTTCTGCCTTTTGCCCAAAATATGGGGAATTTCTGCCTTTTTGTTCCAAAATAAGAAAAATTTCTTCAATTTTGTACCAAAATAAAAGAAATTTCTGCTTTCTGCCCCAAAATAAATGTAATTTCTGACTTTTTGCCCTGAAATAAATGAAATTTCTGCAATTTTGCCCGAAAATAAGGGAAATTTGTGCCTTTTTGCCCCTAAATGAGGGGAATTTCTGCCTTTTAACCCCAAAATATGGGGAATTTCAGCATTTTACCTCAAAATAAGGGGAATTTCTTCCTTTTTGCACCAAAATATGAGGAATTTCTGCCTTTTTGCCACAAAATAAGAAAAATTTCTGCAATTCCTTACCAAAATAAAAGAAATTTCTAAAATTTTGCCCCAAAATAAGGGAAATTTCTGATTTTTGCCCCGAAATAAGGAGAATTTCTGTATTTTTGCCCCCCAAAGAAAGGAATTTCTGCGTTTTTACCCAAAAATTAGGGGAGTTTCTGCAATTTTGCTCCAAAATACGAAGATTTTCTGCATTTTTCGCAGAAAATAAGTGAAATTTCTGCAGTTTTACCCCAAAATAAGGGGAATTTCTGCTTTTTGCCCCAATATTAGGGGAATTTCTGCAATTTTGCTCCAAAATACAGAGAATTTCTGCCTTTTTGCCCGAAAATAAAGGGAATGTATACCATTTTGCCATAAAAAGGGAAATTTCTTCATTTTTACCCCAAAAAAGGGGATTTTCCGGCTTTTTGACTCAAAATAAGTGCAATTTCTGAATTTTTTTTAAAATTAAATGGAATTTCTGTTTTTTGCCCCAAAATAAGTGGAATTTCCGAATTTTTGCCCTGAAATATGTTAAATTTCAAAAATTTTTCCCCAAAATAATTGAAATTTCTGCAATTTTGCCCCAAAATAAAGGGAATTTCTGTATTTTTGCCCCAAAATAAGGAAAATTTCTGCCTTTTTACCTCAAAATAAGGGGAATTTCTGCATTTTTGCCACAAATTATAAGGAATTTCTGCCTTTTTGCCCCAAAATAAAAAAAATTTCTGCCTTTTTTCCCTGAAATAAGTGAAATTTCTGCAATTTTGTCCCAAAATAAAGGAAATTTTTGTTATTTTGCCCCAAAATAAGAGGAATTTCTGACTTTTTGCCTTGAAATAAGGAGAATTTCTGTCTTTTGCCCCAAAATAATGGGAATTTCAGCCTTTTACCCCAAAATAAGGGGAATTTCTGCCTTTTGCCCAAAATATGGGGAATTTCTGCCTTTTTGTTCCAAAATAAGAAAAATTTCTTCAATTTTGTACCAAAATAAAAGAAATTTCTGCTTTCTGCCCCAAAATAAAAGTAAGTTCTGACTTTTTGCCCTGAAATAAATGAAATTTCTGCAATTTTGCCCGAAAATAAGGGAAATTTGTGCCTTTTTGCCCCTAAATGAGGGGAATTTCTGCCTTTTAACCCCAAAATATGGGGAATTTCAGCATTTTACCTCAAAATAAGGGGAATTTCAGCCTTTTTGCACCAAAATATGAGGAATTTCTGCCTTTTTGCCACAAAATAAGAAAAATTTCTGCAATTCCTTACCAAAATAAAAGAAATTTCTAAAATTTTGCCCCAAAATAAGGGAAATTTCTGATTTTTGCCCCGAAATAAGGAGAATTTCTGTATTTTTGCCCCCCAAAGAAAGGAATTTCTGCGTTTTTACCCAAAAATTAGGGGAGTTTCTGCAATTTTGCTCCAAAATACGGGGATTTTCTGCATTTTTCGCAGAAAATAAGGGGAATTTCTGCCATTTTGCCGCAAAATAAGTGAAATTTCTGCAGTTTTACCCCAAAATAAGGGGAATTTCTGCTTTTTGCCCCAATATTAGGGGAATTTCTGCAATTTTGCTCCAAAATACAGAGAATTTCTGCCTTTTTGCCCGAAAATAAAGGGAATGTATACCATTTTGCCATAAAAAGGGAAATTTCTTCATTTTTACCACAAAAAAGGGGATTTTCCGCCTTTTTGACTCAAAATAAGTGCAATTTCTGACTTTTTTTAAAAATTAAATGGAATTTCTGTTTTTTGCCCCAAAATAAGTGGAATTTCCGAATTTTTGCCCTGAAATATGTTAAATTTCAAAAATTTTTCCCCAAAATAATTGAAATTTCTGCAATTTTGCCCCAAAATAAAGGGAATTTCTGTATTTTTGCCCCAAAATAAGGGAAATTTCTGCCTTTTTACCTCAAAATAAGGGGAATTTCTGCATTTTTGGCACAAATTATAAGGAATTTCTGCCTTTTTGCCCCAAAATAAAAAAAAATTCAGCCTTTTTTCCCTGAAATAAGTGAAATTTCTGCAATTTTGTCCCAAAATAAAGGAAATTTTTGTTATTTTGCCCCAAAATATGAGGAATTTCTGACTTTTTGCCCTGAAATAAGGAGAATTTCTGTCCTTTGCCCCAAAATAATGTGAATTTCTGCATTTTCCCTCAAAATTAGAAAAATATGTGCAATTTTGCTTCAAAATACGGGGTATTTTTGCCTTATTGCACCAAAATAAAAGGAATTTCTGCATTTTTGCACCAATATAAGGGGAATTTCTGAAATTTTGCTCCAAAATACGGGGAATTTTTGCCTTATTGCCCGAAATAAAGTGGAATTTCTGCCTTTTTGCCCTGAAATATTTGAAATTTCCGCAATTTTACCCCAAAATAATGGGAATTTCTGTTTTTGGTCCCAAAATTAGAAGAATTTCTGCTTTTTGTTCCAAATTAAGGCAAATTTCTGAATTTTTGCCCTGAAATAAGTGAAATTTCTGCAATTTTGCCCCAAAATAAGGGGAATTTTTGCCTTTTTGCCAAAATAAGGGGAATTTCAGTATTTACCTTTAAATAAGGGGAATTTCTGCCTTTTTGCCACAAAATATGGGGAATTTCTGCCTTATTGCCCCCAAATAATGAAAATTTTTGCGTTTCTGCCCCAATTAATGGGAATTTCTGCCTTTTTGCCACAAAGTAAAGGGAATTTCTGCGTTTTTGCCCCAAAATAATGGGAATTTCAGCCTTTTTACCCCAAAATAAGGGGAATTTCTGCCTTTTGCCCAAAATATGGGGAATTTCTGACTTTTTGTTCCAAAATAAGGAAAATTTCTTCAATTTTGTACCAAAATAAAAGAAATTTCTGCTTTCTGCCCCAAAATAAAAGTAATTTCTGACTTTTTGCCCTGAAATAAATGAAATTTCTGCAATTTTGCCCAAAAATAAGGGAAATTTGTGCCTTTTTGCCCCAAAATGAGGGGAATTTCTGCCTTTTAACCCCAAAATATGGGGAATTTCAGCATTTTACCTCAAAATAAGGGGAATTTCAGTCTTTTTGAAACAAAATATAAAAATTTCTGCCTTTTTGCCACAAAATAAGAAAAATTTCTGCAATTCTGTAACAAAATAAAAGAAATTTCTAAAATTTTGCCCCCAAATAAAGGAAACTTCTGATTTTTGCCCCTAAATAAGGAGAATTTCTGTATTTTTGCCCCCCAAAAAAGGGAATTTCTGCCTTTTTGACCCAAAATTAGGGGAGTTTCTGCAATTTTGCTCTAAAATACGGGGATTTTCTGCCTTTTTCGCAGAAAAAAGGGGAATTTCTGCCATTTTGCCGCAAAATAAGTGAAATTTCTGCAGTTTTACCCCAAAATGAGGGGAATATCTGCCTTTTTGCCCCAATATTAGGGGAATTTCTGCAATTTTGCTCCAAAATACAGAGAATTTCTGTCTTTTTGCCCGAAAATAAAGGGAATGTATACCTTTTTGCCATAAAAAGGGAAATTTCTTCATTTTTACCCCAAAATAAGGGGATTTTCCGCCTCTTTGACTCAAAATAAGTGCAATTTCTGACTTTTTTCCAAAAATAAATGGAATTTCTGTCTTTTTGCCCAAAAATAAGGGGAATTTTCGAATTTTTGCCCTGAAATAAGTTAAATTTCAACAATTTTTCACCAAAATAATTGAAATTTCTGCAGTTTTGCCCCAAAATAAGGGGAATTTCTGTATTTTTGCCCCAAAATAAAGAAAATTTCTGCCTTTTTACCTCAAAATAAGGGGAATTTCTGCATTTTTTGCCACAAAATATAAGTAATTTCTGCCTTTTTGCCCCAAAATAAGAAAAATGTCTGCCTTTTTTCCCTGAAATAAGTGAAATTTCTGCAATTTTGGCCCAAAAAATTGAAATTACTGCAATTTTGTCCCAAAATATAGGAAATTTCTGGAATTTTGCCCCAAAATATGGGGAATTTCTGACTTTTTGCCCTGAAATAAGGAGAATTTCTGTCTTTTTGCCCCAAAATAATGTGAATTTCTGCATTTTCCCTCAAAATTAGGGGAATATGTGCAATTTTGCTTCAAAATACGGGGAATTTTTGCCTTATTGCACCAAAATAAAAGGAATTTCTGCATTTTTGCACCAATATAAGGGGAATTTCTGAAATTTTGCTCCAAAATACGGGGAATTTTTGCCTTATTGCCCAAAATAAAGTGGAATTTCTGCCTTTTTGCCCTGAAATATTTGAAATTTCCGCAATTTTACCCCAAATTAGAGGAATTTCTGTTTTTGGCCCCAAAATTAGGAGAATTTCTGCTTTTTGCCCCAAATTAAGGCAAATTTCTGACTTTTTGCCCTGAAATAAGTGAAATTTCTGCAATTTTGCCCCAAAATAAGGGGAATTTCTGCTTTTTTGCCAAAATAAGGGGAATTTCAGCATTTTACCTTCAAATAAGGGGAATTTCTGCCTTTTTGCCACAAAATATGTGGAATTTCTGCCTTATTGCCCCCAAATAAGAAAAATTTTTGCTTTTCTGTCCCAAATAATGGGAATTTCTGCCTTTTTGCCACAAAGTAAAGGGAATTTCTGCCTTTTTGCCCCAAAATAATGGGAATTTCAGCCTTTTTACCCCAAAATAAGGGGAATTTCTGCCTTTTGCCCAAAATATGGGGAATTTCTGCCTTTTTGTTCCAAAATAAGAAAAATTTCTTCAATTTTGTACCAAAATAAAAGAAATTTCTGCTTTCTGCCCCAAAATAAATGTAATTTCTGACTTTTTGCCCTGAAATAAATGAAATTTCTGCAATTTTGCCCGAAAATAAGGGAAATTTGTGCCTTTTTGCCCCTAAATGAGGGGAATTTCTGCCTTTTAACCCCAAAATATGGGGAATTTCAGCATTTTACCTCAAAATAAGGGGAATTTCTTCCTTTTTGCACCAAAATATGAGGAATTTCTGCCTTTTTGCCACAAAATAAGAAAAATTTCTGCAATTCCTTACCAAAATAAAAGAAATTTCTAAAATTTTGCCCCAAAATAAGGGAAATTTCTGATTTTTGCCCCGAAATAAGGAGAATTTCTGTATTTTTGCCCCCCAAAGAAAGGAATTTCTGCGTTTTTACCCAAAAATTAGGGGAGTTTCTGCAATTTTGCTCCAAAATACGGGGATTTTCTGCATTTTTCGCAGAAAATAAGGGGAATTTCTGCCATTTTGCCGCAAAATAAGTGAAATTTCTGCAGTTTTACCCCAAAATAAGGGGAATTTCTGCTTTTTGCCCCAATATTAGGGGAATTTCTGCAATTTTGCTCCAAAATACAGAGAATTTCTGCCTTTTTGCCCGAAAATAAAGGGAATTTATACCATTTTGCCATAAAAAGGGAAATTTCTTCATTTTTACCACAAAAAAGGGGATTTTCCGCCTTTTTGACTCAAAATAAGTGCAATTTCTGACTTTTTTTAAAAATTAAATGGAATTTCTGTTTTTTGCCCCAAAATAAGTGGAATTTCCGAATTTTTGCCCTGAAATATGTTAAATTTCAAAAATTTTTCCCCAAAATAATTGAAATTTCTGCAATTTTGCCCCAAAATAAAGGGAATTTCTGTATTTTTGCCCCAAAATAAGGGAAATTTCTGCCTTTTTACCTCAAAATAAGGGGAATTTCTGCATTTTTGGCACAAATTATAAGGAATTTCTGCCTTTTTGCCCCAAAATAAAAAAAAATTCAGCCTTTTTTCCCTGAAATAAGTGAAATTTCTGCAATTTTGTCCCAAAATAAAGGAAATTTTTGTTATTTTGCCCCAAAATATGAGGAATTTCTGACTTTTTGCCCTGAAATAAGGAGAATTTCTGTCCTTTGCCCCAAAATAATGTGAATTTCTGCATTTTCCCTCAAAATTAGAAAAATATGTGCAATTTTGCTTCAAAATACGGGGTATTTTTGCCTTATTGCACCAAAATAAAAGGAATTTCTGCATTTTTGCACCAATATAAGGGGAATTTCTGAAATTTTGCTCCAAAATACGGGGAATTTTTGCCTTATTGCCCGAAATAAAGTGGAATTTCTGCCTTTTTGCCCTGAAATATTTGAAATTTCCGCAATTTTACCCCAAAATAAGGGGAATTTCTGTTTTTGGTCCCAAAATTAGAAGAATTTCTGCTTTTTGTTCCAAATTAAGGCAAATTTCTGAATTTTTGCCCTGAAATAAGTGAAATTTCTGCAATTTTGCCCCAAAATAAGGGGAATTTTTGCCTTTTTGCCAAAATAAGGGGAATTTCAGTATTTACCTTCAAATAAGGGGAATTTCTGCCTTTTTGCCACAAAATATGGGGAATTTCTGCCTTATTGCCCCCAAATAATGAAAATTTTTGCGTTTCTGCCCCAATTAATGGGAATTTCTGCCTTTTTGCCACAAAGTAAAGGGAATTTCTGCGTTTTTGCCCCAAAATAATGGGAATTTCAGCCTTTTTACCCCAAAATAAGGGGAATTTCTGCCTTTTGCCCAAAATATGGGGAATTTCTGACTTTTTGTTCCAAAATAAGGAAAATTTCTTCAATTTTGTACCAAAATAAAAGAAATTTCTGCTTTCTGCCCCAAAATAAAAGTAATTTCTGACTTTTTGCCCTGAAATAAATGAAATTTCTGCAATTTTGCCCAAAAATAAGGGAAATTTGTGCCTTTTTGCCCCAAAATGAGGGGAATTTCTGCCTTTTAACCCCAAAATATGGGGAATTTCAGCATTTTACCTCAAAATAAGGGGAATTTCAGTCTTTTTGAAACAAAATATAAAAATTTCTGCCTTTTTGCCACAAAATAAGAAAAATTTCTGCAATTCTGTAACAAAATAAAAGAAATTTCTAAAATTTTGCCCCCAAATAAAGGAAACTTCTGATTTTTGCCCCTAAATAAGGAGAATTTCTGTATTTTTGCCCCCCAAAAAAGGGAATTTCTGCCTTTTTGACCCAAAATTAGGGGAGTTTCTGCAATTTTGCTCTAAAATACGGGGATTTTCTGCCTTTTTCGCAGAAAAAAGGGGAATTTCTGCCATTTTGCCGCAAAATAAGTGAAATTTCTGCAGTTTTACCCCAAAATGAGGGGAATATCTGCCTTTTTGCCCCAATATTAGGGGAATTTCTGCAATTTTGCTCCAAAATACAGAGAATTTCTGTCTTTTTGCCCGAAAATAAAGGGAATGTATACCTTTTTGCCATAAAAAGGGAAATTTCTTCATTTTTACCCCAAAATAAGGGGATTTTCCGCCTCTTTGACTCAAAATAAGTGCAATTTCTGACTTTTTTCCAAAAATAAATGGAATTTCTGTCTTTTTGCCCAAAAATAAGGGGAATTTTCGAATTTTTGCCCTGAAATAAGTTAAATTTCAACAATTTTTCACCAAAATAATTGAAATTTCTGCAGTTTTGCCCCAAAATAAGGGGAATTTCTGTATTTTTGCCCCAAAATAAAGAAAATTTCTGCCTTTTTACCTCAAAATAAGGGGAATTTCTGCATTTTTTGCCACAAAATATAAGTAATTTCTGCCTTTTTGCCCCAAAATAAGAAAAATGTCTGCCTTTTTTCCCTGAAATAAGTGAAATTTCTGCAATTTTGGCCCAAAAAATTGAAATTACTGCAATTTTGTCCCAAAATATAGGAAATTTCTGGAATTTTGCCCCAAAATATGGGGAATTTCTGACTTTTTGCCCTGAAATAAGGAGAATTTCTGTCTTTTTGCCCCAAAATAATGTGAATTTCTGCATTTTCCCTCAAAATTAGGGGAATATGTGCAATTTTGCTTCAAAATACGGGGAATTTTTGCCTTATTGCACCAAAATAAAAGGAATTTCTGCATTTTTGCACCAATATAAGGGGAATTTCTGAAATTTTGCTCCAAAATACGGGGAATTTTTGCCTTATTGCCCAAAATAAAGTGGAATTTCTGCCTTTTTGCCCTGAAATATTTGAAATTTTCGCAATTTTACCCCAAATTAGAGGAATTTCTGTTTTTGGCCCCAAAATTAGGAGAATTTCTGCTTTTTGCCCCAAATTAAGGCAAATTTCTGACTTTTTGCCCTGAAATAAGTGAAATTTCTGCAATTTTGCCCCAAAATAAGGGGAATTTCTGCTTTTTTGCCAAAATAAGGGGAATTTCAGCATTTTACCTTCAAATAAGGGGAATTTCTGCCTTTTTGCCACAAAATATGTGGAATTTCTGCCTTATTGCCCCCAAATAAGAAAAATTTTTGCTTTTCTGTCCCAAATAATGGGAATTTCTGCCTTTTTGCCACAAAGTAAAGGGAATTTCTGCCTTTTTGCCCCAAAATAATGGGAATTTCAGCCTTTTTACCCCAAAATAAGGGGAATTTCTGCCTTTTGCCCAAAATATGGGGAATTTCTGCCTTTTTGTTCCAAAATAAGAAAAATTTCTTCAATTTTGTACCAAAATAAAAGAAATTTCTGCTTTCTGCCCCAAAATAAATGTAATTTCTGACTTTTTGCCCTGAAATAAATGAAATTTCTGCAATTTTGCCCGAAAATAAGGGAAATTTGTGCCTTTTTGCCCCTAAATGAGGGGAATTTCTGCCTTTTAACCCCAAAATATGGGGAATTTCAGCATTTTACCTCAAAATAAGGGGAATTTCTTCCTTTTTGCACCAAAATATGAGGAATTTCTGCCTTTTTGCCACAAAATAAGAAAAATTTCTGCAATTCCTTACCAAAATAAAAGAAATTTCTAAAATTTTGCCCCAAAATAAGGGAAATTTCTGATTTTTGCCCCGAAATAAGGAGAATTTCTGTATTTTTGCCCCCCAAAGAAAGGAATTTCTGCGTTTTTACCCAAAAATTAGGGGAGTTTCTGCAATTTTGCTCCAAAATACGAAGATTTTCTGCATTTTTCGCAGAAAATAAGTGAAATTTCTGCAGTTTTACCCCAAAATAAGGGGAATTTCTGCTTTTTGCCCCAATATTAGGGGAATTTCTGCAATTTTGCTCCAAAATACAGAGAATTTCTGCCTTTTTGCCCGAAAATAAAGGGAATGTATACCATTTTGCCATAAAAAGGGAAATTTCTTCATTTTTACCCCAAAAAAGGGGATTTTCCGGCTTTTTGACTCAAAATAAGTGCAATTTCTGAATTTTTTTTAAAATTAAATGGAATTTCTGTTTTTTGCCCCAAAATAAGTGGAATTTCCGAATTTTTGCCCTGAAATATGTTAAATTTCAAAAATTTTTCCCCAAAATAATTGAAATTTCTGCAATTTTGCCCCAAAATAAAGGGAATTTCTGTATTTTTGCCCCAAAATAAGGGAAATTTCTGCCTTTTTACCTCAAAATAAGGGAAATTTCTGCATTTTTGCCACAAATTATAAGGAATTTCTGCCTTTTTGCCCCAAAATAAAAAAAATTTCTGCCTTTTTTCCCTGAAATAAGTGAAATTTCTGCAATTTTGTCCCAAAATAAAGGAAATTTTTGTTATTTTGCCCCAAAATAAGAGGAATTTCTGACTTTTTGCCTTGAAATAAGGAGAATTTCTGTCTTTTGCCCCAAAATAATGTGAATTTCTGCATTTTCCCTCAAAATTAGGAAAATATGTGCAATTTTGCTTCAAAATATGGGGTATTTTTGCCTTATTGCACCAAAATAAAAGGAATTTCTGCATTTTTGCACCAATATAAGGGGAATTTCTGAAATTTTGCTCCAAAATACGGGGAATTTTTGCCTTATTGCCCGAAATAAAGTGGAATTTCTGCCTTTTTGCCCTGAAATATTTGAAATTTCCGCAATTTTACCCCAAAATAAGGGGAATTTCTGTTTTTGGTCCCAAAATTAGAAGAATTTCTGCTTTTTGCCCCAAATTAAGGCAAATTTCTGAATTTTTGCCCTGAAATAAGTGAAATTTCTGCAATTTTGCCCCAAAATAAGGGGAATTTTTGCCTTTTTGCCAAAATAAGGGGAATTTCAGTATTTACCTTCAAATAAGGGGAATTTCTGCCTTTTTGCCACAAAATATGGGGAATTTCTGCCTTATTGCCCCCAAATAATGAAAATTTTTGCGTTTCTGCCCCAATTAATGGGAATTTCTGCATTTTTGCCACAAAGTAAAGGGAATTTCTGCGTTTTTGCCCCAAAATAATGGGAATTTCAGCCTTTTTACCCCAAAATAAGGGGAATTTCTGCCTTTTGCCCAAAATATGGGGAATTTCTGAATTTTTGTTCCAAAATAAGGAAAATTTCTTCAATTTTGTACCAAAATAAAAGAAATTTCTGCTTTCTGCCCCAAAATAAAAGTAATTTCTGACTTTTTGCCCTGAAATAAATGAAATTTCTGCAATTTTGCCCGAAAATAAGGGAAATTTGTGCCTTTTTGCCCCAAAATGAGGGGAATTTCTGCCTTTTAACCCCAAAATATGGGGAATTTCAGCATTTTACCTCAAAATAAGGGGAATTTCAGTCTTTTTGAAACAAAATATAAAAATTTCTGCCTTTTTGCCACAAAATAAGAAAAATTTCTGCAATTCTGTAACAAAATAAAAGAAATTTCTAAAATTTTGCCCCCAAATAAAGGAACCTTCTGATTTTTGCCCCTAAATAAGGAGAATTTCTGTATTTTTGCCCCCCAAAAAAGGGAATTTCTGCCTTTTTGACCCAAAATTAGGGGAGTTTCTGCAATTTTGCTCTAAAATACGGGGATTTTCTGCCTTTTTCGCAGAAAATAAGGGGAATTTCTGCCATTTTGCCACAAAATAAGTGAAATTTCTGCAGTTTTACCCCAAAATGAGGGGAATATCTGACTTTTTGCCCCAATATTAGGGGAATTTCTGCAATTTTGCTCCAAAATACAGAGAATTTCTGTCTTTTTGCCCGAAAATAAAGGGAATGTATACCTTTTTGCCATAAAAAGGGAAATTTCTTCATTTTTACCCCAAAATAAGGGGATTTTCCGCCTTTTTGACTCAAAATAAGTGCAATTTCTGACTTTTTTCCAAAAATAAATGGAATTTCTGTCTTTTTGCCCAAAAATAAGGGGAATTTTCGAATTTTTGCCCTGAAATAAGTTAAATTTCAACAATTTTTCACCAAAATAATTGAAATTTTTGCAGTTTTGCCCCAAAGTAAGGGGAATTTCTGTATTTTTGCCCCAAAATAAGGGAAATTTCTGCCTTTTTACCTCAAAATAAGGGAAATTTCTGCATTTTTGCCACAAATTATAAGGAATTTCTGCCTTTTTGCCCCAAAATAAAAAAAATTTCTGCCTTTTTTCCCTGAAATAAGTGAAATTTCTGCAATTTTGTCCCAAAATAAAGGAAATTTTTGTTATTTTGCCCCAAAATAAGAGGAATTTCTGACTTTTTGCCTTGAAATAAGGAGAATTTCTGTCTTTTGCCCCAAAATAATGTGAATTTCTGCATTTTCCCTCAAAATTAGGAAAATATGTGCAATTTTGCTTCAAAATATGGGGTATTTTTGCCTTATTGCACCAAAATAAAAGGAATTTCTGCATTTTTGCACCAATATAAGGGGAATTTCTGAAATTTTGCTCCAAAATACGGGGAATTTTTGCCTTATTGCCCGAAATAAAGTGGAATTTCTGCCTTTTTGCCCTGAAATATTTGAAATTTCCGCAATTTTACCCCAAAATAAGGGGAATTTCTGTTTTTGGTCCCAAAATTAGAAGAATTTCTGCTTTTTGCCCCAAATTAAGGCAAATTTCTGAATTTTTGCCCTGAAATAAGTGAAATTTCTGCAATTTTGCCCCAAAATAAGGGGAATTTTTGCCTTTTTGCCAAAATAAGGGGAATTTCAGTATTTACCTTCAAATAAGGGGAATTTCTGCCTTTTTGCCACAAAATATGGGGAATTTCTGCCTTATTGCCCCCAAATAATGAAAATTTTTGCGTTTCTGCCCCAATTAATGGGAATTTCTGCATTTTTGCCACAAAGTAAAGGGAATTTCTGCGTTTTTGCCCCAAAATAATGGGAATTTCAGCCTTTTTACCCCAAAATAAGGGGAATTTCTGCCTTTTGCCCAAAATATGGGGAATTTCTGAATTTTTGTTCCAAAATAAGGAAAATTTCTTCAATTTTGTACCAAAATAAAAGAAATTTCTGCTTTCTGCCCCAAAATAAAAGTAATTTCTGACTTTTTGCCCTGAAATAAATGAAATTTCTGCAATTTTGCCCAAAAATAAGGGAAATTTGTGCCTTTTTGCCCCAAAATGAGGGGAATTTCTGCCTTTTAACCCCAAAATATGGGGAATTTCAGCATTTTACCTCAAAATAAGGGGAATTTCAGTCTTTTTGAAACAAAATATAAAAATTTCTGCCTTTTTGCCACAAAATAAGAAAAATTTCTGCAATTCTGTAACAAAATAAAAGAAATTTCTAAAATTTTGCCCCCAAATAAAGGAACCTTCTGATTTTTGCCCCTAAATAAGGAGAATTTCTGTATTTTTGCCCCCCAAAAAAGGGAATTTCTGCCTTTTTGACCCAAAATTAGGGGAGTTTCTGCAATTTTGCTCTAAAATACGGGGATTTTCTGCCTTTTTCGCAGAAAATAAGGGGAATTTCTGCCATTTTGCCGCAAAATAAGTGAAATTTCTGCAGTTTTACCCCAAAATGAGGGGAATATCTGACTTTTTGCCCCAATATTAGGGGAATTTCTGCAATTTTGCTCCAAAATACAGAGAATTTCTGTCTTTTTGCCCGAAAATAAAGGGAATGTATACCTTTTTGCCATAAAAAGGGAAATTTCTTCATTTTTACCCCAAAATAAGGGGATTTTCCGCCTTTTTGACTCAAAATAAGTGCAATTTCTGACTTTTTTCCAAAAATAAATGGAATTTCTGTCTTTTTGCCCAAAAATAAGGGGAATTTTCGAATTTTTGCCCTGAAATAAGTTAAATTTCAACAATTTTTCACCAAAATAATTGAAATTTTTGCAGTTTTGCCCCAAAATAAGGGGAATTTCTGTATTTTTGCCCCAAAATAAAGAAAATTTCTGCCTTTTTACCTCAAAATAAGGGGAATTTCTGCATTTTTTGCCACAAAATATAAGTAATTTCTGCCTTTTTGCCTCAAAATAAGAAAAATGTCTGCTTTTTTCCCTGAAATAAGTGAAATTTCTGCAATTTTGGACCAAAATAAGAAAAATTTCTGGAATTTTGACCCAAAATAAGTGGAATTTCTGAGTTTTGCCCCAAAATAAGGAGAATTTCTGTCTTTTTGCCCCAACATATAGGGAATTTCTGCCTTTTTGCCCCACAATTAGGGGAATTTCTGCAATTTTGCTCCAAAATACAGGGAATTTCTGCCTTTTTGCCTCAAAATGAGAAAAATTTCTTCCTTTTTTTCCTGAAATAAGTGAAATTTCTGCAATTTTGTCCCAAAATAAAGGAAATTTTTGGAATTTTGCCCCAAAATAAGAGGAATTTATGACTTTTTGCCCTGAAATAAGAATTTCTGTCTTTTTGCCCCAAAATAATGTGAATTTCTGCATTTTCCCTCAAAATTAGGAAAATATGTGCAATTTTGCTTCAAAATACGGGGTATTTTTGCCTTATTGAATGAAAATAAAAGGAATTTCTGCATTTTTGCACCAATATAAGGGGAATTTCTGAAATTTTGCTCCAAAATACGGGGAATTTTTGCCTTATTGCCCGAAATAAAGTGGAATTTCTGCCTTTTTGCCCTGAAATATTTGAAATTTCCGCAATTTTACACCAAAATAAGGGGAATTTCTGTTTTTGGCCCCAAAATTAGGAGAATTTCTGCTTTTTGCCCCAAATTAAGGCAAATTTCTGAATTTTTGCCCTGAAATAAGTGAAATTTCTGCAATTTTGCCCCAAAATAAGGGGAATTTTTGCCTTTTTGCCAAAATAAGGGGAATTTCAGTATTTACCTTCAAAAAAGGGGAATTTCTGCCTTTTTGCCACAAAATATGGGGAATTTCTGCCTTATTGCCCCTAAATAATGAAAATTTTTGCTTTTCTGCCCCAATTAATGGGAATTTCTGCCTTTTTGCCACGAAGTAAAGGGAATTTCTGCCTTTTTGCCCCAAAATAATGGGAATTTCAGCCATTTTACCCCAAAATAAGGGGAATTTCTGCCTTTTACCCAAAATATGGGGAATTTCTGACTTTTTTTTCCAAAATAAGGAAAATTTCTTCAATTTTGTACCAAAATAAAAGAAATTTCTGCTTTCTGCCCCAAAATAAAAGTAATTTCTGACTTTTTGCCCTGAAATAAATGAAATTTCTGCAATTTTGCCCGAAAATAAGGGAAATTTGTGCCTTTTTGCCCCAAAATGAGGGGAATTTCTGCCTTTTAACCCCCAAATATGAGGAATTTCAGCATTTTACCTCAAAATAATAGGAATTTCAGCCTTTTTGCACCAAAATATGGGGAATTTCTGTCTTTTTGCCACAAAATAAGAAAAATTTCTGCAATTCTGTACCAAAATAAAAGAAATTTCTAAAATTTTGCCCCAAAATAAGGGAAATTTCTGATTTTTGCCCCGAAATAAGGAGAATTTCTGTATTTTTGTCTCAAAAAAAAGGAATTTCTGCCTTTTTGCCCCAAAATTAGGGGAGTTTCTGCAATTTTGCTTCAAAATACAGGGAATTTCTGCCTCTTTTCCCGAAAATAAGGGGAACTTCTGCCGATTTGCCCCAAATAAAGGGAATTTCTGCATTTTTGCCCCAATATTTAGGAAATTTCTGCAATTTTGCTTTAAAATACGGGGAATTTCTTCCTTTTTGCCCAAAATTAAGGGGTTTTTCTGCCTTTTTGCCCCCAAACAAGGCAAATTTCTGCAATTTTATCCCAAAATAAAAGGAATTTCTGCATTTATGCCCTCAAATAATGGGAATTTCTGACTTTTTGCCCTGAAATATGTGAAATGTCTGCTATTTTACCCCAGAATAAGGTGAATTCCTGCCTTTTTGCCCCAAAATAATGGGAATTTCTGCCTTTTTGCCCCAAAATATGAAAAATTTTTGCTTTTTTTCTCTGAAATATGTGAAATTTCTGCAATTTTGCCTTAAAATAAAAGAAATTTCTGCAATTTTTCTTCATAATAAAGGAATTTTTTGCAATTTTGCCCCAAAATAAAGGGAATTTCTGTTTTTTTTCCCCAAATAAGGGAAATTTCTGCAATTTTGCCCTAAAATAAGGGGAATTTCTGCCTTTTGCTCCAAAATAAGAAGAATTTCTGCCTTTTTGCCCCAAAACAAAGAAAATTACTGGATGTTTTACGCCAAAATTAGGTGAATTTCTGCAATTTTGCTCCAAAATACGGGGATTTTCTGCCTTTTTCGCAGAAAATAAGGGGAATTTCTGCAATTTTGCCGCAAAATAAGTGAAATTTCTGCAGTTTTACCCCAAAATAAGGGGAATTTCTGCCTTTTTGCCCCAATATTAGGGGAATTTCTGCAATTTTGCTCCAAAATACAGAGAATTTCTGTCTTTTTGCCCAAAAATAAGGGGAATTTTCGAATTTTTGCCCTGAAATAAGTTAAATTTCAACAATTTTTCACCAAAATAATTGAAATTTCTGCAGTATTGCCCCAAAATAAGCGGAATTTCTGTATTTTTGCCCCAAAATAAAGAAAATTTCTGCCTGTTTACCTCAAAATAAGGGGAATTTCTGCATTTTTTGCCACAAAATATAAGTAATTTCTGCCTTTTTGCCCCAAAATAAGAAAAATGTCTGCCTTTTTTCCCTGAAATAAGTGAAATTTCTGCAATTTTGGCCCAAAATAAGAAAAATTTCTGGAATTTTGCTCCAAAATAAGTGGAATTTCTGAGTTTTGCCCCAAAATAAGGAGAATTTCTGTCTTTTTGCCCCAACATATAGGGAATTTCTGCCTTTTTGCCCCACAATTAGGGGAATTTCTGCAATTTTGCTCCAAAATACAGGGAATTTCTGCCTTTTTACGTCAAAATAAGTGAAATTTCTGCCTTTTTACTCAAAAATATACGAAATTTCTGTATTTTCGCTTCAAAATAAATGCAATTTTGAATTGTGCCCTGAAATAAGTGAAATTTCTCCAATTTTGCCTCAAAATAAGGGAAATTTCTGATTTTTTGCCACAAAATAAGGGCAATTTCTGTTTTTTTTGCCCCAAAATAAAAGGAATTTCAGCCTTTTTACCTAATAATAAGGGGAATCTCTCCTTTTTGTCCTAAAATATGGGGAATTTCTGTATTTTTGCCCCAAAATAAAATAATTTTCTGCAATTTTGTACAAAAATAAAAGTAATTTCTGCCTTTTTGCCCCAAAATAAGAGAAATTTCTGCGTTTTTTCCCTGAAATCAGTGAAATTTCTGTAATTTTGCCCCAAAATTAGGGAGATTTCTGCAATTTTGCCCCAAAATAAAGGAAATTTCTAAAATTTTGCCCCAAAATAAGAAGAATTTCTGACTTTTTGCCCTGAAATAAGGAGAATTTCTGTCTTTTTGCCCCAAAATAATGTGAATTTCTGCATTTTTCCTCAAAATTAGCGGAATATGTGCAATTTTGCTTCAAAATACGGGGAATTTTTGCCTTATTGCACCAAAATAAAAGGAATTCCTGCATTTTTGCACCAATATAAGGGGAATTTCTGAAATTTTCTCCAAAATACGGGGAATAATTGCCTTATTGCCCGAAATAATGTGGAATTTCTGCATTTTTGCCCTGAAATATTTGAAATTTCCGCAATTTTACCCCAAGATAAGGGGAATTTCAGTTTTTGGCCTCAAAATTAGGAGAAATTCTGCTTTTTGCGCCAAATTAAGGCAAATTCCCGACTTTTTGCCCTGAAATAAGTGAAATTTCTACAATTTTGCCCCAAAATAAGCGGAATTTCTGCCTTTTTGCCAAAATAAGGGGAATTTCAGCATTTTACCTTTAAATAAGGGGAATTTCTGCCTTTTTGACACAAAATATGGGAAATTTCTGCCTTATTGCCCCCAAATAATGAAAATTTTTGCTTTTCTGCCACAATTAATGGGAATTTCTGCCTTTTTGCCACAAAGTAAAGGGAATTTCTGCCTTTTTGCCCCAAAATAACGGGAATTTCAGCCTTTTTACCCCAAAATAAGGGGAATTTCTGCCTTTTGCCCAAAATATGAGGAATTTCTGACTTTTTGTTCCAAAATAAGAAAAATTTCTTCAATTTTGTACCAAAATAAAAGAAATTTCTGCTTTTTGCCCCAAAATAAAAGTAATTTCTGACGTTTTGCCCTGAAATAAATGAAATTTCTGCAATTTTGCCCGAAAATAAGGGAAATTTGTGCCTTTTTGCCCGAAAATGAGGGGAATTTCTCCCTTTTAACCCCAAAATATGGGGAATTTCAGCATTTTACCTCAAAATAAGGGGAATTTCAGCCTTTTTGCACCAAAATATGGGGAATTTCTGCCTTTTTGCCACAAAATAAGAAAAATTTCTGCAATTCTGTACCAAAATAAAAGAAATTTCTAAAATTTTGCCCCCAAATAAGGGAAATTTCTGATTTTTGCCCCGAAATAAAGAGAATTTCTGTATTTTTGCCCCCCAAAAAAGGGAATTTCTGCGTTTTTGCCCAAAAATTAGGGGAGTTTCTGCAATTTTGCTTCAAAATACAGGGAATTTCTGACTCTTTTCCTGAAAATAAGGGGAACTTCTGCCGATTTTCCCCAAATAATAAAATTTCTGCACTTTTGCCCCAATATTTAGGGAATTTTTGCAATTTTGCTTTAAAATACGGGGAATTTCTGCCTTTTTGCCCAAAATTAAGGGGATTTTCTGCATTTTTGCCCCCAAACAAGGGAAATTTCTGCAATTTTATCCCAAAATAAAAGGAATTTCTGCCTTTTTCCCCTGAAATATGTGAAACGTCTGCAATTTTACCCCAAACTAAGGTGAATTTCTGCCTTATTGCCCCAAAATAATGGGAATCTCTGCCTTTTTGCCCCAAAATATGAAAAATTTTTGCTTTTTTTCTCTGAAATATGTGAAATTTCTGCAATTTTGCCTTAAAATAAAAAAAATTTCTGCAATTTTTCCCCATAATAAAGGAATTTTTTGCAATTTTGCCCCAAAATAAAAGGAATTTATGTTTTTTTCCTCAAATAAGGAAAATTTCTGCAATTTTGCCTTAAAATAAGGGGAATTTCTGCCTTTTGCCCCAAAATAAGAAGAATTTCTGCCTTTTTGCCCCAAAACAAAGAAAATTACCGCAAGTTTTACGCCAAAATTAGGTGAATTTCTAAAATTTTGCTCCAAAATACGGGGATTTTCTGCCATTTTTGAAGAAAAGAAGTAGAATTTCTGCCATTTTGCCGCGAAATAATTGAAATTTCTGCATTTTTACCCCGAAATAAGGAAAATTTCTGCCTTTTTGCCCCAAAATTAGGGGAATTTCTGCAATTTTGCTCCAAAATATGGGGAATTTCTGCCTTTTTCCGAAAATAAAGGGAATGTATACCTTTTTGCCATAAACAGGGAAATTTCTTCATTTTTACCCCAAAATAAGGGGATTTTCCGCCTTTTTGACTCAAAATAAGTGCATTTTCTCACTTTTTTCCAAAAATAAATGGAATTTCTTTCTTTTTGCCACAAAATAAGGGGAATTTCTGCCTTTTTGCCCCAAAATTAGGGGAATTTCTGCAATTTTGCTCCAAAATACGGGGATTTTCTGCCTTTTTGCCCGAAAATAAAGGGAATGTATACCTTTTTGCCATAAAGAGGGAAATTTCTTCATTTTTACCCCAAAATAAGGGGATTTTCCGCCTTTTTGACTCAAAATAAGTGCAATTTCTGAATTTTTTTTAAAATTAAATGGAATTTCTGTTTTTTGCCCCAAAATAAGTGGAATTTCCGAATTTTTGCCCTGAAATATGTTAAATTTCAAAAATTTTTCCCCAAAATAATTGAAATTTCTGCAATTTTGCCCCAAAATAAAGGGAATTTCTGTATTTTTGCCCCAAAATAAGGGAAATTTCTGCCTTTTTACCTCAAAATAAGGGAAATTTCTGCATTTTTGCCACAAATTATAAGGAATTTCTGCCTTTTTGCCCCAAAATAAAAAAAATTTCTGCCTTTTTTCCCTGAAATAAGTGAAATTTCTGCAATTTTGTCCCAAAATAAAGGAAATTTTTGTTATTTTGCCCCAAAATAAGAGGAATTTCTGACTTTTTGCCTTGAAATAAGGAGAATTTCTGTCTTTTGCCCCAAAATAATGTGAATTTCTGCATTTTCCCTCAAAATTAGGAAAATATGTGCAATTTTGCTTCAAAATATGGGGTATTTTTGCCTTATTGCACCAAAATAAAAGGAATTTCTGCATTTTTGCACCAATATAAGGGGAATTTCTGAAATTTTGCTCCAAAATACGGGGAATTTTTGCCTTATTGCCCGAAATAAAGTGGAATTTCTGCCTTTTTGCCCTGAAATATTTGAAATTTCCGCAATTTTACCCCAAAATAAGGGGAATTTCTGTTTTTGGTCCCAAAATTAGAAGAATTTCTGCTTTTTGTTCCAAATTAAGGCAAATTTCTGAATTTTTGCCCTGAAATAAGTGAAATTTCTGCAATTTTGCCCCAAAATAAGGGGAATTTTTGCCTTTTTGCCAAAATAAGGGGAATTTCAGTATTTACCTTCAAATAAGGGGAATTTCTGCCTTTTTGCCACAAAATATGGGGAATTTCTGCCTTATTGCCCCCAAATAATGAAAATTTTTGCGTTTCTGCCCCAATTAATGGGAATTTCTGCATTTTTGCCACAAAGTAAAGGGAATTTCTGCGTTTTTGCCCCAAAATAATGGGAATTTCAGCCTTTTTACCCCAAAATAAGGGGAATTTCTGCCTTTTGCCCAAAATATGGGGAATTTCTGAATTTTTGTTCCAAAATAAGGAAAATTTCTTCAATTTTGTACCAAAATAAAAGAAATTTCTGCTTTCTGCCCCAAAATAAAAGTAATTTCTGACTTTTTGCCCTGAAATAAATGAAATTTCTGCAATTTTGCCCAAAAATAAGGGAAATTTGTGCCTTTTTGCCCCAAAATGAGGGGAATTTCTGCCTTTTAACCCCAAAATATGGGGAATTTCAGCATTTTACCTCAAAATAAGGGGAATTTCAGTCTTTTTGAAACAAAATATAAAAATTTCTGCCTTTTTGCCACAAAATAAGAAAAATTTCTGCAATTCTGTAACAAAATAAAAGAAATTTCTAAAATTTTGCCCCCAAATAAAGGAACCTTCTGATTTTTGCCCCTAAATAAGGAGAATTTCTGTATTTTTGCCCCCCAAAAAAGGGAATTTCTGCCTTTTTGACCCAAAATTAGGGGAGTTTCTGCAATTTTGCTCTAAAATACGGGGATTTTCTGCCTTTTTCGCAGAAAATAAGGGGAATTTCTGCCATTTTGCCGCAAAATAAGTGAAATTTCTGCAGTTTTACCCCAAAATGAGGGGAATATCTGCCTTTTTGCCCCAATATTAGGGGAATTTCTGCAATTTTGCTCCAAAATACAGAGAATTTCTGTCTTTTTGCCCGAAAATAAAGGGAATGTATACCTTTTTGCCATAAAAAGGGAAATTTCTTCATTTTTACCCCAAAATAAGGGGATTTTCCGCCTTTTTGACTCAAAATAAGTGCAATTTCTGACTTTTTTCCAAAAATAAATGGAATTTCTGTCTTTTTGCCCAAAAATAAGGGGAATTTTCGAATTTTTGCCCTGAAATAAGTTAAATTTCAACAATTTTTCACCAAAATAATTGAAATTTTTGCAGTTTTGCCCCAAAATAAGGGGAATTTCTGTATTTTTGCCCCAAAATAAAGAAAATTTCTGCCTTTTTACCTCAAAATAAGGGGAATTTCTGCATTTTTTGCCACAAAATATAAGTAATTTCTGCCTTTTTGCCTCAAAATAAGAAAAATGTCTGCTTTTTTCCCTGAAATAAGTGAAATTTCTGCAATTTTGGACCAAAATAAGAAAAATTTCTGGAATTTTGACCCAAAATAAGTGGAATTTCTGAGTTTTGCCCCAAAATAAGGAGAATTTCTGTCTTTTTGCCCCAACATATAGGGAATTTCTGCCTTTTTGCCCCACAATTAGGGGAATTTCTGCAATTTTGCTCCAAAATACAGGGAATTTCTGCCTTTTTGCCTCAAAATGAGAAAAATTTCTTCCTTTTTTTCCTGAAATAAGTGAAATTTCTGCAATTTTGTCCCAAAATAAAGGAAATTTTTGGAATTTTGCCCCAAAATAAGAGGAATTTATGACTTTTTGCCCTGAAATAAGAATTTCTGTCTTTTTGCCCCAAAATAATGTGAATTTCTGCATTTTCCCTCAAAATTAGGAAAATATGTGCAATTTTGCTTCAAAATACGGGGTATTTTTGCCTTATTGAATGAAAATAAAAGGAATTTCTGCATTTTTGCACCAATATAAGGGGAATTTCTGAAATTTTGCTCCAAAATACGGGGAATTTTTGCCTTATTGCCCGAAATAAAGTGGAATTTCTGCCTTTTTGCCCTGAAATATTTGAAATTTCCGCAATTTTACACCAAAATAAGGGGAATTTCTGTTTTTGGCCCCAAAATTAGGAGAATTTCTGCTTTTTGCCCCAAATTAAGGCAAATTTCTTAATTTTTGCCCTGAAATAAGTGAAATTTCTGCAATTTTGCCCCAAAATAAGGGGAATTTTTGCCTTTTTGCCAAAATAAGGGGAATTTCAGTATTTACCTTCAAAAAAGGGGAATTTCTGCCTTTTTGCCACAAAATATGGGGAATTTCTGCCTTATTGCCCCTAAATAATGAAAATTTTTGCTTTTCTGCCCCAATTAATGGGAATTTCTGCCTTTTTGCCACGAAGTAAAGGGAATTTCTGCCTTTTTGCCCCAAAATAATGGGAATTTCAGCCATTTTACCCCAAAATAAGGGGAATTTCTGCCTTTTGCCCAAAATATGGGGAATTTCTGACTTTTTTTTCCAAAATAAGGAAAATTTCTTCAATTTTGTACCAAAATAAAAGAAATTTCTGCTTTCTGCCCCAAAATAAAAGTAATTTCTGACTTTTTGCCCTGAAATAAATGAAATTTCTGCAATTTTGCCCGAAAATAAGGGAAATTTGTGCCTTTTTGCCCCAAAATGAGGGGAATTTCTGCCTTTTAACCCCCAAATATGAGGAATTTCAGCATTTTACCTCAAAATAATAGGAATTTCAGCCTTTTTGCACCAAAATATGGGGAATTTCTGTCTTTTTGCCACAAAATAAGAAAAATTTCTGCAATTCTGTACCAAAATAAAAGAAATTTCTAAAATTTTGCCCCAAAATAAGGGAAATTTCTGATTTTTGCCCCGAAATAAGGAGAATTTCTGTATTTTTGTCTCAAAAAAAAAGGAATTTCTGCCTTTTTGCCCCAAAATTAGGGGAGTTTCTGCAATTTTGCTTCAAAATACAGGGAATTTCTGCCTCTTTTCCCGAAAATAAGGGGAACTTCTGCCGATTTGCCCCAAATAAAGGGAATTTCTGCATTTTTGCCCCAATATTTAGGAAATTTCTGCAATTTTGCTTTAAAATACGGGGAATTTCTTCCTTTTTGCCCAAAATTAAGGGGTTTTTCTGCCTTTTTGCCCCCAAACAAGGGAAATTTCTGCAATTTTATCCCAAAATAAAAGGAATTTCTGCATTTATGCCCTCAAATAATGGGAATTTCTGACTTTTTGCCCTGAAATATGTGAAATGTCTGCTATTTTACCCCAGAATAAGGTGAATTCCTGCCTTTTTGCCCCAAAATAATGGGAATTTCTGCCTTTTTGCCCCAAAATATGAAAAATTTTTGCTTTTTTTCTCTGAAATATGTGAAATTTCTGCAATTTTGCCTTAAAATAAAAGAAATTTCTGCAATTTTTCTTCATAATAAAGGAATTTTTTGCAATTTTGCCCCAAAATAAAGGGAATTTCTGTTTTTTTTCCCCAAATAAGGGAAATTTCTGCAATTTTGCCCTAAAATAAGGGGAATTTCTGCCTTTTGCCCCAAAATAAGAAGAATTTCTGCCTTTTTGCCCCAAAACAAAGAAAATTACTGGATGTTTTACGCCAAAATTAGGTGAATTTCTGCAATTTTGCTCCAAAATACGGGGATTTTCTGCCTTTTTCGCAGAAAATAAGGGGAATTTCTGCAATTTTGCCGCAAAATAAGTGAAATTTCTGCAGTTTTACCCCAAAATAAGGGGAATTTCTGCCTTTTTGCCCCAATATTAGGGGAATTTCTGCAATTTTGCTCCAAAATACAGAGAATTTCTGTCTTTTTGCCCAAAAATAAGGGGAATTTTCGAATTTTTGCCCTGAAATAAGTTAAATTTCAACAATTTTTCACCAAAATAATTGAAATTTCTGCAGTATTGCCCCAAAATAAGGGGAATTTCTGTATTTTTGCCCCAAAATAAAGAAAATTTCTGCCTTTTTACCTCAAAATAAGGGGAATTTCTGCATTTTTTGCCACAAAATATAAGTAATTTCTGCCTTTTTGCCCCAAAATAAGAAAAATGTCTGCCTTTTTTCCCTGAAATAAGTGAAATTTCTGCAATTTTGGCCCAAAATAAGAAAAATTTCTGGAATTTTGCCCCAAAATAAGTGGAATTTCTGAGTTTTGCCCCAAAATAAGGAGAATTTCTGTCTTTTTGCCCCAACATATAGGGAATTTCTGCCTTTTTGCCCCACAATTAGGGGAATTTCTGCAATTTTGCTCCAAAATACAGGGAATTTCTGCCTTTTTACGTCAAAATAAGTGAAATTTCTGCCTTTTTACTCAAAAATATACGAAATTTCTGTATTTTCGCTTCAAAATAAATGCAATTTTGAATTGTGCCCTGAAATAAGTGAAATTTCTCCAATTTTGCCTCAAAATAAGGGAAATTTCTGATTTTTTGCCACAAAATAAGGGCAATTTCTGTTTTTTTTGCCCCAAAATAAAAGGAATTTCAGCCTTTTTACCTAATAATAAGGGGAATCTCTCCTTTTTGTCCTAAAATATGGGGAATTTCTGTATTTTTGCCCCAAAATAAAATAATTTTCTGCAATTTTGTACAAAAATAAAAGTAATTTCTGCCTTTTTGCCCCAAAATAAGAGAAATTTCTGCGTTTTTTCCCTGAAATCAGTGAAATTTCTGTAATTTTGCCCCAAAATTAGGGAGATTTCTGCAATTTTGCCCCAAAATAAAGGAAATTTCTAAAATTTTGCCCCAAAATAAGAAGAATTTCTGACTTTTTGCCCTGAAATAAGGAGAATTTCTGTCTTTTTGCCCCAAAATAATGTGAATTTCTGCATTTTTCCTCAAAATTAGCGGAATATGTGCAATTTTGCTTCAAAATACGGGGAATTTTTGCCTTATTGCACCAAAATAAAAGGAATTCCTGCATTTTTGCACCAATATAAGGGGAATTTCTGAAATTTTCTCCAAAATACGGGGAATAATTGCCTTATTGCCCGAAATAATGTGGAATTTCTGCATTTTTGCCCTGAAATATTTGAAATTTCCGCAATTTTACCCCAAGATAAGGGGAATTTCTGTTTTTGGCCTCAAAATTAGGAGAAATTCTGCTTTTTGCGCCAAATTAAGGCAAATTCCCGACTTTTTGCCCTGAAATAAGTGAAATTTCTACAATTTTGCCCCAAAATAAGCGGAATTTCTGCCTTTTTGCCAAAATAAGGGGAATTTCAGCATTTTACCTTTAAATAAGGGGAATTTCTGCCTTTTTGACACAAAATATGGGAAATTTCTGCCTTATTGCCCCCAAATAATGAAAATTTTTGCTTTTCTGCCACAATTAATGGGAATTTCTGCCTTTTTGCCACAAAGTAAAGGGAATTTCTGCCTTTTTGCCCCAAAATAACGGGAATTTCAGCCTTTTTACCCCAAAATAAGGGGAATTTCTGCCTTTTGCCCAAAATATGAGGAATTTCTGACTTTTTGTTCCAAAATAAGAAAAATTTCTTCAATTTTGTACCAAAATAAAAGAAATTTCTGCTTTTTGCCCCAAAATAAAAGTAATTTCTGACGTTTTGCCCTGAAATAAATGAAATTTCTGCAATTTTGCCCGAAAATAAGGGAAATTTGTGCCTTTTTGCCCGAAAATGAGGGGAATTTCTCCCTTTTAACCCCAAAATATGGGGAATTTCAGCATTTTACCTCAAAATAAGGGGAATTTCAGCCTTTTTGCACCAAAATATGGGGAATTTCTGCCTTTTTGCCACAAAATAAGAAAAATTTCTGCAATTCTGTACCAAAATAAAAGAAATTTCTAAAATTTTGCCCCCAAATAAGGGAAATTTCTGATTTTTGCCCCGAAATAAAGAGAATTTCTGTATTTTTGCCCCCCAAAAAAGGGAATTTCTGCGTTTTTGCCCAAAAATTAGGGGAGTTTCTGCAATTTTGCTTCAAAATACAGGGAATTTCTGACTCTTTTCCAGAAAATAAGGGGAACTTCTGCCGATTTTCCCCAAATAATAAAATTTCTGCACTTTTGCCCCAATATTTAGGGAATTTTTGCAATTTTGCTTTAAAATACGGGGAATTTCTGCCTTTTTGCCCAAAATTAAGGGGATTTTCTGCATTTTTGCCCCCAAACAAGGGAAATTTCTGCAATTTTATCCCAAAATAAAAGGAATTTCTGCCTTTTTCCCCTGAAATATGTGAAACGTCTGCAATTTTACCCCAAACTAAGGTGAATTTCTGCCTTATTGCCCCAAAATAATGGGAATCTCTGCCTTTTTGCCCCAAAATATGAAAAATTTTTGCTTTTTTTCTCTGAAATATGTGAAATTTCTGCAATTTTGCCTTAAAATAAAAAAAATTTCTGCAATTTTTCCCCATAATAAAGGAATTTTTTGCAATTTTGCCCCAAAATAAAAGGAATTTATGTTTTTTTTCCTCAAATAAGGAAAATTTCTGCAATTTTGCCTTAAAATAAGGGGAATTTCTGCCTTTTGCCCCAAAATAAGAAGAATTTCTGCCTTTTTGCCCCAAAACAAAGAAAATTACCGCAAGTTTTACGCCAAAATTAGGTGAATTTCTAAAATTTTGCTCCAAAATACGGGGATTTTCTGCCATTTTTGAAGAAAATAAGTAGAATTTCTGCCATTTTGCTGCGAAATAATTGAAATTTCTGCATTTTTACCCCGAAATAAGGAAAATTTCTGCCTTTTTGCCCCAAAATTAGGGGAATTTCTGCAATTTTGCTCCAAAATATGGGGAATTTCTGCCTTTTTCCGAAAATAAAGGGAATGTATACCTTTTTGCCATAAACAGGGAAATTTCTTCATTTTTACCCCAAAATAAGGGGATTTTCCGCCTTTTTGACTCAAAATAAGTGCATTTTCTCACTTTTTTCCAAAAATAAATGGAATTTCTTTCTTTTTGCCACGAAATAAGGGGAATTTCTGCCTTTTTGCCCCAAAATTAGGGGAATTTCTGCAATTTTGCTCCAAAATACGGGGATTTTCTGCCTTTTTGCCCGAAAATAAAGGGAATGTATACCTTTTTGCCATAAAGAGGGAAATTTCTTCATTTTTACCCCAAAATAAGGGGATTTTCCGCCTTTTTGACTCAAAATAATTGCAATTTCTGACTTTTTTCCAAAAATAAAAGGAATTTCTGTATTTTTGCCCCAACATAAGGGGAATTTTCGACTTTTTGCCCTGAAATAAGTTAAATTTCAAAATTTTTTCCCCAAAATAATTGAAATTTTTGCAGTTTTTCCCCAAAATAAGTGGAATTTCTGTATTTTTGCCCCAAAATAAGGGAAATTTCTGCCTTTTTACCTTAAAATAAGGGGAATTTCTGCATTTTTTACCACAAAATGTAAGGAATTTCTGCCTTTTTGCCCCACAATAAGAAAAATTTTGCCTATTTTCCCTGAAATAAGTGAAATTTCTGCAATTTTGGCCCAAAAAAATTGAAATTTCTGCAATTTTGTCCCAAAATAAGAGAAATTTCTGGAATTTTGCCCCAAAATTAGTGGAATTTCTGAGTTTTGCCCTAAAATAAGGAGAATTATTGTCTTTTTGCCCCAACATATAAGGAATTTCTGCCTTTTTGCCCCACAATTTTGGGAATATCTGCAATTTTGCTCCAAAATACAGGGAATTTCTGATTTTTGCCCGAAAATAAGGGGAATGTTTACCTTTTGCCACAAAAAAGGGAAATTTCTTCATTTTTGCCCCAAAATAAGAGGAATTTCTGCCGTTTTATGTCAAAATAAGTGAAATTTCTGCCTTTTTACTCAAAAATATACGGAATTTCTGCATTTTTGCCCCAAAATAAATGCAATTTTTGAATTTTGCCCTGAAATAAGTGAAATTTCTCCAATTTTGCCTTAAAATAAGGAAAAATACTGATTTTTTGCCACAAAATAAGGGGAATTTCTGTCTTTTTGCCCCAAAATCAAAGGAATTTCAGCCTTTTTGCCTAATAATAAGGGGAATCTCTCCTTTTTGCCCTAAAATATGGGGAATTTCTGTATTTTTTCCCCAAAATAAAAAAATTTTCTGCAATTTTGTAACAAAGTAAAAGTAATTTCTGCCTTTTTGCCCCAAAATAAGAGAAATTTCTGCGTTTTTTCCCTGAAATAAGTGAAATTTCTGTTTTTTTGCCCCAAAATTAGGGAGATTTCTGCAATTTTGCCCCAAACTAAAGGAAATTTCTGGAATTTTGCCCCAAAATAAGGGGAATTTCTGACTTTTTGCCCTGAAATAAGGAGAATTTCTGTCTTTTTGCCCCAAAATAATGTGAATTTCTGCATTTTCCCTCAAAATTAGGGGAATATGTGCAATTTTGCTTCAAAATAAGGGGAATTTTTGCCTTATTGCACCAAAATAAAAGGAATTTCTGCATTTTTGCAACAATATAAGGGGAATTTCTAAAATTTTGCTCCAAAATACGGGGAATTTTTGCCTTATTGCCAGAAATAAAGTGGAATTTCTGCCTTTTTGCCCTGAAATATTTGAAATTTCCGCAATTTTATCTCAAAATAAGGGGAATCTGTTTTTGGCCACAAAATTAGGAGAATTTCTGCTTTTTGCCCCAAATTAAGGCAAATTTCTGACTTTTTGCCCTGAAATAAGTGAAATTTCTGCAATTTTGCCTAGAAATTAGGGGAATTTCTGCCTTTTTGCCAAAATAAGAGGAATTTCAGCATTTTACCTTCAAATAAGGGAAATTTCTGCCTTTTTCCCACATAATATGGGGAATTTCTGCCTTATTGCCCCCAAATAAAGAAAATTTTTGCTTTTCTGCCACAATTAATGGGAATTTCTGCCTTTTTGCCACAAAGTAAAAGGAATTTCTGCCTTTTTGCTCCAAAATAACAGGAATTTCAGCATTTTTACCCCAAAATAAGGGGAATTTCTGCCTTTTGACCAAAATAAGGGGGAATTTTTGACTTTTTGTTCCAAAATAAGGAAAATTTCTTCAATTTTGTACCAAAATAAAAGAAATTTCTGCTTTTTGCCCCAAAATAAAAGTAATTTCTGACTTTTTGCCCTGATATAAATAAAATTTCTGCAATTTTGCCCGAAAATAAGGGAAATTTGTGCCTTTATGCCCCAAAATGAGGGGAATTTCTGCCTTTTAATTCCAAAATATGGGGAATTTCAGCATTTTACCTCAAAATAAGGGGAATTTCAGCCTTTTTGCATCAAAATATGGGTAATTTCTGCCTTTTTGCCACAAAATAAGAAAAATTTCTGCAATTCTGTACCAAAATAAAAGAAATTTCTAAAATTTTGCCCCAAAATAAGGGAAGTTTCAGATTTTTGCCCCGAAATAAGGAGAATTTCTGTTTTTTTGCCCCCCAAAATAGGGAATTTCTGCCTTTTTGCCCCAAAATTAGGGGAGTTTCTGCAATTTTGCTTCAAATTATAGGGAATTTCTGCCTTTTTTTTCTGAAAATAAGGGGAACTTCTGCTGATTTGCCCCAAATAAAGGGAATTTCTGCATTTTTGCCCAAATATTTAGGGAATTTCTGCAACTTTGCTTTAAAATACGGGGAATTTCTGCCTTTTTGCCCAAAATTAAGGGGATTTTCTGCCTTTTTGCCCCCAAACAAGGGAAATTTCTGCAATTTTATCCCAAAATAAAAGGAATTTCTGCCTTTATGCCCTCAAATAACAAGAATTTCTGCCTTTTTGCCCTGAAATATGTGAAATGTCTGCAATTTTACCCCAAAATAAGGTGAATTTCTGCCTTTTTGTTCCAAAATAATGGGAATTTCTGCCTTTTTTACCCCAAAATATGAAAAATTTTTGCTTTTTTTCTCTGAAATATGTGAAATTTCTGCAATTTTGCATTAAAATAAAAGAAATTTCTGCAATTTTTCCCAATAATAAAAGAATTTTTTGCAATTTTGCCCCAAAATAAAGGGAATTTCTGTTTTTTTTCCGCAAATAAGGGAAATTTCTGCAATTTTGCCCTAAAATAAGGGGAATTTCTGCCTTTTGCCCCAAAATAAGGAGAATTTCTGCCTTTTTGCCCCAAAACAATAAAAATTACTGCATGTTTTACGCCATAATTAGGTGAATTTCTGCAATTTTGCTCCAAAATACAGGGATTTTCTGCTTTTTCGCAGAAAATAATGGGAATTTCTTCCATTTTGCCGCGAAATAAGTGAAATTTCTGCAGTTTTACCCCAAAATAAGGGGAATTTCTGCCTTTTTGCCCCAAAATTAGGGGAATTTCTGCAATTTTGCTCCAAAATGGGAGGAATTTCTGCCCTTTTGCCCAAAAATAAAGGGAATGTATACCTTTTTGCCATAAAAAGGGAAATTTCTTCATTTTTACCCCAAAATAAGGGGATTTTCCGCCTTTTTTACTCAAAATAAGTGCAATTTCTGACTTTTTTCCAAAAATAAATGGAATTTCTGTCTTTTTGCCCCAAAATAAGGGGAATTTCCGACTTTTTGCCCTGAAATAAGTTAAATTTCAAAAATTTTTCCCCAAAATAATTGAAATTTCTGCAGTTTTGCCCCAAAATAAGGGGAATTTCTGTATTTTTGCCCCAAAATAAGGGAAATTTCTGACATTTTACCTCAAAATAAGGGGGATTTCTGCATTTTTTGCCACAAAATATAAGTAATTTCTGCCTTTTTGCCCCAAAATAAAAAAAATTTCTGCCTTTTTTCCCTGAAATATGTAAAATTTCTGCAATTTTGGCCCAAAAAAATTGAAATTTTTGCAATTTTGTCCCATAATAAAAGAAATTTCAGGAATTTTGCCCCAAAATAAGTCGAATTACTGAGTTTTGCCCCAAAATAAGGAGAATTTCTGTCTTTTTGCCCCAACATATAGGGAATTTCTGCCTTTTTGCCCCACAGTTAGGGGAATTTCTGCAATTTTGCTCCAAAATACGGGGAATTTCAGCTTTTTTGCCCGAAAATAAGGGGAATGTTTACCTTTTGCCACAAAAAAGGGAAATTTCTTCATTTTTGCCCCCAAATAAGAGGAATTTCTGCCTTTTTACGTCAAAATAAGTGAAATTTCTGCCTTTTTACTCAAAAATATACGGAATTTCTGTATTTTTGCCCCAAAATAAATGCAATTTTTGAATTTTGCCCTGAAATAAGTGAAATTTCTCCAATTTTGCCTCAAAATAAGGGAAATTTCTGCCTTTGTGCCACAAAATAAGAGGAATTTCTGACTTTTTGCCCAAAAATATGGGAAATTTCTGCCTTTTTGCCCCCAAATAAGGGGAATTTCAGCATTTTTACCTCAAAATAAGGTGAATTTCTGCATTTTCGCCAAAAAATACTAGGAATTTCTGCCTTTTTGCTCCAAAATAAAACCATTTCTGCCTTTTTCCCCTGAAATAAGTAAAATATCTGCAATTTTGCCCTTAAATAAGGGGAATTTCTGTCTTTTTGCCTAATAATAAGGGGAATCTCTGCCTTTTTGCCCTAAAATATGGGGAATTTCTGTATTTTTGCCATAAATTAAAGAAATTTTCTGCAATTTTGTACCAAAATAAAAGTAATTTCTGCCTTATTGCCCCATAATAAGAAAAATTTCTGCGTTTTTTCCCTGAAATAAGTGAAATTTCTGTAATTTTGCCCCAAAATAAGGGAGATTTCTGCAATTTTGCCCCAAAATAATGGACATTTCTGAAATTTGGCCCCAAAATAAGGGAATTTCTCACTTTTTGCCCTGAAATAAGGAGAATTTCTGTCTTTTTGCCCCAAAATAATGTGAATTTCTGCATTTTCCCTCAAAATTAGGGGAATATGTGCAATTTTGCTTCAAAATACGGGGAATTGCTGCCTTATTACACCAAAATAACGGGAATTTCTGCATTTTTGCACCAATATAAGGGGAATTTCTGAAATTTTGCTCCAAAATACAGGGAATTTCTGCCTTATTGCCAGAAATAATGTGGAATTTCTGCCTTTTTGCCCTGAAATATGTGAAATGTCTGCAATTTTACCCCAAAATAACGTGAATTTCTGCCTTTTTGTTCCAAAATAATGGGAATTTCTGCCTTTTTGCCCCAAAATATGAAGAATTTTTGCTTTTTTTCTCTGAAATAAGTGAAATTTCTGCAATTTTGCCTTAAAATAAAAGAAATTTCTGCAATTTTTCCCCATAATAAAGGAATTTTTTGCAATTTTGCCCAAAATATAAAGAATTTCTGTTTTTTTCCCCAAATAAAAGAAATTTCTGCAATTTTGCCCTAAAATAAGGGGAATTTCTGCCTTTTGCCCCAAAATAACGAGAATTTCTGCCTTTTTGCCCCAAAACAAAGAAAATTACTGCATGATTTACACCAAAATTAGGTGAATTTATGCAATTTTGCTCCCAAATACGGGGATTTTCTGCCTTTTTCGCAGAAAATAAGGGGAATTTCTTCCATTTTGCTGCGAAATAAGTGAAATTTCTGCAGTTTTACCCCAAAATAAGGGGGATTTTTGCCTTTTTGCCCTAAAATTAGGGGAATTTCTTCAATTTTGCTCCAAAATACGAGGAATTTCTGGAGTTTTGCCCGAAAATAAAGGGAATGTATACCTTTTTGCCATAAAAAGGGAAATTTCTTCATTTTTACCCCCAAATAAGGGGATTTTCCGCCTTTTTGACTCAAAATAATTGCAATTTCTGACTTTTTTTCAAAAATAAATGGAATTTCTGTCTTTTTGCCCCAAAATCAGGGGAATTTCCGACTTTTTGCCCTGAAATAAGTTAAATTTCAAAAATTTTTCCCGAAAATAATTGAAATTTCTGCAGTATTGCCCCAAAATAAGGGGAATTTCTGTATTTTTGCCCCAAAATAAGGGAAATTTCTGCCTTTTTACCTCAAAATAAGGGGGATTTCTGCCTTTTTTGCCACAAAATATAAGGAATTTCTGCCTTTTTGCCCCAAAATAAGAAAAATGTCTGCCTTTTTTCCCTGAAATAAGTGAAATTTCTGCAATTTTGGCCCAAAAAAATTGAAATTTTTGCAATTTTGTCCCAAAATAAGAGAAATTTCTGGAATTTTGCCCCAAAATAAGTGGAATTTCTGAGTTTTGCTCCAAAATAAGGAGAATTTCTGTCTTTTTGCTCCAACATATAAGGAATTTCTGCCTTTTTGCCCCACAATTTTGGGAATATCTGCAATTTTGCTTCAAAATACAGGGAATTTCTTCTTTTTTGCCCGAAAATAAGGGGAATGTATACCTTTTGCCACAAAAAAGGGAAATTTCTTCATTTTTGCCCCAAAATAAGAGGAATTTCTGCCTTTTTACGTCAAAATAAGTGAAATTTCTGCCCTTTTACTCAAAAATATACGGAATTTCTGTATTTTTACCCCAAAATAAATGCAATTTTTGAATTTTGCCCTGAAATAAGTGAAATTTCTCCAATTTTGCCTCAAAATAAGGGAAATTTCTGCCTTTGTGCCACAAAATAAGGGGAATTTCTGACTTTTTGCCCCAAAATATGGGAAATTTCTGCCTTTTGCCCCCAAATAAGGGGAATTTCAGCCTTTTTACCTCAAAATAAGGTTAATTTCTGCATTTTCGCTACAAAATATTAGGAATTTCTGCCTTTTTGCTCCAAAATAAAAAAATTTCTGCCTTTTTCCCCTGAAATAAGTGAAATATCTGCAATTTTGCCCCTAAATAAGGGGAATTTCTGTCTTTTTGCCTAATAATAAGGGTATCTCTGCCTTTTTGCCCTAAAATTTGGGGAATTTCTGTATTTTTGCCCAAAATAAAGAAATTTTCTGCAATTTTGTACCAAAATAAAAGTAATTTCTGCCTTTTTGCCCCAAAATAAGAGAAATTTCTGTGATTTTTCCCTGAAATAAGTAAAATTTCTGTAATTTTGCCCCAAAATAATGGAGATTTCTGCGATTTTGCCCAAAAATAATGGACATTTCTGGAATTTTGCCCCAAAATAAGGGGAATTTCTGACTTTTTGCCCTGAAATAAGGAGAATTTCTGTCTTTTTGCCCCAAAATAATGTGAATTTCTGCATTTTCCCTCAAAATTAGGGGAATATGTGCAATTTTGCTTCAAAATACGGGGAATTTCTGCCTTATTGCACCAAAATAACGGGAATTACTGCATTTTTGCACCAATATAAGGGGAATTTCTGAAATTTTGCTCCAAAATACGGGGAATTTCTGCCTTATTGCCAGAAATAATGTGGAATTTCTGCCTTTTTGCCCTGAAATATTTGAAATTTCTGCAATTTTACCCCAAAATAAGGGGAATTTCTGTTTTTGGCCCCAAAATTAGGAGAATTTTTGCTTTTTGCCACAAAATAAGACAAATTTCTTACTTTTTGCCCTGAAATAAGTGAAATTTCTGCAATTTTGCCCCTAAATAATGGGAATTTCTGCCTTTTTGCCAAAATAAGGGGTATTTCAGCATTTTACCTCCAAATATGGAGAATTTCTGCCTTTTTGCCACAAAATATAGGGAATTTCTGCCTTATTGCCCCCAAATAAGGAAAATTTTTGCATTTCTGCCCCAATTAATGGGAATTTCTGCCTTTTTGCCACAAAGTAAAGGGAATTTCTGCCTTTTTGCCCAAAAATAACGGGAATTTCAGCCTTTTTAAAACAAAATAAGGGTAATTTCTGCCTTTTTGCCCCCAAATAACAGGAATTTCTGCCTTTTTGCCCTGAAATATGTGAAATGTCTGCAATTTTACCCCAAAATAAGGTGAATTTATGCCTTTTTGCCCCAAAATAATGGGAATTTCTGAATTTTTGCCCCAAAATAAGAAAAATTTTTGCTTTTTTTCTTTGAAATAAGTGAAATTTCTGCAATTTTGCCTTAAAATAAAAGAAATTTTTGCAATTTTTCCCCAAAATCATTGAAATTTCTGCAATTTTGCCCCAAAATAAGGGGAATTTCTGTATTTTTGCCAAAAAATAAGGGAAATTTCTGCCTTTTATCCCCAAATAAGGTGAATTTCAGCCTTTTTAACTAAAAATAAGTTGTAATTTCTGTATTTTTGCTCCAAAATGAGGAAAATTTCTGCCTTTCTTGGCTGAAATAAGTGAAATTTCTGCAATTTTGCCCCAAAATAAGTGATATTTCTGCAATTTTGCCCCAAAATAAGGGAAATTTCTGGAATTTTGCCCCAAAATAAGTGGAATTTCTGAGTTTTTCCCCAAAATAAGGAGAATTTCTGTCTTTTTGCCTCAGGAAATAGGGAATTTCTGCTTTTGCCCCACAAATAGAAGAATTTCTGCAATTTTGCTCCAAAATACAAAGAATTTCTGCATTTTTCCTAAAAATAAGGGGAATGTATACATTTTGCCACAAAAAAGGGAAATTTCTTCATTTTTGCCCCAAAATAAGAGGAATTTATGCCTTTTTACCTCAAAATAAGTGAAATTTCTGCCATTTTACCCAAAAATAAACGAAATTTCTGTCTTTTTCCCCAAAAATAAAAGGAATTTTTTAATTATGCCATGAAATTAGTGATATTTCTGCAATTTTGCCCTAAAATAAAAGAAATTTCTGCCTTTGTGCCTCAAAATAAGGGGAATTTCTGTCTTTTTGCCCCAAAATAGGGGAAATTTCTGCCTTTTTGCCCCTAAATGAGGGAAATTTCAGCCTTTTTACAACAAAATAAGTGAAATTTTTGCAATTTTGCCCTAAAATATAAGAAATTTCTGCCTTTGTGCCACAAAATAAGAGGAATTTCTGTCTTTTTGCCCCTAAATAAGGGAAATTTCAGCCTTTTTACCACAAAATAAGTGAAATTTCTGCAATTTTGCCCCAAAATGAAAAAAATTTCTGGAATTTTGCCCCAAAATAAGTGAAATTTCTGCAATTTTGCCCCAAAATAAAAAAAATTTCTGGAATTTTGCCCCAAAATAAGTGGAATTTCTGAGTTTTGCCCCAAAATAAAGAGAATTTCTGTCTTTTTGCCCCAACAAATAGGGAATTTCTGCCTTTTTGCCCCACAACTAGGGGAATTTCTGCAATTTTGCTCCAAAATATGGGGAATTTCTGCTTTTTTTCCCGAAAATAAGGGGAATGTATACCTTTTGCCACAAAAAAGGGAAATTTCTTAATTTTTGCCCCAAAATAAGAGGAATTTCTGCCTTTTTACCTCAAAATAAGTGAAATTTCTGCCTTTTTACCCAAAAATAAACGGAATTTCTTTCTTTTTGCCCCAAAATAAAAGGAATTTTTGAATTATGCCCTGAAATAAGTGAAATTTCTGCAATTTTGCCCCAAAATAAGGGAAATTTCTGCCTTTTTGCCACAAAATAAGGGGAATTTCTGCAATTTTGCTACAAAATACGGGGAATTTCTGGCTTTTTGCCCGAAAATAAAGAGAATGTATACCTTATTGCCATAAAAAGGGAAATTTCTTCATTTTTACCCCAAAATAAAAAGATTTTCCGCATTTTTGACTCAAAATAAGTGCAATTTCTGAATTTTTTTCCAAAAATAAATGGAATTTCTGTATTTTGCCCCAAAATAAAAGGAATATCTGACTTTTTGCCCTGAAATAAGTTAAATTTGAAAAAATTTTTTCCCAAAATAATTAAAATTTCTGCAGTTTTGCCCCAAAATAAGGGGAATTTCTGTATTTTTGCCCCAAAATAAGGGAAATTTCTGCCTTTTAACCTCAAAATAAGGGGAATTTCTGCATTTTTTGCCACAAAATATAAGGAATTTCTGCCTTTTTGCCCCACAATAAGAAAAATTTCTGCCTTTTTTCCCTAAAATAAGTGAAATTTCTGCAATTTTGGCCCAAAAAATTGAAATTTCTGCAATTTTGTCCCAAAATAAGAGAAATTTCTTGAATTTTGCCCCAAAATAAGTGGAATTTCTGAGTTTTGCCCCAAAATAAAGAGAATTTCTGTCTTTTTGCCCCAACATATAGGGAATTTCTGCCTTTTTGCCCCACAATTAGGGGAATTTCTGCAATTTTGCTCCAAAATACGGGGAATTCCTTTTTTTTTGCCCGAAAATAAAGGGAATGTTTACCTTTTGCCACAAAAAGGAAAATTTCTTCATTTTTGCCCCAAAATAAGAGGAATTTCTGCCTTTTTACGTCAAAAGAAGTGAAATTTCTGCCTTTTTACTCAAAAATATACGGAATTTCTGTATTTTTGCCCCAAAATAAATGCAATTTTTGAATTTTGCCCTGAAATAAGTGAAATTTCTCCAATTATGCCTCAAAATAAGGGAAATATCTGCCTTTGTGCCACAAAATAAGGGGAATTTCTGACTTTTTGCCCCAAAATAGAGGAAATTTCTGCCTTTTTGCCTCCAAATAAGGAGAATTTCAGCCTTTTTACCTCAAAATAAGGTGAATTTCTGCATTTTTGCCACAAAATATTAGGAATTTCTGCTATTTTGCTCCAAACTAAAAAAATTTCTGCCTTTTTTCCCTGAAATAAGTGAAATATCTGTTATTTTGCCCCTAAATAAGGGGAATTTCTGTCTTTTTGCCTAATAATAAGGGGAATCTCTGCATTTTTGCCCTAAAATATGGGGAATTTCTGTATTTTTGCCCCAAAATAAAGAAATTTTCTGCAATTTTGTACCAAAATAAAAGTAATTTCTGCCTTTTTGCCCCAAAATAAGAGAAATTTCTGCGTTTTTTCCCTGAAATAAGTGAAATTTCTGTAATTTTGCCCCAAAATAAGGGAGATTTCTGCAATTTTGCCCCAAAATAATGGACATTTCTGGAATTTTGCCCCAAAATAAGGGGAATTTCTGACTTTTTGCCCTGAAATAAGGAGAATTTCTGTCTTTTTGCCCCAAAATAATGTGAATTTCTGCATTTTCCCTCAAAATTAGGGGAATATGTGCAATTTTGCTTCAAAATACGGGGAATTTTTTTTTTTTATTGCACCAAAATAAAAGGAATTTCTGCATTTTTGCACCAATATAAGGGGAATTTCTGAAATTTTGCTCCAAAATACGGGGAATTTTTGCCTTATTGCCGGAAATAAAGTGGAATTTCTGCCTTTTTACCCTGAAATATTTGAAATTTCCGCAATTTTACCCCAAAATAAGGGGAATCTCTGTTTTGGGCCCCAAAATTAGGAGAATTTCTGCTTTTTGCCCCAAATTAAGGCAAATTTCTGACTTTTTGCCCTGAAATAAGTGAAATTTCTGCAATTTTGCCCCAAAATAAGGGGAATTTCATCATTTTCCCTTCAAATAAGGGGAATTTCTGCCTTTTTGCCACAAAATATGGGGAATTTCTGCCTTATTGCCCCCAAATAAGGAAAATTTTTGCTTTTCTGCCCCAATAATTGGAATTTCTGCCTTTTTGCCACAAAGTAAAGGGAATTTCTGCCTTTTTGCCCCAAATTAACGGGAATTTTAGCCTTTTTACCCCAAAATAAGGGGAATTTCTGCCTTTTGCCCAAAATATGGGGAATTTCTGACTTTTTGTTCCAAAATAAGGAAAATTTCTTCAATTTTGTACCAAAATAAAAGAAATTTCTACTTTTTGCTCCAAAATAACAGTAATTTCTGACTATTTGCCCTGAAATAAATGAAATTTCTGCAATTTTGCCCGAAAATAATGGAAATTTGTGCCTTTTTGACCCAAAATGAGGGGAATTTCTGCCTTTTAACCCCAAAATATGGGGAATTTCAGCATTTTACCTCAAAATAAGGGGAATTTCAGCCTTTTTGCACCAAAATATGAAGAATTTCTGCCTTTTTGACACAAAATAAGAAAAATTTCTGCAATTCTGTACCAAAATAAAAGAAATTTCTAAAATTTAGCCCCAAAATAAGGGAAATTTCTGATTTTTGCCTTGAAATAAGGAGAATTTCTGTTTTTTTGCCCCCCAAAAAAGGGAATTTCTGCCTTTTTGCCCCAAAATTAGGGGAGTTTCTGCAATTTTGCTTCAAAATACAGGGAATTTCTGCCTCTTTTCCCGAAAATAAGGGGAACTTCTGCCGATTTGTCCCAAATAAAGGGAATTTCTGCATTTTTGCCCCAATATTTAGGGAATTTCTGCAATTTTGCTTTAAAATACGGGGAATTTCTGCCTTTTTGCCCAAAATTAAGGGGATTTTCTTCCTTTTTGCCCCCAAACAAGGGAAATTTCTGCAATTTTATCCCAAAATAAAAGGAATTTCTGCCTTTATGCCCTCAAATAACAGGAATTTCTGCCTTTTTGCCCTGAAATATGTGAAACGTCTGCAATTTTACCCCAAAATGAGGTGAATTTCTACCTTTTTGCCCAAAAATAATGGGAATTTCTGCATTTTTGCCCCAAAATATGAAAAATTTTTGCTTTTTTTCTCTGAAATATGTGAAATTTCTGCAATTTTGCCTTAAAATAAAAAAAATTGCTGCAATTTTTTCCCATAATAAAGGAATTTTTGCAATTTTGTCAAAATAAAGGGAATTTCTGTTTTTTGTTCCCAAATAAGGGAAATTTCTGCAAATTTGCCCTAAATTAAGGGGAATTTCTGCCTTTTGCCCCAAAATAAGGAGAATTTCTGCCTTTTTTGCCCCAAAACAAAGAAGATTACTGCATGTTTTACGCCAAAATTAGGTGAATTTCTGCAATTTTGCTCCAAAATACGGGGATTTTCTGCCTTTTTCACAGAAAATAAGGGGAATTTCTGCCATTTTTCCGCGAAATAAGTGAAATTTCTGCAGTTTTACCACAAAATAAGGGGAATTTCTGCCTTTTTGCCATAAAATTTGGGGAATTTTTGCAATTTTGCTCCAAAATATGGGGAATTTCTGCCTTTTTGCCCGAAAATAAAGGGAATGTATACCTTTTGGCCATAAAAAGGGAAATTTCTTCATTTTTACCCCAAAATAAAAAGATTTTCCGCCTTTTTGACTCAAAATAAGTGCAATTTCTGACTTTTTTTCAAAAATAAATGGAATTTCTGTCTTTTTGCCCCAAAATAAGGGGAATTTCTGACTTTTTGCCCTGAAATAAGTTAAATTTCAAAAAATTCTCCTCAAAATAATTGAAATTTCTGCAGTTTTGCCCCAAAATAAGGGGAATTTCTGTATTTTTGCCCCAAAATAAGGGAAATTTCTGCCTTTTAACCTCAAAATAAAGGGAATTTCTGCATTTTTTGCCACAAAATATAAGGAATTTCTGCCTTTTTGCCTCACAATAAGAAAAATTTCTGTATTTTTTCCCTGAAATAAGTGAAATTTCTGCAATTTTGGCCCAAAAAATTGAAATTTCTGCAATTTTGTCCCAAAATAAGAGAAATTTCTTGAATTTTGCCCCAAAATAAGTGGAATTTCTGAGTTTTGCCCCAAAATAAAGAGAATTTCTGTCTTTTTGCCCCAACATATAGGGAATTTCTGCCTTTTTGCCCCACAATTAGGGGAATTTCTGCAATTTTGCTCCTAAATACGGGGAATTTCTGTTTTTTTTGCCCGAAAATTAGGGGGATGTTTACCTTTTGCCACAAAAAAAGAGAAATTTCTTCATTTTTGCCCCAAAATAAAAGGAATTTCTGCCTTTTTACGTCAAAATAAGTGAAATTTCTGCCTTTTTACTCAAAAATATACGGAATTTCTGTATTTTTGCCCCAAAATAAATGCAATTTTTGAATTTTGCCCTGAAATAAGTGAAATTTCTCCAATTTTGCCTCAAAATAAGGGAAATTTCTGCCTTTGTGCCACAAAATAAGGGGAATTTCTGACTTTTTGCCCCAAAATAGGGGAAATTTCTGCCTTTTTGCCTCCAAATAAGGAGAATTTCAGCCTTTTTACCTCAAAATAAGGTGAATATCTGCATTTTCGCCACAAAATATTAGGAATTTCTGCTATTTTGCTCCAAACTAAAAAAATTTCTGCCTTTTTTCCCTGAAATAAGTGAAATATCTGTTATTTTGCCCCTAAATAAGGGGAATTTCTGTCTTTTTGCCTAATAATAAGGGGAATCTCTGCATTTTTGCCCTAAAATATGGGGAATTTCTGTATTTTTTCCCCAAAATAAAGAAATTTTCTGCAATTTTGTACCAAAATAAAAGTAATTTCTGCCTTTATGCCCCAAAATAAGAGAAATTTCTGTGTTTTTTCCCTGAAATAAGTGAAATTTCTGTAATTTTGCCCCAAAATATGGAAGATTTCTGCAATTTTGCCCCAAAATAATGGACATTTCTGGAATTTTGCCCCAAAATAAGAAGAATTTCTGACTTTTTGCCCTGAAATAAGGAGAATTTCTGTTTTTTTGCCCGAAAATAATGTGAATTTCTGCATTTTCCCTCAAAATTAGGGGAATATGTGCAATTTTGCTTCAAAAAACGTGGAATTTCTGCCTTATTGCACCAAAATAACGAAAATTTCTGCATTTTTGCACCAATATACGTGGAATTTCTGAAATTTTGCTCCAAAATACGGGGAATTTCTGCCTTATTGCCAGAAATAATGTGGAATTTCTGCCTTTTTGCTTTGAAATATTTGAAATTTCTGCAATTTTACCCCAAAATAAGGGGAATTTCTGTTTTTGGCCCCAAAATTAGGAGAATTTCTGCTTTTTGCCCCAAAATAAGGCAAATTTCTTACTTTTTGCCCTGAAATAAGTGAAATTTCTGCAATTTTGCCCCTAAATAAGGAGAATTTCTGCCTATTATCCAAAATAAGGGGAATTTTAGCATTTTACCTCCAAATATGGGGAATTTTTGCCTTTTTGCCACAAAATATAGGGAATTTCTGCCTTATTGCCCCCAAATAAGGAAAATTTTTGCTTTTCTGCCCCAATTAACGGGAATTACTGCCTTTTTTGCCACAAAGTAAAGGGAATTTCTGCCTTTTTGCCCCAAAAAAACGGGAATTTCAGCCTTTTTAAAACAAAATAAGGGGAATTTCTGGCTTTTTGCCCCCAAATAACAGGAATTTCTGCCTTTTTGCCCTGAAATATGTGAAATGTCTGCAATTTACCCCAAAATAAGGTGAATTTATGCCTTTTTGCCCCAAAATAATGGGAATTTCTGCATTTTTGCCCCAAAATAAGAAAAAATTTTACTTTTTTTCTCTGAAATAAGTGAAATTTCTGCAATTTTGCCTTAAAATAAAAGAAATTTTTGCAATTTTTCCCCAAAATAATTGAAATTTCTGCAATTTTGCCCCAAAATAAGGGGAATTTCTGTATTTTTGCCAAAAAATAAGGGAAATTTCTGCCTTTTTGCCCCCAAATAATGTGAATTTCAGCCTTTTTAACAAAAAATAAATTGTGATTTCTGCATTTTTGCCACAAAATATTAGGAATATCTGCATTTTTGCTCCAAAATGAGGAAAATTTCTGCCTTTCTTGGCTGAAATAAGTGAAATTTCTGCAATTTTGCCCCAAAATAAGTGAAATTTCTGCAATTTTGCCCCAAAATAAGGGAAATTTCTGGAATTTTGCCCCAAAATAAGTGGAATTTCTGAGTTTTGCCCCAAAATAAGGAGAATTTCTGTCTTTTTGCCTCAACAAATAGGGAATTTCTGCTTTTGCCCCACAACTAGGGGAATTTCTGCAATTTTGCTCCAAAATACAGGGAATTTCTGCATTTTTCCCAAAAATAAAGGGAATGTATACATTTTGCCATAAAAAAAGAAAATTTCTTCATTTTTGACCCAAAATAAGAGGAATTTCTGCCTTTTTACCTCATAATAAGTGAAATTTCTGCCTTTTTACCCAAAAATAAACGGAATTTCTGTCTTTCTGCCCCAAAATAAAAGGAATTTTTGAATTATGCCATGAAATTAGTGAAATTTCTGCAATTTTGCCCTAAAATAAAAGAAATTTCTGCCTTTGTGCGACAAAATAAGGGGAATTTCTGTCTTTTTGCCCCAAAATAGGGGAAATTTCTACCTTTTTGCCCCTAAATGAGGGGAATTTCAGCCTTTTTACCACAAAATAAGTGAAATTTCTGCAATTTCGCCCTAAAATAAAAGAAATTTCTTCCTTTGTGCCACAAAATAAGGGGAATTTCTGTCTTTTTGCCTTAAAATAGGGAAAATTTCTGCCTTTTTGCCCCTAAATAAGGGGAATTTCAGCCTTTTTATAACAAAATAAGTGAAATTTATGCAATTTTGCCCCAAAATAAGTGAAATTTCTGCAATTTTGCCCCAAAATAAGAAAATTTTCTGGAATTTTGCCCCAAAATAAGTGGAATTTCTGAGTTTTGCCCCAAAATAAGGAGAATCTCTGTCTTTTTGCCCAAACAAATAGGGAATTTCTGCCTTTTTGCCTTACAACTAGGGGGATTTCTGCAATTTTGCTCCAAAATATGGGGAATTTCTGCTTTTTTTCCCGAAAATATGGGAAATTATTACCTTTTGCCACAAAAAAGGGAAATTTTTAATTTTTGCTCCAAAATAAGAGGAATTTCTGCATTTTAACCTCAAAATAAGTGAAATTTTTGCCTTTTTACCCAAAAATAAATGGAATTTCTGTCTTTTTGCTCCAAAATAAAAGGAATTTTTGAATTATGCCCTGAAATAAGAGAAATTTCTGCAATTTTGCCCCAAAATAAGGGAAATTTCTGCCTTTTTGCCACAAAATAAGGGGAATTTCTGCATTTTTGCCACAAAATATTAGGAATTTCTGCCTTTTTGCCCCAAAATAAGGAAAATTTCTGCTTTTTTTTCATGAAATAAGTTAATTTTCTGCAATTTTGCTCCAAAATAATTGAAATTTCTGCAATTTTTTCCCAAAATAAGGGAAATTTCTGGAATTTGCCCCAAAATATGTGGAATTTCTGAATTTAGCCCCAAAATAAGGTTAATTTCTGTCTTTTTTTCAACAACATATAGGGAATTTCTGCCTTTTTGCCCCATAATTAGGGTAATTTCTGCAATTTTGCTCCAAAATACGGGGAATTTCTGCCTTTTTGCACGAAAATAAGGGGAATGTTTACCTTTTGCCAAAAAAAGGGAAATTTCTTCATTTTTGCCCCAAAATAAGAGGAATTTCTGCCTTTTTACCTCTAAATAAGTGAAATTTCTGCCTTTTTACCTAAAAATATATGGAATTTCTGTATTTTTGTTCCAAAATAAAAGGAATTTTTGAATTATGCCCTGAAATAAGTGAAATTTCTGCAATTTTGCTCCAAAATAAGGGAAATTTCTGCCTTTTTGCCACAAAATAAGGGGAATTTCTCTCTTTTTGCCCCAAAATTAGGGGAATTTCAGCCTTTTTACCTAATAATAAGAGGAATCTCTGCCTTTTTGCCCTAAAATATGGAGAATTTCTGTATTTTTGCCCCAAAATAAAGAAATTTTCTGCAATTTTTTACCAAAATAATAGTAATTTCTGCCTTTTTGCCCCAAAATAGAGAAATTTCTGACTTTTTGCCCTAAAATAAATAAAATTTCTGCAATTTTGCGCGAAAATAAGGGAAATTTGTGCCTTTTTGCCCCAAAATAATGAACATTTCTTAAATTTTGCCCCAAAATAAGGGGAATTTCTGAATTTTTGCCCTGAAATAAGGAGAATTTCTGTCTTTTTGCCCCAAATTTATGTGAATTTCTGATTTTTCCCTCAAAATTAGGGGAATATGTGCAATTTTGCTGCAAAATACGGGGAATTTCTGCCTTATTGCACCAAAATAAAGGGAATTTCTGCCTTTTTGCACCAATATAAGGGGAATTTCTGAAATTTTGCTTTAAAATACAAAGAATTTCTGCCTTTTTGCCCAAAATTAAGGGGATTTTCTGCCTTTTTGCCCCCAAAAAAGGGAAATTTCTGCAATTTTATCCCAAAATAAGGAGAATTTCTGCTTTTTTGCACCCAAATGACAGGAATTTCTGCCTTTTTGCCCCGAAATATGTGAAATGTCTGCAATTTTACCCCAAAATAAGGTGAATTTCTGCCTTTTTGCCACAAAATTATGGGAATTTCTGCATTTTTGCCCCAAAATAAGAAAAATTTTTGCTTTTTTTCTCTGAAATAAGTGAAATTTCTGCAATTTTGCCTTAAAATAAAAGAAATTTCTGCAATTTTTCTTCATAATAAAGGAATTTTCTGCAATTTTGCCCCAAAATAAAGGGAATTTCTGTTTTTTTGTCCCCAAATAAGGGAAATTTCTGCAATTTTGCCTTAAAATAAGGGGAATTTCTGCCTTTTGCCCCAAAATAAGGGGAATTTCTGCCTTTTTGCCTCAAAACAAAAAAAATTACTGCCTGTTTTACGCCAAAATTAGGTGAATATCTGCAATTTTGCTCCAAAATACAGGGATTTTCTGCCTTTTTCGCCGAAAATAATGGGAATTTCTGACTTTTCCCTCAAAATTAGGGGAATATGTGCAATTTTGCTTCAAAATACGGAGAATTTCTGCCTTATTGCACCAAAATAAAGGGAATTTCTGCCTTTTTGCACCAATATAAGGGGAATTTCTGAAATTTTGCTCCAAAATACGGGGAATTTCTGCCTTATTGCCCGAAATAAATTGTAATTTCTGCCTTTTTGCCCTGAAATATTTGAAATTTCCGCAATTTTACCCCAAAATAAAGGGAATTTCTGTTTTTGGCCCCAAAATTAGGAAAATTTCAGCTTTTTACCCCAAATTAAGGCAAATTTCTGACTTTTTACCCTGAAATAAGTGAAATTTCTACAATTTTGCCCCAAAATAAGGGGAATTTCTGCTTTTTTGCCAAAATAAGGGGAATTTCAGCATTTTACCTCCAAATAAAGGGAATTTCTGCCTTTTTGCCATAAAATATGGGTCATTTCTGCCTTATTGCCCACAAATAAGAAAAATTTTTGCTTTTCTGCCCCAATTAATGGGAATTTCTGCCTTTTTGCTACAAAGTAAAGGGAATTTCTGCCTTTTTGCCCCAAAATAACGGGAATTTCAGCCTTTTTACCTCAAAATAAGGGGAATTTCTTCCTTTTGCCCAAAATATGGGGAATTTCTGACTTTTTGTTTTAAAATAAGAAAAATTTCTTCAATTTTGTACCAAAATAAAAGAAATTTCTGCTTTTTGCCCCAAAATAAAAGTAATTTCTGACTTTTTGCCCTGAAATAAATGAAATTTCTGCAATTTGGCCCGAAAATAATGGAAATTTGTGCCTTTTTGCACCAAAATGAGGGGAATTTCTGCCTTTTAACCACAAAATATGGGGAATTTCAGCATTTTACCTCAAAATAAGGGAAATTTCAGCCTTTTTGCACCAAAATGTGGGGCATTTCTTCCTTTTTGCCACAAAATAAGAAAAATTTCAGCAAATCTGTTCCAAAATAAAAAAAATTTCTAAAATTTTGCCCCAAAATAAGGGAAATATCTGATTTTTGCCCCGAAATAAGGAGAATTTTTTGTATTTTTGCCCCAAAAAAGGGAAATTTCTGCCTTTTTGCCCCAAAATTAGGGGAGTTTCTGCAATTTTGCTTCAAAATACAGAGAATTTCTGCCTCTTTTCCCGAAAATTGGGGAACTTCTGCCGATTTGCCCCAAATAAAGGGAATTTCTGCATTTTTGCCCCAATATTTGGAAAATTTCTGCAATTTTGCTTTAAAATACAAAGAATTTCTGCCTTTTTGCCCGAAATTAAGGGGATTTTCTGCCTTTTTGCCCCCAAAAAAGGGAAATTTCTGCAATTTTATCCTAAAATAATAGGAATTTCTGCCTTGTTGCCTCCAAATAACAGGAATTTCTGCCTTTTTGCCCCGAAATATGTGATATGTCTGCAATTTTACCCCAAAATAAGGTGAATTTCTTTCTTTTTTGCCCCAAAATTATGGGAATTTTTGCATTTTTGCCCCAAAATAAGAAAAATTTTTGCTTTTTTTCTCTGAAATAAGTGAAATTTCTGCAATTTTGCCTTAAAATAAAAGAAATTTCTGCAATTTTTCTTCATAATAAAGGAATTTTCTGCAATTTTGCCACAAAATAAAGGGAATTTCTGTTTTTTGTCCTTAAATAAGGGAAATTTCTGCAATTTTGCCTTATAATAAGGGGAATTTCTGCCTTTTGCCCCAAAATAAGGGAAATTTCTGCCTTTATGCCCCAAAACAAAGAAAATTACTGCCTGTTTTACGCCAAAATTAGGTGAATTTCGGCAATTTTGCTCAAAATACAGGGATTTTCTGCCTTTTTCGCCGTAAATAATGGGAATTTCTGACTTTTCCCTCAAAATTAGAGAAATATGTGCAATTTTGCTTCAAAATACGGGGAAATTCTGCCTTATTGCACCAAAATAAAGGGAATTTCTGCCTTTTTGCACAAATATAAAAAGAATTTCTGAAATTTTGCTCCAAAATACAAGGAATTTCTGCCTTTTTGCCCGAAAATAAAGGGAATGTATACCTTTTTGCCATAAAAAGGGAAATTTCTTCATTTTTACCCCAAAATAAGGGGATTTTCCGCCTTTTTGACTCAAAATAAGTTCAATTTCTGACTTTTTTCCAAAAATAAACAGAATTTCTGTCTTTTTGCCCCAAAATAAGGGGATTTTCTGAATTTTTGCCCTGAAATGAGTTAAATTTCTAAAATTTTTCCTCAAAATAATTAAAATTTCTGCAATTTTGCCCCAAAATAAGGGGAATTTCTGTATTTTTGCCCCAAAATAAGGGAAATTTCTGCCTTTTTACCCCTAAATAATGGGATTTTCAGCCTCTTTACCTCAAAATAATGGGAATTTCTGCATTTTTGCCACTAAATATTAGGAATTTCTGCATTTTTGCTCCAAAATAAGGAAAATTTCTGCCTTTCTTCCCTGAAATAAGTGAAATTTCTGCAATTTTGCCCCAAAATAAGTGAAATTTCTGCAATTGTGCCCCAAAATCCGGGAAATTTCTGGAATTTTGACTCAAAATAAGTGGAATTTCTGAGTTTTGCCCCAAAATAAGGAGAATTTCTGTCTTTTTGCCCCACCAGATAAGGAATTACTGCCTTTTTGCCCCACAACTAGGAAATTTTCTAGAATTTTGCTCCAAAATACGGGCAATTTCTGCATTATTTCCTGAAAATAAGGGGAATGCATACCTTTTGCCACAAAAAAGCGAAATTTCTTATTTTTGCCCCAAAATACGAGGAATTTCTGCTTTTTTGCCCGAAAATAAGGGGAACGTTTACCTTTTGCCAGAAAAAAAAGAAATTTTTTTATTTTTGTCCCAAAAAAAGAGGAATCTCTGCCTTTTTACCTCAAAATAAGTGAAATTTCTGCCTTTTTACCCAAAAATATACGGAATTTCTGTATTTTTGCCCCAAAATAAAAGGAATTTTTGAATTTTGCCCTGAAATAAGTGCAATTTCTGCAATTTTGCCCCAAAATAAGGGAAATTTCTGCCTTTTTGCCACAAAATAAGGGGAATTTCTGTCTTTTTTTTCCAAAATAAGGGGAATTTCAGCCTTTTTACCTAATAATAAAGGGAATCTCTGCCTTTTTGCCCTAAAATATGGGGAATTTCTGTATTTTTGCCCCAAAATAAAGAAATTTTCTGCAATTTTTTAGCAAAATAAAAGTAATTTCTGCCTTTTTGCCCTAAAATAAGAGAAATTTCTGCATTTTTTTCCCTGAAATAACAGAAATTTCTGTAATTTTGCCCCAAAATAAGGGAGATTTCTGCAATTTTGCCCCAAAATAATGGACATTTCTAGAATTTTGCACCAAAATAAGGGGAATTTCTGAATTTTGCCTTGAAATAAGGAGAATTTCTGTTTTTTTGCCCCAAAATAATGTGAATTTCTGCATTTTCCCTCAAAATTAGGGGAATATGTGCAATTTTGCTTCAAAATACGGGGAATTTCTGTCTTATTGCACCAAATAAAGGGAATTTCTGCCTTTTTGCACCAATAAAAGGGGAATTTCTGAAATTTTGCTCCAAAATACGGGGAATTTCTGCCTTATTGCCCGAAATAAAGTGGAATTTCTGCCTTTTTGCCCTGAAATATATGAAATTTCCGCAATTTTACCTCACAATAAGGGCAATTTCTATTTGGCCCCAAAATTAAAAGAATTTCTGCTTTTTGCCCTTAAATAAGGCAAATTTCTGACTTTTTTCCCTGAAATAAGTGAAATTTCTGCAATTTTGCCCCAAAATAAGGGGAATTTCTGCCTTTTTGCCAAAATAAGGGGAATTTCAGCATTTTACCTCCAAATGGGAATTTCTGCCTTTTTGCCACAAAATATGGGGAATTTCTGCCTTATTGCCCCCAAATAAGGAAAATTTTGCTTTTCTGCCCCAATTAACGGAAATTTCTGCCTTTTTGCCACAAAGTAAAGGGATTTCTGTCTGTTTGCCCCTAAATAACGGGAATTTCAGCCTTTTTCCTCAAAATAAAGGGAATTTCTGCCTTTTGCCAAAATATGGGGAATTTCTGACTTTTTGTTCCAAAATAAGTAAAATTTCTTCAATTTTGTACCAAAATAAAAGAAATTTCTGCTTTTTGCCCCAACGTAAAAGTAATTTCTGACTTTTTGCCCTGAAATAAATGAAATTTCTGCAATTTTGCCCGAAAAAAAGAGAAATTTGTGCTTTTTTGCCCCAAAATGAGGGGAATTTCTGCCTTTTAACTCCAAAATATGGGGTATTTCAGCATTTTACCTCAAAATAAGGAGAATTTCAGCCTTTTTGCACCAAAATATGGGGAATTTCTGCCTTTTTGCCACAAAATAAGAAAAATTTCTGCAATTCTGTAACAAAATAAAAGAAATTTCTAAAATTTTGCCCCAAAATAAAGGAAATTTCTGATTTTTGCCCCGAAATAAGGAGAATTTCTGTATTTTTGCCCCAAAATATAGGGAATTTCTGCATTTTTGCCCCAAAATTAGGGGAGTTTCTGCAATTTTGCTTCAAAATACAGGGAATTTCTGCCTCTTTTCCCGAAAATAAGGGGAACTTCTGCCGATTTGCTTCAAATAAAGGGAATTTCTGCATTTTTGCCCCAATATTAGGGGAATTTCTGCAATTTTGCTCCAAAATACGGGGAATTTCTGCCTTTTTGCCCGAAATTAAGGAGATTTTCTGCCTTTTTGCCTCCAATCAAGGGAAATTTCTTCAATTTTATCACAAAATAAGGGGAATTTCTGCCTGTTTGCCCCCAAATAACGGGAATTTCTGCCTTTTTGCCCTGAAATATGTGAAATGTCTGCAATTTTACCCCAAAATAAGGTGAATTTCTGCCTTTTTGCCCCAAAATAATGGGAATTTCTGCCTTTTTGTCCCAAAATAAGAAAAATTTTTGCATTTATTCTCTGAAAGAAGTGAAATTTCTGCAATTTTGCCTTAAAATAAAAGAAATTTCTGCAATTTTTCCCCATAATAAAGGAATTTTCTGCAATTTTGCTTCAAAATAAAGGGATTTTCTGTTTTTTGTCCCCAAATAAAGGAAATTTCTGCAATTTTGCCTTAAAATAAGGGGAATTTCTGACTTTTGCCCCAAAATAAGGGGAATTTCTGCCTTTTCGCCCCAAATCAAAGAAAATTACTGCATGTTTTACCCAAAAATTAGGTGAATTTCTGCAATTTTGCTTCAAATTACGGGGATTTTTTTCCTTTTTCGCCGAAAATAGGGGGAATTTCTGCCACATTGCCGCGAAATAAGTGAAATTTCTGCAGTTTTACTTCGAAATAAGGGGAATTTCTTCCTTTTTTTTCCCCAAAATTAGGGGAATTTCTGCAATTTTGCTCCAAAATACGGGGAATTTCTGCCTTTTTGCCCGAAAATAAAGGGAATGTATACCTTTTTGCCATAAAAAGGGAAATTTCTTCATTTTTACCCCAAAATAAGGGGATTTTCAGCCTTTTTGCCTCAAAATAAGTGCTATTTCTGACTCTTCCCCAAAAATAAGGGGAATTTCTGACTTTTTGCCCTGAAATAAGTTAAATTTCTAAAATTTTTCCCCAAAATAAAGGAAACGTCTGCTTTTTGCCTCAAAATAAGGGAAATTTCTGCATTCTTGCCCCAAAATAAGGGGAATTTCAGCCTTTTTTCCTCAAAATAAGGGGAATTTCTGCCTTTTGCCCCAAAATAAGGGGAATTTCTGCCTTTTTGCCCCAAAATAAGAAAAAGTTCTGCAATTTTGTACAAAAATAAAAGAAATTTCTGCGTTTTTGCCCCAAAATATGAAAAAATTCTGCCTTTTTTCCCTGAAATAATTGAAATTTCTTCAATTTTGCCCCATAATAAGGGAAATTTCTGCAATTTTGCCCCAAAGTAAGGGAAATTTCTGCAATTTTGCCTCAAATAAGGGGAATTTCTGACTTTTTGCCCTTCAAAAACGGAGATATTCTTTCTTTTTGCACCAAAATAAGGAGAATTTCAGCCTTTTTCCCCTAAAATTATGAGAATTTCTGCAATTTTGTTTCAAAATACGGGGAATTTCTGCCTTTTAGCCCCAAAATAAAGGGAATTTCTGCATTTTTCCTCAAAATTAGGGGAATTTCTGCATTTTACCTCTAAATATGGGGATATCCTGCATTTTGCCCCAAAATATGGGGAATTTTTGCCTTTTTGTTCCAAAAAAAGGAAAATTTCTTAAATTTTGTACCATGATAAAAGAAATTTCTGCTTTTTGCCCCAAAATAAGGGGAATTTCTGACTTTTTACCCTGAAATAAATGAAATTTCCGCAATTTTGCCTGAAAATAAGGGAAATTTGTGCCTTTTTGCCCCAAAATGAGGGGAATTTCTGCCTTTTGACCCAAAATATGAGGAATTTCAGCATTTTACCTCAAAATGAGGAGAATTTCAGCCTTTTTGCACCAAAATATGGGGAATATCTGCATTTTTGCTCCAAAATAAAGGACATTTCTGCATTATTGCACCAATATTAGAGGAATTTCTGCAATTTTGCTCCAAAATACGCGTCATTTCTGCCTTTTTGCCTGAAATTAAGTGGAATTTCTGCCTTTTTGTCCAAAAATGAGTGAAATATCGGCAATTTTAGCCAAAAATAAGGGATTTAATCTTTTTGCCCCAAAATAAGAGGAATTTCTGCCATTTTGCCCTGAAATATTTGAATTTTTTTCAATTTTACCCCAAAATAAAAAGAATTTTTGCCTTTTTGCCCCAAAATAAGGGGAATTTCAGCCTTATTACCTCAAAATAAGGGGAATTTCTGCCTTTGGCCACAAAATATGGGGAATTTCTGCCTTTTTGTTCCAAAATAAGGAAAATTTCTTCGATTTTGTACCAAAATAGAAGAAATTTCTGCTTTTTGCCCCAAAATAAAAGGATTTTCTGACTTTTTATCCTGAAATAAATGAAATTTTTGCAATTTTGCCCAAAAATAAGAAAAATTTGTGCCTTTTTGCCACAAAATATAAAAAATTTCTGCCTTCTTGCCACAAAATAAGAAAAATTTCTGCAATTCTGTACCAAAATAAAAGTAATTTCTCCAATTTTGCCCCAAAATAAGGGAAATTTCTGCAATTTTGCCCCAAAATAAGGGAAATTTCTTCAATTCTGCCCCAAAATTCGGGGAATTTCTGATTTTTGCCCCGAAATAAGGAGAATTTCTGTATTTTTGCCCCAAAATAAAGGGATTTTCTGCCTTTTTGCCCCAAAATTAGCGGAGTTTCTGAAATTTTGCTTCAAAATACAGGGAATTTCTGCCTCTTTCCCCGAAAATAAGAGGAACTTTTGCCTTTTTGGCCCAAATAAAAAAATTTCTGCATTTTTGCCTCAATATTAGGGGAATTTCTGCAATTTTGCTCCAAAATACGGAGAATTTTTGCCTTTTTGCCCGAAATTAAGGGGATTTTCTGCCTTTTTGCCCCCAAATAAGGGAAATTTCGGCAATTTTATCCCAAAATAAGGGGAATTTCTGCTTTTTTGCCCAAATATAAGGAAATTTCTGCATTTTTGCCCCAAAATAAGAAAAATTTTTGCTTTTTTTCTCTGAAATACGTGAAATTTCTGCAATTTTGCCCTAAAATAAGAGAAATTTCTGCAATTTTCCCCATAATAAAGGAAATTTCTGCAATTTTACCCAAACTAAGGGAATTTCTGTCTTTTACCCCCAAATAAAAGAAATTTCTGCAATTTTGCCCTAAAATAAGGGGAATTTGTTACTTTTTCCCCAAAATAAGGGGAATTTCTGCCTTTTAGCCCCAAAATAAAGGGAATTTCTTCATTTTTCCCCAATATTAGGGGAATTTCTGTGTTTCACCTCTAAATAAGGGGAATTTCTGGATTTTACCCCAAAAAATGGGGAATTTCTGCCTTTTTGTTCCAAAAAAAAGAAAATTTCTTAAATTTTGTACTATAATAAAAGAAATTTCTGCTTTTTGCCCCAAAATAAGGGGAATTTCTGACTTTTTACCCTTAAATAAATGAAATTTCTGCAATTTTGCCTGAAAATAAGGGAAATTTGTGCATTTTTGCCCCAAAATGAGGGGAATTTCTGCCTTTTGCCCCAAAATATGAAGAATTTCAGAATTTTACCTCAAAATGAGGAGAATTTCAGCCTTTTTGCACCAAAATATGGGGAATATCTGCCTTTTTCCTCCAAAATAAAGGAAATTTCTCCATTATTGCACCAATATTATAGGAATTTCTGCAATTTTGCTCCAAAATATGGGTCATTTCTGCCTTTTTGCCTGAAATTAAGTGGAATTTCTGCCTTTTTGTCCCAAAAAAAGTGAATTATCGGCAATTTTAGCCAAAAATAAGGGATTTAATCTTTTTGCCCCAAAATAAGGGGAATTTCTGCCATTTTGCCCTGAAATATTTGAAATTTTTTAATTTTACCCCAAAATAAAAAGAATTTCTGCCTTTTTGCCCAAAAATAATGGGAATTTCAGCCTTATTACCTCAAAATAAGAGGAATTTCTGACTTTTGCCACAAAATATGGGGAATTTCTGCCTTTTTGTTCCAAAATAAGGAAAATTTCTTCGATTTTGTACCAAAATAAGAAATTTCTGCTTTCTGCCCCAAAATAAAAGGAATTTCTGACTTTTTGTCCTGAAATAAATGAAATTTCTGCAATTTTGCCCAAAAATAAGAAAAATTTGTGCCTTTTTGCCACAAAATATAAAAAATTTCTGCCTTCTTGCCACAAAATAAGAAAAATTTCTGCAATTCTGTACCAAAATAAAAGTAATTTCTCCAATTTTGGCCCAAAATAAAGGAAATTTCTGCAATTTTGCCCCAAAATAAGGAAAATTTCTTCAATTTTGCCCCAAAATGAGGGGAATTTCTGATTTTTGCCCCGAAATAAGGAGAATTTCTGTATTTTTGCCCCAAAATAAAGGGAATTTCTGCCTTTTTGCCCCAAAATTAGGGGAGTTTCTATAATTTTGCTTCAAAATAAAGGGAATTTCTGCCTCTTTCCCCGAAAATAAGAGGAACTTCTGCCTTCTTGCCCCAAATAAAAGGAATTTCTGCATTTTTGCCCCAATATTAGGGGATTTTCTGCAATTTTGCTCCAAAATACGGGGAATTTTTCCTTTTTGCCCGAAATTAAGGAGATTTTCTGCCTTTTTGCCCCCAAATAAGGGAAATTTCGGCAATTTTATCCCAAAATAAGGGGAATTTCTGCTTTTTTGCCCAAAAATAAAAGAAATTTCTGCATTTTTGCCCCAAAATAAGAAAAATTTTTGCTTTTTTTCTCTGAAATAAGTGAAATTTCTTCAATTTTGCCCTAAAATAAGAGAGATTTCTGCAATTTTTCCCCATAATAAAGGAAATTTCTGCAATTTTCCCCAAATTAAGGGAATTTCTGTTTTTTACCACCAAATAAAAGAAATTTCTGCAATTTTGCCCTAAAATAAGGGGAATTTGTGACTTTTTCCCCAAAATAAGGGGAATTTCTGCCTTTTAGCCCAAAAATATAGGGGATTTCTTCATTTTCCGCCAATATTAGGGGAATTTCTGCGTTTTACCTCTAAATAAGGGGAATTTCTGTATTTTACCCAAAAAATGAGGAATTTCTGCCTTTTTGTTCCAAAAAAAAAAAAAATTCTTAAATTTTCTACCATAATAAAAGAAATTTCTGCTTTTTGCCCCAAAATAAGGGGAATTTCTGACTTTTTACTCTGATATAAATGAAATTTCCACAATTTTGCCTGAAAATAAGGGAAATTTGTGCCTTTTTGCCCCAAAATGAGGGGAATTTCTGCCTTTTGCCCCAAAATATGAGGAATTTCAGCATTTTACCTCAAAATGAGGGGAATTTCAGCCTTTTTGCACCAAAATATGGGGAATATCTGCCTTTTTGCTCCAAAATAAAGGACATTTCTGCATTATTGCACCAATATTAGAGGAATTTCTGCAATTTTGCTCCAAAATACGGGTCATTTCTGCCTTTTTGCCTGAACTTAAGTGGAATTTCTGCCTTTTTGTCTCAAAATAAGTGAAATATCGGCAATTTTAGCCAAAAATAAGGGTTTTAATCTTTTTGCCCCAAAATAAGGGGAATTTCTGCCATTTTGCCCTGAAATATTTGAAATTTTTTCAATTTTACCCCAAAATAAATAGAATTTCTGCCTTTTTGCCCCAAAATAAGGGGAATTTCAGCCTTATTACTTCAAAATAAGGGGAATTTCTGCCTTTTGCCACAAAATATGGGGAATTTCTGCTTTTTTGTTCCAAAATAAGGAAAACTTCTTCAATTTTGTACCAAAATAGAAGAAATTTCTGCTTTTTGCCCCAAAATAAAAGGAATTTCTGACTTTTTGTCCTGAAATAAATGAAATTTCTGCAATTTTGCCCATAAATAAGAAAAATTTGTGCCTTTTTGCCACAAAATATAAAAAATTTCTGCCTTCTTGCCACAAAATAAGAAAAATTTCTGCAATTCTGTACCAAAATAAAAGTAATTTCTGCAATTTTGCCCCAAAATAAGGGAAATTTCTTCAATTTTGCCCCAAAATAAGGGAATTTCTGTATTTTTGCCCCAAAATAAATGGAATTTCTGATTTTTTGCCCCAAAATTAGGGGAGTTTCTGCAATTTTGCTTCAAAATACAGGGAATTTTTGCCTCTTTCCCCGAAAATAAGGGGAACTTCTGCCTTTTTGCCCCAAATAAAAGGAATTTCTGCATTTCTGTCTCAATATAAGGGGAATTTTTGCAATTTTGCTCAAAAATATGGGGAATTTTTGGCTTTTTGCCCGAAATTAAGGGGATTTTCTGCATTTTTTCCCCCAAATAAGGGAAATTTCTGCAATTTTATCCCAAAATTAGGGGAATTTCTGCTTTTTTGCCCCAAAATAAAGGAAATTTCTGCATTTTTGCCCCAAAATAAGAAAAATTTTTGCTTTTTTTCTATGAAATAAGTGAAATTTCTGCAATTTTGCCTTAAAATAAGGGAAATTTCTGCAATTTTTCTTCATAATAAAGGAAATTTCTTCAATTTTCCCCAAAATAAAGGGAATTTCTGTTTTTTGCTCCCAAATAAAAAAAATTTCTGCAATTTTGTCCTAAAATAAGGGGAATTTCTGACTTTTTCCCCAAAATAAGGGGAATTTCTGCCTTTTAGCCCCAAAATAAATGGAATTTCTTCATTTTCCCCCAATATTAGGGGAATTTCTGCGTTTTACCTCTAAATAAAAGGAATTTTGGCATTTTACCCCAAAAAATGGGGAATTTCTGCCTTTTTGTTCCAAAAAAAGGAAAATTTCTTAAATTGTGTACCATAATAAAAAAAAATTCTGCTTTTTGCCCCAAAATAAGGGGATTTTCTGACTTCTTACCCTGAAATACATGAAATTTCTGCAATTTTGCCTGAAAATAAGGGAAATTTGTGCCTTTTTGCCCCAAAATGAAGGGAATTTCTGCCTTTTGCCCCAAAATATGAGGAATTTCAGCATTTTACCTCAAAATGAGAAGAATTTCAGCCTTTTTGCACCAAAATATAGGGAATATCTGCCTTTTTGCTCCAAAATAAAGGGAATTTCTGCATTATTGCACCAAAATTAGAAAAATTTCTGCAATTTTGCTCCAAAATACGGGTCATTTCTGCCTTTTTGCCCGACATTAAGTGGAATTTCTGCCTTTTTGTCCCGAAATAAGTGAAATATCTGCAATTTTAGCCAAAAATAAGGGATTTAATCTTTTTGCCCCAAAATTAGGGGAATTTCTGCAATTTTGCTCCAAAACACGGGGAATTTCTGCCTTTTTGCCCGAAAATAAGGGGAATGCAAACCTTTTTGCCATAAAAAAGGGAAATTTCTTCATTTTTGCCCCAAAATGAGGAGAATTTCTGCCGTTTTGCCTCTAAATAAGTGGAATTTCTGTCTTTTTCCCCCAAAACAAAAATAATTTCTGTCTTTTTTGCCCCAAAATAAGGGGAATGTCTGACTCATTACCCTGAAATAAGTGAAATTTCTTCAATTTTGCCCCAAAATAAGGGGAATTTCTGAATTTTTACCCAGAATAAGGGGAATTTCAGCCTGTTTACCTCAAAATAAGGAAAATTTCTGCATTTTTGCAACAAAATATTAGGAATTTCTGCCCTTTTGCCTTAAAATAAGGAATATTTCTGCCTTTTTTTCCTGAAATAAGGGAAATGTCTGCAATTTTGCCCCAAAAGAAGGGAAATTTCTGCATTTTGCCTTAAAATAAGGGAAATTTTTGGAATTTTGCCCCAAAATAATTGGAATTTCTGAATTTTGCCCCAAAATAAGAATTTCTGTTTTTTTCCCCAACATATAGGGAATTTCTGCATTTTTACCCCAAAATAAACGGTATTTCTGTATTTTTGCCACAAAATAAGCGGAATTTTTGAATTTTGCCCTGAAATAAGTTAAATTTCCGCAATTTTGCCACAAAATAAGAGAAATTTCTGCCTTTTTGCCACAAAATAAGGGGCATTTCTGTCTTTTTGCCTCAAAATATAGGGAATTTCAGCCTTTTTACCTCACAATAAGGGGAATCTCTGCTTTTTTGCCCCAAAATATGGGGAGTTTCTGCATTTTTGCCCCAAAATAAAGAAAATTTCTGCAATTTTCTACAAAAATAAAAGAAATTTCTGCACTTTGCCCCAAAACTAGAGAAATTCCTGTCTTCTTTACCTGAAATAAGTGAAATTTCTGCAATTTTGCCCAAAATAAGAAAAATTTCTTCAATTTTGCCCCAAAATAAGGGGAATTTCTGACTTTTTGCCCTGAAATAAGTAAAATTTCTGTCTTTTTGCCCCAAAATAATGTGTATTTCTGCATTTTCCCTCAAAATTAGGGAAATTTGTGCAATTTTGCTTCAAAATACGAAGGATTTCAGCCTTAGTTCACCAAAATAAAGGAAATTTCTGCATTTTTGCACCAATATAAGGGGAATTTCTGAAATTTTGCTCCAAAATACGGGAAATTTCTGCCTTATAGCCCGAAATTAAGTGGAATTTCTGCCTTTTTGCCCTGAAATATTTGAAATTTCTGCAATTTTACCCCAAAATAAGGGGAATTTCTTTTTTTGGCCCCAAAATTAGGGGGATTTCTGCTTTTTGCCCCAAAATAAGGCAAATTTCTGACTTTTTGCCCTGAAATAAGTAAAATTTCTGTCTTTTTGCCTCAAAATAATGTGTATTTCTGAATTTTCCCTCAAAATTAGGGGAATTTGTGCAATTTTGCTTCAAAATACGAAGGATTTCAGCATTATTTCACCAAAATAAAGGGAATTTCTGCATTTTTGCACTAATATAAGGGGAATTTCTTAAATTTTGCTCCAAAATACGGGAAATTTCTGCCTTGTAGCCCGAAATTAAGTGGAATTTCTGCCTTTTTGCCCTGAAATATTTGAAATTTCCGCAATTTTACCCCAAAATAAGGGGAATTTCTGTTTTTGGACACAATATTAGGGGAATTTCTGATTTTTGCCCCAAAATAAGGCAAATTTCTGAGTTTCTGCCCTGAAATAAGTGAAATTTCTGCAATTTTGCCCCAAAATAAGGGGAATTTCTGCCTTTTTGCCCAAAATAAAGGGAATTTCAGCATTTTACCTCCAAATAAGGGGAATTTCTGCCTTTTTGCCACAAAATATGGGGAATTTCTGCCTTATTGCCTCCAAATAAGGAAAATTTCTGCTTTTCTGCCCCAATTAACAGGAATTTCGGCCTTTTTGCCACAAAGAAAGGGAATTTCTGCTTTTTTGCCCAAAAATAAGGGGAATTTCAGCCTATTTACCTCAAAAAAGGGAATTTCTGCCTTTTTCCCCAAAATATGGGGAATTTCTGCATTTTTGTTCCAAAATAAGGAAAATTTCTTCAATTTTGTACTAAAATAAAAGTAATTTCTGCTTTTTGCCCCAAAATAAAAAAAATTTCTGACTTTTAGTCCTGAAATAAATGAAATTTCTGCAATTTTGCCTGAAAATAAGAAAAATTTGTGCCTTTCTGCCACAAAATATAAAAAATTTCTGCCTTCTTGCCACAAAATAAGAAAAATTTCTGCAATTCTGTACCAAAATAAAAGAAATTTCTCCAATTTTGTCCCAAAATAATGGAAATTTCTGCAATTTTGCCCCAAAATAAGGGAAATTTCTTCAATTTTGCCCCAAAATAAGGGGAATTTCTGACTTTTTGCCCCGAAATAAGGAGAATTTCTGTATTTTTGCCCCAAAATAAAGGGAATTTCTTCCGTTTTGCCCAAAAATTAGGGGAGTTTCTGCAATTTTGCTTCAAAATACAGGGAATTTCTGCCTCTTAACACGAAAACAAGGGGAACTTCTACCATTTTGCCCCAAATAAAAGAAATTTCTGCATTTTTGCCCCAATATTAGGGGAATTTCTGCAATTTTGCTCCAAAATACGGGGAATTTCTTCCTTTTTGCTCGAAATTAAGGGGATTTTCTGCATTTTTGCCCCCAAAGAAAGGAAATTTCTGCAATTTTATCCCAAAATACGGGGAATTTCTGCCTTTTTGCCCCAAAATAAGGGGAATTTCTGCCTTTTTGCCCCAAAATAAGGGAAATTTCTGCAATTTTGCCCCAAAATAAGAAAAATTTTTGATTTTTTCTCTGAAATAAGTGAAATTTCTGCAATTTTGCCCTAAAATAAGAAAAATATCTGCAATTTTTCCTCAAATAAAGCAAATTTCTGCAATTTTTCCCCAAAATACGGGGAATTTCTGTTTTTTGCTCCAAAATAACTGAAATTTCTGCAATTTTGCCCTAAAATGAGGGGAATTTCTGCCATTTGCCTCAAAATAAGGGAAATTTCTGCCTTTTTGCCCCAAAATAAAGAAAATTACTGCATGTTTTACCCCCAAATTAGGTGAATTTCTGCAATTTTGCTCCAAAATATGGGGATTTTCTGCCTTTTTCGACGAAAATAAGGGGAATTTCTGACATTTTGCTGCGAAATAAGTAAAATTTCTGCAGTTTTACCCCAAAAGAAGGGGAATTTCTGCCTTTTTGCCCCAAAATTAGGGAAATTTCTGCTATTTTGCTCTAAAATCCGGGGAATTTCTTCCTTTTTGCCCGAAAATAAAGGGAATGTATATCTTTTTGCCATAAAAAAGGGAAATTTCTTCACTTTTGCCCCAAAATAAGCGGATTTTACGCTTTTTTGACTCAAAATAAGTGCAATATCTGCATTTTCCCCAAAAATAAACGGAATTTCTGTCTTTTTGCCCCCAAAAAAGGGGAATTTCTGACTTTTTGCCCTGAAATAAATTAAATTTCTAAAATTTTTCCCCAAAATAAGGGAAATGTCTGCTTTTTGCCCCAAAATAAGGAGAATTTCTGCCTTTTTGCCCCAAAATAAGGGGAATTTTAGCCTTTTTTCCTCAAAATAAGGAGAATTTCTGTGTTTTGCCCCCAAAATATGGGGAATTTCTGCCTTTTTGACCCAAAATAAGAAAAATTTCTGCAATTTTGTACCAAAATAAAAGAAATTTCTGCCTTTTGGCCCCAAAATAAGAGAAATTTCTGCCTTTTTTCACTGAAATAAGTGAAATTTCTGCAATTTTGCCCAAAAATAAGAGAAATTTCTGCAATTTTGCCACAAAGTAAAGGAAATTTCTGCAATTTTGCCCCAAATAAAAGGAATTTCTGACTTTTTGCACCCAAAAAAAGGAGATTTTCTGTCTTTTTGCCCCAAAATAAAGAGAATTTCAGCCTTTTTACCCAAAAATTATGAGAATTTCTGCAATTTTTCTTCAAAATACAAAAAATTTCTGCCTTTTAGCCCCAAAATAAAGGGAATTTCTGCATTTTTCCCCTATATTAGGAAATTTCTGCATCTTACCTCTAAATAAGGGGAATTTCTGCATTTTACCTCAAAATAAAAAGAATTTCTGCCTTTTACCCCAAAACATGGGAAATTTCTACCTTTTTGTTCCAAAGTAAAGAAAATTTCTTCAATTTTGTACCATAATAAAAGAAATTTCTCCTTTTAGCTCCAAAATAAAGGGAATTTCTGACTTTTTACCCTGAAATAAATGAAATTTTTGCAATTTTGCCCGAAAATTAGGGATATTTGTGCCTTTTTGCCCCAAAATAAGGGAAATTTCTGTTTTTCCCGCAAAATATGGGGAATTTCAGCATTTTACTTCAAAATAAATGGAATTTCTGCATTTTTACCCTGATATATGTGAAATTTCTGCAATTTTACCCACAAGTAAGGTGAATTTCTGCCTTTTTGCCCCAAAATAATGGGAATTTCTGCCTCTTTGCCACAAAATAAGAAAAATTTTTGCTTTTTTTCTCTGAAATAAGTGAAATTTCTGCAATTTTGCCCTAAAATAAGAAAAATTTCTGCAATTTTTCCTCATAATAAATCAAATTTCTGCAATTTTGCTGCAAAATAAGGGGATTTTCTGCTTTTTGCCCACAAATAAGGGATATTTCTGCAATTTTGCCCTAAAATAAGGGGAATTTCTGCAATTTGCCTTAAAATAAGGGGAATTTCTGCCTTTTTGCCACAAAATAAAGAAAATTACCTCATGTTTTTCCCCAAAATTAGGTGAATTTCTGCAATTTTGCTCCAAAATATGAGGATTTTCTGCCTTTTTCGCCGAAAATAAGGGGAATTTCTGCCATTTTGCCGCGAAATAAGTAAAATTTCTGCAGTTTTACCCCAAAATAAGGGGAATTTCTGCATTTTGCCTCAAAATTAGGGGAATTTCTGCAATTTTGCTCCAAATTCCGGAGAATTTCTGCCTTTTTCCCCGAAAATAAATGGAATGTATACCTTTTTGCCATAAAAAAAGGAAATTTCTTCACTTTTGCCCCAAAATAATGGGATTTTCCTCCTTTTTGACTCAAAATAAGTGCAATTTTTACCTTTTCCCCAAAAATAAACGGAATTTCTGTCTTTTTGCCCCAAAATAAAGGGAATTTCTGATTTTTTGCCCTGAAATAAGTGAAATTTCTAAAATTTTTTCCCAAAATAACGGAAATGTCTGCTTTTTGCCCCAAAATAAGGGGAATTTCTGCCTTTTTGCACCAAAATAATGGGAATTTCAGCCCTTTTACCTCAAAATAATGGGAATTTCTGCCTTTTTGCCTTAAAATATGGGGAATTTCTGCCTTTTTGCCACAAAATAAGAAAAATTTTTGCAATTTTTTACCAAAATAAAAGAAATTTCTGCCTTTTTGCACCAAAATAAGGAAAATTTCTGCAATTTTGCTCCAATGTAAAGGAATTTTTTTTGCCCCCATATAAGGGGATTTTCTGAATTTTAGCTCCCGAAAAAAGGGGATTTTCTGATTTTTTGCCCCAAAATAAGGAGAATTTCTGCCTTTTTGCCCGAAAATTATGAGAATTTCTGCAATTTTGCTTCAAAATACGGGAAATTTCTGCCTTTTAGCCTCAAAATAAAGGGAATTTCTGCATTTTACCTCAAAATAAGAATAATTTCTGCATTTTGCCCCAAAATATGGGGAATTTCTGCCTTTTTGTTCCAAAATATAAAAAAAATTTCTTCAATTTTGTACCATAATAAAAGAAATTTCTGCATTTTCCCCAAAATAAGGGGAATTTCTGGCTTTTTGCCCTGAAATAAATGAAATTTCTGCAATTTTGCACGAAAATAAAAGAAATTTGTGCCTTTTTGCCCCAAAATAAGAATTTCTGCCTTTTGCCTCAAAATATGGGGAATTTCAGCATTTTACCTCAAAATAAGAAAAATTTCAGCCTTTTTGCACCAAAATATGGGAAATTTCTTCTTTTTGGCCTCCAAAATAAAGGGAATTTCTGCATTTTTGCACCAATATTAGTGGAATTTCTGCAATTTTGCTCCAAAATACGGGTCATTACTGCAATTTTGCCCGAAATTAAGAAGATTTTCTGAATTTTTGCCCTCAAATAAGGGAAATTTCTGCAATTTTATTCAAAAATAAGGGGAATTTCTGCATTTTGCCCCAAAATAAGAAAAATTTTTGCTTTTTTTCCCTGAAATAAGTGAAATTTCTGCAATTTTGCCCTAAAATAAGGGAAATTTCTGCAATTTTTCCACATAATAAAGCAAATTTCTGCAATTTTTCCCCAAAATAAGGGAAATTTCTGTTTTTTGCCCTCAAATAATGGAAATTTCTGCAATTTTGCCCTAAAATAGGGGAATTTCTGCCTTTTGCCCCAAAATAAGGGGAATTTCTGCGTTTTTGCCACAAAATAAAAAAAAATTACTACATGTTTTACTTCATAATTCGGTGAATTTCTGCAATATTGCTCCAAAATACGAAGATTTTCTGCCTTTTTCGCCGAAAATAAGGGGAATTTCTGCCATTTTGCCGTGAAATAAGTGAAATTTCTTCAGTTTTTCCTCAAAATAAGAGGAATTTCTGTCTTTTTGCCCAACAATTAGAAGAATTTCTGCAATTTTGCTTCAAAATACGAGGAATTTCTGCATTTTTGCCCGAAAATAAAGGGAATGTATACCTTTTTGCCATAAAAAAGGGAAATTTCTTCACTTTTGCCCCAAAATAAGGAAATTTTCCGACTTTTTGACTCAAAATAAGTGCAATTTCTGCCTTTTCCCCAAAAATAAACGGAATTTCTCTCTTTTTGCCCCCAAATAAGGGGAATTTCTGAATTTTTGCCCTAAAATAAGTGAAATTTCTAAAATTTTTCCCCAAGATAACGGAAATGTCTGCTTTTTGCCCCAAAATAAGGGGAATTTCTGCCTTTTTGCCCCCAAATAAGAAGAATTTCAGCCTTTTTACCTCAAAATAAGGGGAATTTCTGCCTTTTTGCCCCAAAATATGGGGAATTTCTGCCTTTTTGCCCCCAAAAAAGAAAAAATTTAGCAATTTTTTACTAAAATAAAAGAAATTTCTCCCTTTTTGTTCCAAAATAAGAGAAATTTTTGCCTTTTTCCCTTAAATAAGTGAATTTTCTGCAATTTTGCCCCAAAATAAGGAAAATTTCTGCCATTTTGCCCCAATGTAAAGGAAATTTCTGCAATTTTGCCCCAAAATAAGGGGATTTTCTGACTTTTTGCTCTTGAAAAAAGGGGATTTTCTGTCTTTTTACCCCAAAATACAGAGAATTTCTGCATTTTTGCCCGAAAATTATGAGAATTTCTGCAATTTTTCTTCAAAATACGGAAAATTTCTGACTTTTAGCCCCAAAATAAAGGGAATTTCTGCATTTTTCCTTAATATTATGGGAATTTCTGCATTTTACCTCTAAATCAGGGGAATTTCTGCATTTTACCTAAAAATAAGAAGAATTTCTGCCTTTTACCCCAAAATATGGGGAATTTCTGCCTTTTTGTTCTAAAATAAAGAAAATTTCTTCAATTTTGTACCATAATAAAAGAAATTTCTCCTTTTTGCCCAAAAATAAGGGAAATTTCTGACGTTTTACCCTGATATAAATGAAATTTCTGCAATTTAGCGCGAAAATAAGGGAAATTTGTGCCTTTTTGCCCCAAAATGAGGGGAATTTCTGCCTTTTGCCCCAAAATATGGGGAATTTCAGCATTTTACCCCCAAATAAGGGGAATTTCTGCCTTTTTGCCCTGAAATATGAGAAATTTCTGCAATTTTACCACAAAATAAGGTGAATTTCTGCCTTTTGCCCCAAAATAATGGGAATTTCTTCCTTTTTGCTCCAAAATAAGAAAAATTTTTGCTTTTTTTTCTGAAATAAGTGAAATTTCTGCAATTTTGCCCTAAAATAAGGGAAATTTCTCAATTTTTCTCCATAATAAAGCAAATTTCTGCAATTTTGCCCCAAAATAAGGAAAATTTCTGTTTTTTGTCCCAAAATAAGGGGAATTTCTGCCTTTTTGCCCCAAAATAAGAAAAATATTTGTATTTTTTTTCTGAAATAAGTGAAATTTCTGCAATTTTGCCCTAAAATAATGGAAATTTCTGCACTTTTTCCCCATAATAAACCAAATTTCTGCAATTTGGCCCCAAAATAAGGGGAATTTCTGTTTTTTGCCCCCAAATAAAGCAAATTTCTGCAATTTTGCCCCAAAATAAGGGGAATTTCTGTTTTTTGTCCCCGAATAAGGGAAAGTTTTGCAAATTTTGCCCTAAAATAAGGGGAAATTCGGCAATTTGCCCCAAAATAAGGGGAAATTCTGCCTTTTTGCCACAAAATAAAGGAAATTACTGCATGTTTTACCCGAAAATCAGGTGAATATCTGCAATTTTGCTCCAAAAAACGAAGATTTTCTGCTTTTTTCGCTGAAAATAAGGGGAATTTCTGCCATTTTGCCGCGAAATAAGTGAAATTTCTGCAGTTTTACCCTAAATTAAAGCAAATTTCTGCCTTTATGCCCCAAAATTAGGAAAATTTCTGCAATTTTGCTTCAAAATACAGGGAATTTCTGCCTTTTTGCCCGAAAATAAAAGGAATGTACACCTTTTTGCCATAAAAAAGGGAAATTTCTTCACTTTTGCCCCAAAATAAGGGGATTTTCAGCCTTTTTGACTCAAAATAAGTGCAATTTCTGCCTTTTCCCCAAAAATAAACGGAATTTCTGTATTTTTGCCCCAAAATAAGGGGAATTTTTGACTTTTTGCCCTGAAATAAGTGAAATTTCTAAAATTTTTCCCCAAAATAAGGGAAATGTCTGCTTTTTGCCCCAAAATAAGGGGAATTTCTGCCTTTTAGCCCCAAAATAAAGGGAATTTCTGCATTTTACCTCAAAATAAGAATAACCTCATTTTGCTCCAAAATATGGGGAATTTCTGCCTTTTTGTTCCAAAATAAGGAAAATTTCTTTAATTTTGTACCATAATAAAAGAAATTTCTGCTTTTTGCCCCAAAATAAGGGGAATTTCTGACTTTTTGCCCTGAAATAAGTGAAATTTCTAAAATTTTTCCCCAAAATAAGGGAAATGTCTGCTTTTTGCCCCAAAATAATAGGAATTTCTGCCTTTTTGCCCCCAAACAAGGGGAATTTCAGCTTTTTTACCTCAAAATAAGGGAAATTTCTGCCTTTTGCCCCAAAATAAGAAAAATTTCTGCAAATTTGTACCAAAATAAAAGAAATTTCTGCCTTATTGCCCCAAAATAAGAGAAATTTCTGCCTTTTTTCCCTGAAATAAGTGAAATTTCTGCAATTTTGCCCCAAAATAAGTAAAATTTCTGCAATTTTGCCACAAAGTAAAGGAAATTTCTAAAATTTTGCCCCAAATAATGGGAATTTCTGACTTTATGCACCCGAAAAATGGAGATTTTCTTTCTTTTTGCCCCAAAATAAGGAGAATTTCAGCCTTTTTACCGGAAAATCAAGAGAATTTCTGCAATTTTTTTTCAGAATACGGAAAATTTCTGCCTTTTAGCTCTAAAATAAATGGAATTTCTGCATTTCTCCCTAATATTAAGGGAATTTCTATATTTTACCTCTAAATAAGGGGAATTTCTTCATTTTACCTCAAAATAAGAACCATTTCTGCCTTTTACCTCAAAATATGGGGAATTTCTGACTTTTTCTTCCAAAAAAAAAAATTTCATTTATGTACCATAATAAAAGAAATTTCTCCTTTTTGACTCAAAATAAGAGAAATTTCTGACTTTTTACCCTGAAATAAATGAAATTTCTGAAATTTTGCCCGAAATAAGGAAAATTTGTGGCTTTTTGCCCCAAAATAAGGGGAATTTCTGCCTTTTGCCCCAAAATATGGGGAATTTCAGCATTTTACCTCAAAATAAGGGGAATTACTTCCTTTTTGCCCTGAAATATGTGAAATTTCTGCAATTTTACCCCAAAATAAGGTGAATTTCTGCCTTTTGCCCCAAAATAATAGGAATTTCTGCCTTTTTGCCCCAAAATAAGAAAAATTTTTGCTTTTTTTTCTGAAATAAGTGAAATTTCTGCAATTTTGGCCTAAAATAAGGGAAATTTCTGCAATTTTTCCCAATAATAAAGCAAATTTCTGCAATTTTGCCCCAAATTAAGGGGAATTTCTGGTCTTTTCCCACAAATAAAAGAAATTTCTGCAATTTTGCCCTAAAATAAGGAGAATTTCTGCCATTTGACCCAAAATAAGGGGAATTTCTACCTTTTTGCCACAGAATATAGAAAATTACTGCATGTTTTACCCCAAAATTAGGTGAATTTTCAATTTTGCTCCAAAATACGAGGATTTTCTGCATTTTTCGCTGAAAATAAGGGGAATTTCTGCCATCTTGCCGCGAAATAAGTGAAATTTCTGCAGTTTTACCCCAAAATAAGAAGAATTTCTGCCTTTTTGCCACAAAATTAGGGGAATTTCTGCAATTTTGCTCCAAAATACAGGGAATTTCTGCCTATTTGCCCGAAAATAATGGGAATGCATACCTTTTTGCCATAAAAAAGGGAATTTTCTTCACTTTTGCCATAAAATAGGGGGATTTTCTGCCTTTTATCTAAAAATAAGTGCAATTTCTGCCTTTTCCCCAAAAATAAAAGGAATTTCTGTTATTTTGCACAAAAATAAGGGGAATTTCTGCCTTTTTGCCCCAAAATAAGGGGAATTTCAGCCTTTTTTCTCAAAATAAGGGGAATTTCTGCCTTTTGCCCCAAAATATGGGGAATTTCTGCATTTTTGCCCCAAAATAAGAAAAATTTCTGCAATTTTGTACCAAAATAAAAAAAATTTCTGCCTTTTTGCCCCAAAATAAGAGAAATTTCTGCCATTTTTACCTGAAATAAGTGAAATTTCTGCAATTTTACCCCAAAATAAGAGAAATTTCTGCAATTTTGCCCTAAAGTATAGGAAATTTCTGCAATTTTGCCCCAAAATAAGGGGAATTTCTGTTTTTTGTCCCCGAATAAGGGAAAGTTTTGCAAATTTTGCCCTAAAATAAGGGGAAATTCGGCAATTTGCCCCAAAATAAGGGGAAATTCTGCCTTTTTGCCACAAAATAAAGGAAATTACTGCATGTTTTACCCGAAAATCAGGTGAATATCTGCAATTTTGCTCCAAAAAACGAAGATTTTCTGCTTTTTTCGCTGAAAATAAGGGGAATTTCTGCCATTTTGCCGCGAAATAAGTGAAATTTCTGCAGTTTTACCCTAAATTAAAGCAAATTTCTGCCTTTATGCCCCAAAATTAGGAAAATTTCTGCAATTTTGCTTCAAAATACAGGGAATTTCTGCCTTTTTGCCCGAAAATAAAAGGAATGTACACCTTTTTGCCATAAAAAAGGGAAATTTCTTCACTTTTGCCCCAAAATAAGGGGATTTTCAGCCTTTTTGACTCAAAATAAGTGCAATTTCTGCCTTTTCCCCAAAAATAAACGGAATTTCTGTATTTTTGCCCCAAAATAAGGGGAATTTTTGACTTTTTGCCCTGAAATAAGTGAAATTTCTAAAATTTTTCCCCAAAATAAGGGAAATGTCTGCTTTTTGCCCCAAAATAAGGGGAATTTCTGCCTTTTAGCCCCAAAATAAAGGGAATTTCTGCATTTTACCTCAAAATAAGAATAACCTCATTTTGCTCCAAAATATGGGGAATTTCTGCCTTTTTGTTCCAAAATAAGGAAAATTTCTTTAATTTTGTACCATAATAAAAGAAATTTCTGCTTTTTGCCCCAAAATAAGGGGAATTTCTGACTTTTTGCCCTGAAATAAGTGAAATTTCTAAAATTTTTCCCCAAAATAAGGGAAATGTCTGCTTTTTGCCCCAAAATAATAGGAATTTCTGCCTTTTTGCCCCCAAACAAGGGGAATTTCAGCTTTTTTACCTCAAAATAAGGGAAATTTCTGCCTTTTGCCCCAAAATAAGAAAAATTTCTGCAAATTTGTACCAAAATAAAAGAAATTTCTGCCTTATTGCCCCAAAATAAGAGAAATTTCTGCCTTTTTTCCCTGAAATAAGTGAAATTTCTGCAATTTTGCCCCAAAATAAGTAAAATTTCTGCAATTTTGCCACAAAGTAAAGGAAATTTCTAAAATTTTGCCCCAAATAATGGGAATTTCTGACTTTATGCACCCGAAAAATGGAGATTTTCTTTCTTTTTGCCCCAAAATAAGGAGAATTTCAGCCTTTTTACCGGAAAATCAAGAGAATTTCTGCAATTTTTTTTCAGAATACGGAAAATTTCTGCCTTTTAGCTCTAAAATAAATGGAATTTCTGCATTTCTCCCTAATATTAAGGGAATTTCTATATTTTACCTCTAAATAAGGGGAATTTCTTCATTTTACCTCAAAATAAGAACCATTTCTGCCTTTTACCTCAAAATATGGGGAATTTCTGACTTTTTCTTCCAAAAAAAAAAATTTCATTTATGTACCATAATAAAAGAAATTTCTCCTTTTTGACTCAAAATAAGAGAAATTTCTGACTTTTTACCCTGAAATAAATGAAATTTCTGAAATTTTGCCCGAAATAAGGAAAATTTGTGGCTTTTTGCCCCAAAATAAGGGGAATTTCTGCCTTTTGCCCCAAAATATGGGGAATTTCAGCATTTTACCTCAAAATAAGGGGAATTACTTCCTTTTTGCCCTGAAATATGTGAAATTTCTGCAATTTTACCCCAAAATAAGGTGAATTTCTGCCTTTTGCCCCAAAATAATAGGAATTTCTGCCTTTTTGCCCCAAAATAAGAAAAATTTTTGCTTTTTTTTCTGAAATAAGTGAAATTTCTGCAATTTTGGCCTAAAATAAGGGAAATTTCTGCAATTTTTCCCAATAATAAAGCAAATTTCTGCAATTTTGCCCCAAATTAAGGGGAATTTCTGGTCTTTTCCCACAAATAAAAGAAATTTCTGCAATTTTGCCCTAAAATAAGGAGAATTTCTGCCATTTGACCCAAAATAAGGGGAATTTCTACCTTTTTGCCACAGAATATAGAAAATTACTGCATGTTTTACCCCAAAATTAGGTGAATTTTCAATTTTGCTCCAAAATACGAGGATTTTCTGCATTTTTCGCTGAAAATAAGGGGAATTTCTGCCATCTTGCCGCGAAATAAGTGAAATTTCTGCAGTTTTACCCCAAAATAAGAAGAATTTCTGCCTTTTTGCCACAAAATTAGGGGAATTTCTGCAATTTTGCTCCAAAATACAGGGAATTTCTGCCTATTTGCCCGAAAATAATGGGAATGCATACCTTTTTGCCATAAAAAAGGGAATTTTCTTCACTTTTGCCATAAAATAGGGGGATTTTCTGCCTTTTATCTAAAAATAAGTGCAATTTCTGCCTTTTCCCCAAAAATAAAAGGAATTTCTGTTATTTTGCACAAAAATAAGGGGAATTTCTGCCTTTTTGCCCCAAAATAAGGGGAATTTCAGCCTTTTTTCTCAAAATAAGGGGAATTTCTGCCTTTTGCCCCAAAATATGGGGAATTTCTGCATTTTTGCCCCAAAATAAGAAAAATTTCTGCAATTTTGTACCAAAATAAAAAAAATTTCTGCCTTTTTGCCCCAAAATAAGAGAAATTTCTGCCATTTTTACCTGAAATAAGTGAAATTTCTGCAATTTTACCCCAAAATAAGAGAAATTTCTGCAATTTTGCCCTAAAGTATAGGAAATTTCTGCAATTTTGCCCAAAATAAAAGGAATTTCTGAATTTTTGCAACCGAAAAAAGGAGATTTTCTGACTTTTTGCCCCAAAATAAGGAGAATTTCAGCCTTTTTGCCGGAAAATAATGAGAATTTCTGCAATTTTTCTTCAAAATACGAAAAATTTCTGCCTTTTAGCTCCAAAATAAAGTGAATTTCTGCATTTTTTCCCAATATTAGGGGAATTTCTGCATTTTACCTCTAAATAAGAGGAATTTCTGCATTTTACCTCAAAATAAGAAGAATTTCTGCCTTTTACCCCAAAATAAGGTGAATTTCTGCCTTTTTGCCACAAAATAATGGGAATTTCTGCCTTTTTGCCCCAAAATAAGAAAAAATTTTGCTTTTTTTTCTGAAATAAGTGAAATTTCTGCAATTTTGCCCTAAAATGAGGGAAATTTCTGCACTTTTTCCCCATAATAAAGCAAATTTCTGCAATTTTGCCCCAAAATAAGGGGAATTTCTGTTTTTGCCCCCAAATAAAGCAAATTTCTGCAATTTTGCCCCAAAATAAGGGGAATTTCTGTTTTTTGCCCCCGAATAAGGAAAAGTTTTGCAAATTTTGCCCTAAAATAAGGGGAATTTCTGCCATTTGACCCAAAATAAGGGGAATTTCTGCCTTTTTGCCACAGAATATAGAAAATTACTGCATGTTTTACCCCAAAATTAGGTGAATATCTGCAATTTTGCTCCAAAATACGAGGATTTTCTGCATTTTTCGCTGAAAATAAGGGGAATTTCTGCCATCTTGCCGCGAAATAAGTGAAATTTCTGCAGTTTTACCCCAAAATAAGAAGAATTTCTGCCTTTTTGCCACAAAATTAGGGGAATTTCTGCAATTTTGCTCCAAAATACAGGGAATTTCTGCCTATTTGCCCGAAAATAATGGGAATGCATACCTTTTTGCCATAAAAAAGGGAATTTTCTTCACTTTTGCCATAAAATAGGGGGATTTTCTGCCTTTTATCTAAAAATAAGTGCAATTTCTGCCTTTTCCCCAAAAATAAAAGGAATTTCTGTTATTTTGCACAAAAATAAGGGGAATTTCTGCCTTTTTGCCCCAAAATAAGGGGAATTTCAGCCTTTTTTCTCAAAATAAGGGGAATTTCTGCCTTTTTTCTCAAAATATGGGGAATTTCTGCCTTTTTGCCCCAAAATAAGAAAAAATTTTGCTTTTTTTTCTGAAATAAGTGAAATTTCTGCAATTTTGCCCTAAAATGAGGGAAATTTCTGCACTTTTTCCCCATAATAAAGCAAATTTCTGCAATTTTGCCCCAAAATAAGGGGAATTTCTGTTTTTGCCCCCAAATAAAGCAAATTTCTGCAATTTTGCCCCAAAATAAGGGGAATTTCTGTTTTTTGCCCCCGAATAAGGAAAAGTTTTGCAAATTTTGCCCTAAAATAAGGGGAATTTCTGCCATTTGACCCAAAATAAGGGGAATTTCTGCCTTTTTGCCACAGAATATAGAAAATTACTGCATGTTTTACCCCAAAATTAGGTGAATATCTGCAATTTTGCTCCAAAATACGAGGATTTTCTGCATTTTTCGCTGAAAATAAGGAGAATTTCTGCCATCTTGCCGCGAAATAAGTGAAATTTCTGCAGTTTTACCCCAAAATAAGAAGAATTTCTGCCTTTTTGCCACAAAATTAGGGGAATTTCTGCAATTTTGCTCCAAAATACAGGGAATTTCTGCCTATTTGCCCGAAAATAATGGGAATGCATACCTTTTTGCCATAAAAAAGGGAATTTTCTTCACTTTTGCCATAAAATAGGGGGATTTTCTGCCTTTTATCTAAAAATAAGTGCAATTTCTGCCTTTTCCCCAAAAATAAAAGGAATTTCTGTTATTTTGCACAAAAATAAGGGGAATTTCTGCCTTTTTGCCCCAAAATAAGGGGAATTTCAGCCTTTTTTCTCAAAATAAGGGGAATTTCTGCCTTTTGCCCCAAAATATGGGGAATTTCTGCATTTTTGCCCCAAAATAAGAAAAATTTCTGCAATTTTGTACCAAAATAAAAAAAATTTCTGCCTTTTTGCCCCAAAATAAGAGAAATTTCTGCCATTTTTACCTGAAATAAGTGAAATTTCTGCAATTTTACCCCAAAATAAGAGAAATTTCTGCAATTTTGCCCTAAAGTATAGGAAATTTCTGCAATTTTGCCCAAAATAAAAGGAATTTCTGAATTTTTGCAACCGAAAAAAGGAGATTTTCTGACTTTTTGCCCCAAAATAAGGAGAATTTCAGCCTTTTTGCCGGAAAATAATGAGAATTTCTGCAATTTTTCTTCAAAATACGAAAAATTTCTGCCTTTTAGCTCCAAAATAAAGTGAATTTCTGCATTTTTTCCCAATATTAGGGGAATTTCTGCATTTTACCTCTAAATAAGAGGAATTTCTGCATTTTACCTCAAAATAAGAAGAATTTCTGCCTTTTACCCCAAAATAAGGTGAATTTCTGCCTTTTTGCCACAAAATAATGGGAATTTCTGCCTTTTTGCCCCAAAATAAGAAAAAATTTTGCTTTTTTTTCTGAAATAAGTGAAATTTCTGCAATTTTGCCCTAAAATGAGGGAAATTTCTGCACTTTTTCCCCATAATAAAGCAAATTTCTGCAATTTTGCCCCAAAATAAGGGGAATTTCTGTTTTTGCCCCCAAATAAAGCAAATTTCTGCAATTTTGCCCCAAAATAAGGGGAATTTCTGTTTTTTGCCCCCGAATAAGGAAAAGTTTTGCAAATTTTGCCCTAAAATAAGGGGAATTTCTGCCATTTGACCCAAAATAAGGGGAATTTCTGCCTTTTTGCCACAGAATATAGAAAATTACTGCATGTTTTACCCCAAAATTAGGTGAATATCTGCAATTTTGCTCCAAAATACGAGGATTTTCTGCATTTTTCGCTGAAAATAAGGGGAATTTCTGCCATCTTGCCGCGAAATAAGTGAAATTTCTGCAGTTTTACCCCAAAATAAGAAGAATTTCTGCCTTTTTGCCACAAAATTAGGGGAATTTCTGCAATTTTGCTCCAAAATACAGGGAATTTCTGCCTATTTGCCCGAAAATAATGGGAATGCATACCTTTTTGCCATAAAAAAGGGAACTTTCTTCACTTTTGCCCTAAAATAGGGGGATTTTCTGCCTTTTATCTAAAAATAAGTGCAATTTCTGCCTTTTCCCCAAAAATAAAAGGAATTTCTGTTATTTTGCACAAAAATAAGGGGAATTTCTGCCTTTTTGCCCCAAAATAAGGGGAATTTCAGCCTTTTTTCTCAAAATAAGGGGAATTTCTGCCTTTTGCCCCAAAATATGGGGAATTTCTGCATTTTTGCACCAAAATAAGAAAAATTTCTGCAATTTTGTACCAAAATAAAAAAAATTTCTGCCTTTTTGCCCCAAAATAAGAGAAATTTCTGCCATTTTTACCTGAAATAAGTGAAATTTCTGCAATTTTACCACAAAATAAGAGAAATTTCTGCAATTTTGCCCTAAAGTATAGGAAATTTCTGCAATTTTGCCCAAAATAAAAGGAATTTCTGAATTTTTGCAACCGAAAAAAGGAGATTTTCTGACTTTTTGCCCCAAAATAAGGAGAATTTCAGCCTTTTTGCCAGAAAATAATGAGAATTTCTGCAATTTTTCTTCAAAATACGAAAAATTTCTGCCTTTTAGCTCCAAAATAAAGTGAATTTCTGCATTTTTTCCCAATATTAGGGGAATTTCTGCATTTTACCTCTAAATAAGAGGAATTTCTGCATTTTACCTCAAAATAAGAAGAATTTCTGCCTTTTACCCCAAAATAAGGTGAATTTCTGCCTTTTTGCCACAAAATAATGGGAATTTCTGCCTTTTTGCCCCAAAATAGGAAAAAAATTTTGCTTTTTTTTCTGAAATAAGTGAAATTTCTGCAATTTTGCCCTAAAATGAGGGAAATTTCTGCACTTTTTCCCCATAATAAAGCAAATTTCTGCAATTTTGCCCCAAAATAAGGGGAATTTCTGTTTTTGCCCCCAAATAAAGCAAATTTCTGCAATTTTGCCCCAAAATAAGGGGAATTTCTGTTTTTTGCCCCCGAATAAGGAAAAGTTTTGCAAATTTTGCCCTAAAATAAGGGGAATTTCTGCCATTTGACCCAAAATAAGGGGAATTTCTGCCTTTTTGCCACAGAATATAGAAAATTACTGCATGTTTTACCCCAAAATTAGGTGAATATCTGCAATTTTGCTCCAAAATACGAGGATTTTCTGCATTTTTCGCTGAAAATAAGGGGAATTTCTGCCATCTTGCCGCGAAATAAGTGAAATTTCTGCAGTTTTACCCCAAAATAAGAAGAATTTCTGCCTTTTTGCCACAAAATTAGGGGAATTTCTGCAATTTTGCTCCAAAATACAGGGAATTTCTGCCTATTTGCCCGAAAATAATGGGAATGCATACCTTTTTGCCATAAAAAAGGGAATTTTCTTCACTTTTGCCCTAAAATATGAGGATTTTCTGCCTTTTATCTAAAAATAAGTGCAATTTCTGCCTTTTCCCCAAAAATAAAAGGAATTTCTGTTATTTTGCACAAAAATAAGGGGAATTTCTGCCTTTTTGCCCCAAAATAAGGGGAATTTCAGCCTTTTTTCTTAAAATAAGGGGAATTTCTGCCTTTTGCCCCAAAATATGGGGAATTTCTGCATTTTTGCCCCAAAATAAGAAAAATTTCTGCAATTTTGTACCAAAATAAAAAAAATTTCTGCCTTTTTGCCCCAAAATAAGAGAAATTTCTGCCATTTTTACCTGAAATAAGTGAAATTTCTGCAATTTTACCCCAAAATAAGAGAAATTTCTGCAATTTTGCCCTAAAGTATAGGAAATTTCTGCAATTTTGCCCAAAATAAAAGGAATTTCTGAATTTTTGCAACCGAAAAAAGGAGATTTTCTGACTTTTTGCCCCAAAATAAGGAGAATTTCAGCCTTTTTGCCGGAAAATAATGAGAATTTCTGCAATTTTTCTTCAAAATACGAAAAATTTCTGCCTTTTAGCTCCAAAATAAAGTGAATTTCTGCATTTTTTCCCAATATTAGGGGAATTTCTGCATTTTACCTCTAAATAAGAGGAATTTCTGCATTTTACCTCAAAATAAGAAGAATTTCTGCCTTTTACCCCAAAATAAGGTGAATTTCTGCCTTTTTGCCACAAAATAATGGGAATTTCTGCCTTTTTGCCCCAAAATAGGAAAAAAAATTTGCTTTTTTTTCTGAAATAAGTGAAATTTCTGCAATTTTGCCCTAAAATGAGGGAAATTTCTGCACTTTTTCCCCATAATAAAGCAAATTTCTGCAATTTTGCCCCAAAATAAGGGGAATTTCTGTTTTTGCCCCCAAATAAAGCAAATTTCTGCAATTTTGCCCCAAAATAAGGGGAATTTCTGTTTTTTGCCCCCGAATAAGGAAAAGTTTTGCAAATTTTGCCCTAAAATAAGGGGAATTTCGGCAATTTGCCCCAAAATAAGAGGAAATTCTGCCTTTTTGCCACAAAATAAAGAAAATTACTGCATGTTTTACCCCAAAATTAGGTGAATATCTGCAATTTTGCTCCAAAAAACGAGGATTTTCTGCCTTTTTCGCCGAAAATAAGGGGAATTCTGCCATTTTGCCGCGAAATAAGTGAAATTTCTGCAGTTTTACCCTAAATTAAAGCAAATATCTGCCTTTGTGCCCCAAAATTAGTAAAATTTCTGCAATTTTGCTTCAAAATACGGGGAATTTCTGCCTTTTTGCCCGAAAATAAAGGGAATGTACACCTTTTTGCCATAAAAAAGGGAAATTTCTTCACTTTTGCCCCAAAATAAGGGGATTTTCCACCTTTTTGACTCAAAATAAGTGCAATTTCTGCCTTTTCTCCAAAAATAAACGGAATTTCTGTCTTTTTGCCCCAAAATAAGGGGAATTTCTGACTTTTTGCCCTGAAATAAGTGAAATTTCTAAAATTTTTCCCCAACATAAGGGAAATGTCTGCTTTTTGCCCCAAAATAAGGGGAATTTCTGCCTTTTAGCCCCAAAATAAAGGGAATTTCTGCATTTTACCTCAAAATAAGAATAATTTCTGTATTTTGCTCCAAAATATGGGGAATTTCTGCCTTTTTGTTCCAAAATAAGAAAAATTTCTGCAATTTTGTACAAAAATAAAAGAAATTTCTGCAATTTTGCCCCAAAGTAAAGGAAATTTCTGCAATTTTGCCCCAAATAAGGGGAATTTCTGAATTTTTGCAACCGAAAAAAGGAGATTTTCTGACTTTTTGCCCCAAAATAAGGAGAATTTCAGCCTTTTTGCCCGAAAATAATGAGAATTTCTGCAATTTTTCCCCAAAATAAGGGAAATTTCTGTTTTTTGCCCTCAAATAATGGAAATTTCTGCAATTTTGCCCTAAAATAAGGGAATTTCTGCCTTTTGCCCCAAAATAAGGGGAATTTCTGCGTTTTTGCCACAAAATAAAAAAAAATTACTGCATGTTTTACTTCATAATTAGGTGAATTTCTGCAATATTGCTCCAAAATACGAAGATTTTCTGCCTTTTTCGCCGAAAATAAGGGGAATTTCTGCCATTTTGCCGCGAAATAAGTGAAATTTCTGCAGTTTTTCCTCAAAATAAGAGGAATTTCTGTCTTTTTGCCCAACAATTAGAAGAATTTCTGCAATTTTGCTTCAAAATACGAGGAATTTCTGCATTTTTGCCCGAAAATAAAGGGAATGTATACCTTTTTGCCATAAAAAAGGGAAATTTCTTCACTTTTGCCCCAAAATAAGGAAATTTTCCGACTTTTTGACTCAAAATAAGTGCAATTTCTGCCTTTTCCCCAAAAATAAACGGAATTTCTCTCTTTTTGCCCCCAAATAAGGGGAATTTCTGAATTTTTGCCCTAAAATAAGTGAAATTTCTAAAATTTTTCCCCAAGATAACGGAAATGTCTGCTTTTTGCCCCAAAATAAGGGGAATTTCTGCCTTTTTGCCCCCAAATAAGAAGAATTTCAGCCTTTTTACCTCAAAATAAGGGGAATTTCTGCCTTTTTGCCCCAAAATATGGGGAATTTCTGCCTTTTTGCCCCCAAAAAAGAAAAATTTTAGCAATTTTTTACTAAAATAAAATAAATTTCTTTCTTTTTGCCCCAAAATAAGAGAAATTTTTGCCTTTTTCCCTTAAATAAGTGAATTTTCTGCAATTTTGCCCCAAAATAAGGAAAATTTCTGCCATTTTGCCCCAATGTAAAGGAAATTTCTGCAATTTTGCCCCAAAATAAGGGGATTTTCTGACTTTTTGCCCTTGAAAAAAGGGGATTTTCTGTCTTTTTACCCCAAAATACATAGAATTTCTGCAATTTTGCCCGAAAATTATGAGAATTTCTGCAATTTTTCTTCAAAATACGGAAAATTTCTGACTTTTAGCCCCAAAATAAAGGGAATTTCTGCATTTTTCCTTAATATTATGAGAATTTCTGCATTTTACCTCTAAATCAGGGGAATTTCTGCATTTTACCTAAAAATAAGAAGAATTTCTGCCTTTTACCCCAAAATATGGGGAATTTCTGCCTTTTTGTTCTAAAATAAAGAAAATTTCTTCAATTTTGTACCATAATAAAAGAAATTTCTCCTTTTTGCCCAAAAATAAGGGAAATTTCTGACGTTTTACCCTGATATAAATGAAATTTCTTCAATTTTGCGCGAAAATAAGGGAAATTTGTGCCTTTTTTCCCCAAAATAAGGGGAATTTCTGCCTTTTGCCCAAAATATGGGGAATTTCAGCATTTTACCCCCAAATAAGGGGAATTTCTGCCTTTTTGCCCTGAAATATGAGAAATTTCTGCAATTTTACCACAAAATAAGGTGAATTTCTGCCTTTTGCCCCAAAATAATGGGAATTTCTTCCTTTTTGCTCCAAAATAAGAAAAATTTTTGCTTTTTTTTCTGAAATAAGTGAAATTTCTGCAATTTTGCCCTAAAATAAGGGAAATTTCTCAATTTTTCTCCATAATAAAGCAAATTTCTGCAATTTTGCCCCAAAATAAGGAAAATTTCTGTTTTTTGTCCCAAAATAAGGGGAATTTCTGCCTTTTTGCCCCAAAATAAGAAAAATATTTGATTTTTTTTCTGAAATAAGTGAAATTTCTGCAATTTTGCCCTAAAATAAGGGAAATTTCTGCACTTTTTCCCCATAATAAACCAAATTTCTGCAATTTGGCCCCAAAATAAGGGGAATTTCTGTTTTTTGCCTCCAAATAAAGCAAATTTCTGCAATTTTGCCCCAAAATAAGGGGAATTTCTGTTTTTTGTCCCCGAATAAGGGAAAGTTTTGCAAATTTTGCCCTAAAATAAGGGGAATTTCGGCTATTTGCCCCAAAATAAGGGGAAATTCTGCCTTTTTGCCACAAAATAAAGAAAATTACTGCATGTTTTACCCGAAAATCAGGTGAATATCTGCAATTTTGCTCCAAAAAACGAAGATTTTCTGCTTTTTTCGCTGAAAATAAGGGGAATTTCTGCCATTTTGCCGCGAAATAAGTGAAATTTCTGCAGTTTTACCCTAAATTAAAGCAAATTTCTGCTTTTATGCCCCAAAATTAGGAAAATTTCTGCAATTTTGCTTCAAAATACGGGGAATTTCTGCCTTTTTGCCCGAAAATAAAAGGAATGTACACCTTTTTGCCATAAAAAAGGGAAATTTCTTCACTTTTGCCCCAAAATAAGGGGATTTTCAGCCTTTTTGACTCAAAATAAGTGCAATTTCTGCCTTTTCCCCAAAAATAAACGGAATTTCTGTATTTTTGCCCCAAAATAAGGGGAATTTTTGACTTTTTGCCCTGAAATAAGTGAAATTTCTAAAATTTTTCCCCAAAATAAGGGAAATGTCTGCTTTTTGCCCCAAAATAAGGGGAATTTCTGCCTTTTAGCCCCAAAATAAAGGGAATTTCTGCATTTTACCTCAAAATAAGAATAATTTCTGCATTTTGCTTCAAAATATGGGGAATTTCTGCCTTTTTGTTCCAAAATAAGGAAAATTTCTTTAATTTTGTACCATAATAAAAGAAATTTCTGCTTTTTGCCCCAAAATAAGGGGAACTTCTGACTTTTAGCCCTGAAATAAGTGAAATTTCTAAAATTTTTTCCCAAAATAAGAGAAATGTCTGCTTTTTGCCCCAAAATAATAGGAATTTCTGCCTTTTTGCCCCCAAACAAGGGGAATTTCAGCTTTTTTACCTCAAAATAAGGGAAATTTCTGCCTTTTTGCCCCAAAATAGGAAAAATTTCTGCAAATTTGTACCAAAATAAAAGAAATTTCTGCCTTATTGCCCCAAAATAAGAGAAATTTCTGCCTTTTTTCCCTGAAATAAGTGAAATTTCTGCAATTTTGCCCCAAAATAAGTAAAATTTCTGCAATTTTGCCACAAAGTAAAGGAAATTTCTAAAATTTTGCCCCAAATAATGGGAATTTCTGACTTTATGCACCCGAAAAATGGAGATTTTCTTTCTTTTTGCCCCAAAATAAGGAGAATTTCAGCCTTTTTACCGGAAAATCAAGAGAATTTCTGCAATTTTTTTTTCAGAATACGGAAAATTTCTGCCTTTTAGCTCTAAAATAAATGGAATTTCTGCATTTCTCCCTAATATTAAGGGAATTTCTATATTTTACCTCTAAATAAGGGGAATTTCTTCATTTTACCTCAAAATAAGAACCATTTCTGCCTTTTACCTCAAAATATGGGGAATTTCTGACTTTTTCTTCCAAAAAAAAAAATTTCATTTATGTACCATAAGAAAAGAAATTTCTCCTTTTTGACTCAAAATAAGGGAAATTTCTGACTTTTTACCCTGAAATAAATGAAATTTCTGAAATTTTGCCCGAAAATAAGGAAAATTTGTGGCTTTTTGCCCCAAAATAAGGGGAATTTCTGCCTTTTGCCCCAAAATATGGGGAATTTCAGCATTTTACCTCAAAATAAGGGGAATTACTTCCTTTTTGCCCTGAAATATGTGAAATTTCTGCAATTTTACCCCAAAATAAGGTGAATTTCTGCCTTTTGCCCCAAAATAATAGGAATTTCTGCCTTTTTGCCCCAAAATAAGAAAAATTTTTGCTTTTTTTTCTGAAATAAGTGAAATTTCTGCAATTTTGGCCTAAAATAAGGGAAATTTCTGCAATTTTTCCCAATAATAAAGCAAATTTCTGCAATTTTGCCCCAAATTAAGGGGAATTTCTGGTCTTTTCCCACAAATAAGGGAAATTTCTGCAATTTTGCCCTAAAATAAGGGGAATTTCTGCCATTTGACCCAAAATAAGGGGAATTTCTGCCTTTTTGCCACAGAATATAGAAAATTACTGCATGTTTTACCCCAAAATTAGGTGAATTTTCAATTTTGCTCCAAAATACGAGGATTTTCTGCATTTTTCGCTGAATATAAGGGGAATTTCTGCCATCTTGCCGCGAAATAAGTGAAATTTCTGCAGTTTTACCCCAAAATAAGAAGAATTTCTGCCTTTTTGCCACAAAATTAGGGGAATTTCTGCAATTTTGCTCCAAAATACAGGGAATTTCTGCCTATTTGCCCGAAAATAATGGGAATGCATACCTTTTTGCCATAAAAAAGGGAATTTTCTTCACTTTTGCCCTAAAATATGGGGATTTTCTGCCTTTTATCTAAAAATAAGTGCAATTTCTGCCTTTTCCCCAAAAATAAAAGGAATTTCTGTTATTTTGCACAAAAATAAGGGGAATTTCTGCCTTTTTGCCCCAAAATAAGGGGAATTTCAGCCTTTTTTCTCAAAATAAGGGGAATTTCTGCCTTTTGCCCCAAAATATGGGGAATTTCTTCATTTTTGCCCCAAAATAAGAAAAATTTCTGCAATTTTGTACCAAAATAAAAAAAATTTCTGCCTTTTTGCCCCAAAATAAGAGAAATTTCTGCCATTTTTACCTGAAATAAGTGAAATTTCTGCAATTTTACCCCAAAATAAGAGAAATTTCTGCAATTTTGCCCTAAAGTATAGGAAATTTCTGCAATTTTGCCCAAAATAAAAGGAATTTCTGAATTTTTGCAACCGAAAAAAGGAGATTTTCTGACTTTTTGCCCCAAAATAAGGAGAATTTCAGCCTTTTTGCCGGAAAATAATGAGAATTTCTGCAATTTTTCTTCAAAATACGAAAAATTTCTGCCTTTTAGCTCCAAAATAAAGTGAATTTCTGCATTTTCCCCAATATTAGGGGAATTTCTGCATTTTACCTCTAAATAAGAGGAATTTCTGCATTTTACCTCAAAATAAGAAGAATTTCTGCCTTTTACCCCAAAATAAGGTGAATTTCTGCCTTTTTGCCACAAAATAATGGGAATTTCTGCCTTTTTGCCCCAAAATAAGAAAAAATTTTGCTTTTTTTTCTGAAATAAGTGAAATTTCTGCAATTTTGCCCTAAAATGAGGGAAATTTCTGCACTTTTTCCCCATAATAAAGCAAATTTCTGCAATTTTGCCCCAAAATAAGGGGAATTTCTGTTTTTGCCCCCAAATAAAGCAAATTTCTGCAATTTTGCCCCAAAATAAGGGGAATTTCTGTTTTTTGCCCCCGAATAAGGAAAAGTTTTGCAAATTTTGCCCTAAAATAAGGGGAATTTCTGCCATTTGACCCAAAATAAGGGGAATTTCTGCCTTTTTGCCACAGAATATAGAAAATTACTGCATGTTTTACCCCAAAATTAGGTGAATATCTGCAATTTTGCTCCAAAATACGAGGATTTTCTGCATTTTTCGCTGAAAATAAGGGGAATTTCTGCCATCTTGCCGCGAAATAAGTGAAATTTCTGCAGTTTTACCCCAAAATAAGAAGAATTTCTGCCTTTTTGCCACAAAATTAGGGGAATTTCTGCAATTTTGCTCCAAAATACAGGGAATTTCTGCCTATTTGCCCGAAAATAATGGGAATGCATACCTTTTTGCCATAAAAAAGGGAATTTTCTTCACTTTTGCCCTAAAATATGGGGATTTTCTGCCTTTTATCTAAAAATAAGTGCAATTTCTGCCTTTTCCCCAAAAATAAAAGGAATTTCTGTTATTTTGCACAAAAATAAGGGGAATTTCTGCCTTTTTGCCCCAAAATAAGGGGAATTTCAGCCTTTTTTCTCAAAATAAGGGGAATTTCTGCCTTTTGCCCCAAAATATGGGGAATTTCTGCATTTTTGCCCCAAAATAAGAAAAATTTCTGCAATTTTGTACCAAAATAAAAAAAATTTCTGCCTTTTTGCCCCAAAATAAGAGAAATTTCTGCCATTTTTACCTGAAATAAGTGAAATTTCTGCAATTTTACCCCAAAATAAGAGAAATTTCTGCAATTTTGCCCTAAAGTATAGGAAATTTCTGCAATTTTGCCCAAAATAAAAGGAATTTCTGAATTTTTGCAACCGAAAAAAGGAGATTTTCTGACTTTTTGCCCCAAAATAAGGAGAATTTCAGCCTTTTTGCCGGAAAATAATGAGAATTTCTGCAATTTTTCTTTAAAATACGAAAAATTTCTGCCTTTTAGCTCCAAAATAAAGTGAATTTCTGCATTTTTCCCAATATTAGGGGAATTTCTGCATTTTACCTCTAAATAAGAGGAATTTCTGCATTTTACCTCAAAATAAGAAGAATTTCTGCCTTTTACCCCAAAATAAGGTGAATTTCTGCCTTTTTGCCACAAAATAATGGGAATTTCTGCCTTTTTGCCCCAAAATAAGAAAAAATTTTGCTTTTTTTTCTGAAATAAGTGAAATTTCTGCAATTTTGCCCTAAAATGAGGGAAATTTCTGCACTTTTTCCCCATAATAAAGCAAATTTCTGCAATTTTGCCCCAAAATAAGGGGAATTTCTGTTTTTGCCCCCAAATAAAGCAAATTTCTGCAATTTTGCCCCAAAATAAGGGGAATTTCTGTTTTTTGCCCCCGAATAAGGAAAAGTTTTGCAAATTTTGCCCTAAAATAAGGGGAATTTCTGCCATTTGACCCAAAATAAGGGGAATTTCTGCCTTTTTGCCACAGAATATAGAAAATTACTGCATGTTTTACCCCAAAATTAGGTGAATATCTGCAATTTTGCTCCAAAATACGAGGATTTTCTGCATTTTTCGCTGAAAATAAGGGGAATTTCTGCCATCTTGCCGCGAAATAAGTGAAATTTCTGCAGTTTTACCCCAAAATAAGAAGAATTTCTGCCTTTTTGCCACAAAATTAGGGGAATTTCTGCAATTTTGCTCCAAAATACAGGGAATTTCTGCCTATTTGCCCGAAAATAATGGGAATGCATACCTTTTTGCCATAAAAAAGGGAACTTTCTTCACTTTTGCCCTAAAATAGGGGGATTTTCTGCCTTTTATCTAAAAATAAGTGCAATTTCTGCCTTTTCCCCAAAAATAAAAGGAATTTCTGTTATTTTGCACAAAAATAAGGGGAATTTCTGCCTTTTTACCCCAAAATAAGGGGAATTTCAGCCTTTTTTCTCAAAATAAGGGGAATTTCTGCCTTTTGCCCCAAAATATGGGGAATTTCTGCATTTTTGCACCAAAATAAGAAAAATTTCTGCAATTTTGTACCAAAATAAAAAAAATTTCTGCCTTTTTGCCCCAAAATAAGAGAAATTTCTGCCATTTTTACCTGAAATAAGTGAAATTTCTGCAATTTTACCCCAAAATAAGAGAAATTTCTGCAATTTTGCCCTAAAGTATAGGAAATTTCTGCAATTTTGCCCAAAATAAAAGGAATTTCTGAATTTTTGCAACCGAAAAAAGGAGATTTTCTGACTTTTTGCCCCAAAATAAGGAGAATTTCAGCCTTTTTGCCGGAAAATAATGAGAATTTCTGCAATTTTTCTTCAAAATACGAAAAATTTCTGCCTTTTAGCTCCAAAATAAAGTGAATTTCTGCATTTTTTCCCAATATTAGGGGAATTTCTGCATTTTACCTCTAAATAAGAGGAATTTCTGCATTTTACCTCAAAATAAGAAGAATTTCTGCCTTTTACCCCAAAATAAGGTGAATTTCTGCCTTTTTGCCACAAAATAATGGGAATTTCTGCCTTTTTGCCCCAAAATAAGAAAAAATTTTGCTTTTTTTCCTGAAATAAGTGAAATTTCTGCAATTTTGCCCTAAAATGAGGGAAATTTCTGCACTTTTTCCCCATAATAAAGCAAATTTCTGCAATTTTGCCCCAAAATAAGGGGAATTTCTGTTTTTGCCCCCAAATAAAGCAAATTTCTGCAATTTTGCCCCAAAATAAGGGGAATTTCTGTTTTTTGCCCCCGAATAAGGAAAAGTTTTGCAAATTTTGCCCTAAAATAAGGGGAATTTCTGCCATTTGACCCAAAATAAGGGGAATTTCTGCCTTTTTGCCACAGAATATAGAAAATTACTGCATGTTTTACCCCAAAATTAGGTGAATATCTGCAATTTTGCTCCAAAATACGAGGATTTTCTGCATTTTTCGCTGAAAATAAGGGGAATTTCTGCCATCTTGCCGCGAAATAAGTGAAATTTCTGCAGTTTTACCCCAAAATAAGAAGAATTTCTGCCTTTTTGCCACAAAATTAGGGGAATTTCTGCAATTTTGCTCCAAAATACAGGGAATTTCTGCCTATTTGCCCGAAAATAATGGGAATGCATACCTTTTTGCCATAAAAAAGGGAATTTTCTTCACTTTTGCCATAAAATAGGGGGATTTTCTGCCTTTTATCTAAAAATAAGTGCAATTTCTGCCTTTTCCCCAAAAATAAAAGGAATTTCTGTTATTTTGCACAAAAATAAGGGGAATTTCTGCCTTTTTGCCCCAAAATAAGGGGAATTTCAGCCTTTTTTCTCAAAATAAGGGGAATTTCTGCCTTTTGCCCCAAAATATGGGGAATTTCTGCATTTTTGCCCCAAAATAAGAAAAATTTCTGCAATTTTGTACCAAAATAAAAAAAATTTCTGCCTTTTTGCCCCAAAATAAGAGAAATTTCTGCCATTTTTACCTGAAATAAGTGAAATTTCTGCAATTTTACCCCAAAATAAGAGAAATTTCTGCAATTTTGCCCTAAAGTATAGGAAATTTCTGCAATTTTGCCCAAAATAAAAGGAATTTCTGAATTTTTGCAACCGAAAAAAGGAGATTTTCTGACTTTTTGCCCCAAAATAAGGAGAATTTCAGCCTTTTTGCCGGAAAATAATGAGAATTTCTGCAATTTTTCTTCAAAATACGAAAAATTTCTGCCTTTTAGCTCCAAAATAAAGTGAATTTCTGCATTTTTTCCCAATATTAGGGGAATTTCTGCATTTTACCTCTAAATAAGAGGAATTTCTGCATTTTACCTCAAAATAAGAAGAATTTCTGCCTTTTACCCCAAAATAAGGTGAATTTCTGCCTTTTTGCCACAAAATAATGGGAATTTCTGCCTTTTTGCCCCAAAATAAGAAAAAATTTTGCTTTTTTTTCTGAAATAAGTGAAATTTCTGCAATTTTGCCCTAAAATGAGGGAAATTTCTGCACTTTTTCCCCATAATAAAGCAAATTTCTGCAATTTTGCCCCAAAATAAGGGGAATTTCTGTTTTTGCCCCCAAATAAAGCAAATTTCTGCAATTTTGCCCCAAAATAAGGGGAATTTCTGTTTTTTGCCCCCGAATAAGGAAAAGTTTTGCAAATTTTGCCCTAAAATAAGGGGAATTTCTGCCATTTGACCCAAAATAAGGGGAATTTCTGCCTTTTTGCCACAGAATATAGAAAATTACTGCATGTTTTACCCCAAAATTAGGTGAATATCTGCAATTTTGCTCCAAAATACGAGGATTTTCTGCATTTTTCGCTGAAAATAAGGGGAATTTCTGCCATCTTGCCGCGAAATAAGTGAAATTTCTGCAGTTTTACCCCAAAATAAGAAGAATTTCTGCCTTTTTGCCACAAAATTAGGGGAATTTCTGCAATTTTGCTCCAAAATACAGGGAATTTCTGCCTATTTGCCCGAAAATAATGGGAATGCATACCTTTTTGCCATAAAAAAGGGAACTTTCTTCACTTTTGCCCTAAAATATGGGGATTTTCTGCCTTTTATCTAAAAATAAGTGCAATTTCTGCCTTTTCCCCAAAAATAAAAGGAATTTCTGTTATTTTGCACAAAAATAAGGGGAATTTCTGCCTTTTTGCCCCAAAATAAGGAGAATTTCAGCCTTTTTACCGGAAAATCAAGAGAATTTCTGCAATTTTTTTTCAGAATACGGAAAATTTCTGCCTTTTAGCTCTAAAATAAATGGAATTTCTGCATTTCTCCCTAATATTAAGGGAATTTCTATATTTTACCTCTAAATAAGGGGAATTTCTTCATTTTACCTCAAAATAAGAACCATTTCTGCCTTTTACCTCAAAATATGGGGAATTTCTGACTTTTTCTTCCAAAAAAAAAAAAATTTCATTTATGTACCATAAGAAAAGAAATTTCTCCTTTTTGACTCAAAATAAGGGAAATTTCTGACTTTTTACCCTGAAATAAATGAAATTTCTGAAATTTTGCCCGAAAATAAGGAAAATTTGTGGCTTTTTGCCCCAAAATAAGGGGAATTTCTGCCTTTTGCCCCAAAATATGGGGAATTTCAGCATTTTACCTCAAAATAAGGGGAATTACTTCCTTTTTGCCCTGAAATATGTGAAATTTCTGCAATTTTACCCCAAAATAAGGTGAATTTCTGCCTTTTGCCCCAAAATAATAGGAATTTCTGCCTTTTTGCCCCAAAATAAGAAAAATTTTTGCTTTTTTTTCTGAAATAAGTGAAATTTCTGCAATTTTGGCCTAAAATAAGGGAAATTTCTGCAATTTTTCCCAATAATAAAGCAAATTTCTGCAATTTTGCCCCAAATTAAGGGGAATTTCTGGTCTTTTCCCACAAATAAGGGAAATTTCTGCAATTTTGCCCTAAAATAAGGGGAATTTCTGCCATTTGACCCAAAATAAGGGGAATTTCTGCCTTTTTGCCACAGAATATAGAAAATTACTGCATGTTTTACCCCAAAATTAGGTGAATTTTCAATTTTGCTCCAAAATACGAGGATTTTCTGCATTTTTCGCTGAAAATAAGGGGAATTTCTGCCATCTTGCCGCGAAATAAGTGAAATTTCTGCAGTTTTACCCCAAAATAAGAAGAATTTCTGCCTTTTTGCCACAAAATTAGGGGAATTTCTGCAATTTTGCTCCAAAATACAGGGAATTTCTGCCTATTTGCCCGAAAATAATGGGAATGCATACCTTTTTGCCATAAAAAAGGGAACTTTCTTCACTTTTGCCCTAAAATAGGGGGATTTTCTGCCTTTTATCTAAAAATAAGTGCAATTTCTGCCTTTTCCCCAAAAATAAAAGGAATTTCTGTTATTTTGCACAAAAATAAGGGGAATTTCTGCCTTTTTGCCCCAAAATAAGGGGAATTTCAGCCTTTTTTCTCAAAATAAGGGGAATTTCTGCCTTTTGCCCCAAAATATGGGGAATTTCTGCATTTTTGCACCAAAATAAGAAAAATTTCTGCAATTTTGTACCAAAATAAAAAAAAATTCTGCCTTTTTGCCCCAAAATAAGAGAAATTTCTGCCATTTTTACCTGAAATAAGTGAAATTTCTGCAATTTTACCCCAAAATAAGAGAAATTTCTGCAATTTTGCCCTAAAGTATAGGAAATTTCTGCAATTTTGCCCAAAATAAAAGGAATTTCTGAATTTTTGCAACCGAAAAAAGGAGATTTTCTGACTTTTTGCCCCAAAATAAGGAGAATTTCAGCCTTTTTGCCGGAAAATAATGAGAATTTCTGCAATTTTTCTTCAAAATACGAAAAATTTCTGCCTTTTAGCTCCAAAATAAAGTGAATTTCTGCATTTTTTCCCAATATTAGGGGAATTTCTGCATTTTACCTCTAAATAAGAGGAATTTCTGCATTTTACCTCAAAATAAGAAGAATTTCTGCCTTTTACCCCAAAATAAGGTGAATTTCTGCCTTTTTGCCACAAAATAATGGGAATTTCTGACTTTTTGCCCCAAAATAAGAAAAAATTTTGCTTTTTTTCCTGAAATAAGTGAAATTTCTGCAATTTTGCCCTAAAATGAGGGAAATTTCTGCACTTTTTCCCCATAATAAAGCAAATTTCTGCAATTTTGCCCCAAAATAAGGGGAATTTCTGTTTTTGCCCCCAAATAAAGCAAATTTCTGCAATTTTGCCCCAAAATAAGGGGAATTTCTGTTTTTTGCCCCCGAATAAGGAAAAGTTTTGCAAATTTTGCCCTAAAATAAGGGGAATTTCTGCCATTTGACCCAAAATAAGGGGAATTTCTGCCTTTTTGCCACAGAATATAGAAAATTACTGCATGTTTTACCCCAAAATTAGGTGAATATCTCCAATTTTGCTCCAAAATACGAGGATTTTCTGCATTTTTCGCTGAAAATAAGGGGAATTTCTGCCATCTTGCCGCGAAATAAGTGAAATTTCTGCAGTTTTACCCCAAAATAAGAAGAATTTCTGCCTTTTTGCCACAAAATTAGGGGAATTTCTGCAATTTTGCTCCAAAATACAGGGAATTTCTGCCTATTTGCCCGAAAATAATGGGAATGCATACCTTTTTGCCATAAAAAAGGGAATTTTCTTCACTTTTGCCCTAAAATATGGGGATTTTCTGCCTTTTATCTAAAAATAAGTGCAATTTCTGCCTTTTCCCCCAAAATAAAAGGAATTTCTGTTATTTTGCACAAAAATAAGGGGAATTTCTGCCTTTTTGCCCCAAAATAAGGGGAATTTCAGCCTTTTTTCTCAAAATAAGGGGAATTTCTGCCTTTTGCCCCAAAATATGGGGAATTTCTGCATTTTTGCCCCAAAATAAGAAAAATTTCTGCAATTTTGTACCAAAATAAAAAAAATTTCTGCCTTTTTGCCCCAAAATAAGAGAAATTTCTGCCATTTTTACCTGAAATAAGTGAAATTTCTGCAATTTTACCCCAAAATAAGAGAAATTTCTGCAATTTTGCCCTAAAGTATAGGAAATTTCTGCAATTTTGCCCAAAATAAAAGGAATTTCTGAATTTTTGCAACCGAAAAAAGGAGATTTTCTGATTTTGCCCCAAAATAAGGAGAATTTCAGCCTTTTTGCCGGAAAATAATGAGAATTTCTGCAATTTTTCTTCAAAATACGAAAAATTTCTGCCTTTTAGCTCCAAAATAAAGTGAATTTCTGCATTTTTTCCCAATATTAGGGGAATTTCTGCATTTTACCTCTAAATAAGAGGAATTTCTGCATTTTACCTCAAAATAAGAAGAATTTCTGCCTTTTACCCCAAAATAAGGTGAATTTCTGCCTTTTTGCCACAAAATAATGGGAATTTCTGCCTTTTTGCCCCAAAATAAGAAAAAATTTTGCTTTTTTTTCTGAAATAAGTGAAATTTCTGCAATTTTGCCCTAAAATGAGGGAAATTTCTGCACTTTTTCCCCATAATAAAGCAAATTTCTGCAATTTTGCCCCAAAATAAGGGGAATTTCTGTTTTTGCCCCCAAATAAAGCAAATTTCTGCAATTTTGCCCCAAAATAAGGGGAATTTCTGTTTTTTGCCCCCGAATAAGGAAAAGTTTTGCAAATTTTGCCCTAAAATAAGGGGAATTTCTGCCATTTGACCCAAAATAAGGGGAATTTCTGCCTTTTTGCCACAGAATATAGAAAATTACTGCATGTTTTACCCCAAAATTAGGTGAATATCTGCAATTTTGCTCCAAAATACGAGGATTTTCTGCATTTTTCGCTGAAAATAAGGGGAATTTCTGCCATCTTGCCGCGAAATAAGTGAAATTTCTGCAGTTTTACCCCAAAATAAGAAGAATTTCTGCCTTTTTGCCACAAAATTAGGGGAATTTCTGCAATTTTGCTCCAAAATACAGGGAATTTCTGCCTATTTGCCCGAAAATAATGGGAATGCATACCTTTTTGCCATAAAAAAGGGAATTTTCTTCACTTTTGCCCTAAAATATGGGGATTTTCTGCCTTTTATCTAAAAATAAGTGCAATTTCTGCCTTTTCCCCAAAAATAAAAGGAATTTCTGTTATTTTGCACAAAAATAAGGGGAATTTCTGCCTTTTTGCCCCAAAATAAGGGGAATTTCAGCCTTTTTTCTCAAAATAAGGGGAATTTCTGCCTTTTGCCCCAAAATATGGGGAATTTCTGCATTTTTGCCCCAAAATAAGAAAAATTTCTGCAATTTTGTACCAAAATAAAAAAAATTTCTGCCTTTTTGCCCCAAAATAAGAGAAATTTCTGCCATTTTTACCTGAAATAAGTGAAATTTCTGCAATTTTACCCCAAAATAAGAGAAATTTCTGCAATTTTGCCCTAAAGTATAGGAAATTTCTGCAATTTTGCCCAAAATAAAAGGAATTTCTGAATTTTTGCAACCGAAAAAAGGAGATTTTCTGACTTTTTGCCCCAAAATAAGGAGAATTTCAGCCTTTTTGCCGGAAAATAATGAGAATTTCTGCAATTTTTCTTCAAAATACGAAAAATTTCTGCCTTTTAGCTCCAAAATAAAGTGAATTTCTGCATTTTCCCCAATATTAGGGGAATTTCTGCATTTTACCTCTAAATAAGAGGAATTTCTGCATTTTACCTCAAAATAAGAAGAATTTCTGCCTTTTACCCCAAAATAAGGTGAATTTCTGCCTTTTTGCCACAAAATAATGGGAATTTCTGCCTTTTTGCCCCAAAATAAGAAAAAATTTTGCTTTTTTTTCTGAAATAAGTGAAATTTCTGCAATTTTGCCCTAAAATGAGGGAAATTTCTGCACTTTTTCCCCATAATAAAGCAAATTTCTGCAATTTTGCCCCAAAATAAGGGGAATTTCTGTTTTTGCCCCCAAATAAAGCAAATTTCTGCAATTTTGCCCCAAAATAAGGGGAATTTCTGTTTTTTGCCCCCGAATAAGGAAAAGTTTTGCAAATTTTGCCCTAAAATAAGGGGAATTTCTGCCATTTGACCCAAAATAAGGGGAATTTCTGCCTTTTTGCCACAGAATATAGAAAATTACTGCATGTTTTACCCCAAAATTAGGTGAATATCTGCAATTTTGCTCCAAAATACGAGGATTTTCTGCATTTTTCGCTGAAAATAAGGGGAATTTCTGCCATCTTGCCGCGAAATAAGTGAAATTTCTGCAGTTTTACCCCAAAATAAGAAGAATTTCTGCCTTTTTGCCACAAAATTAGGGGAATTTCTGCAATTTTGCTCCAAAATACAGGGAATTTCTGCCTATTTGCCCGAAAATAATGGGAATGCATACCTTTTTGCCATAAAAAAGGGAATTTTCTTCACTTTTGCCCTAAAATATGGGGATTTTCTGCCTTTTATCTAAAAATAAGTGCAATTTCTGCCTTTTCCCCAAAAATAAAAGGAATTTCTGTTATTTTGCACAAAAATAAGGGGAATTTCTGCCTTTTTGCCCCAAAATAAGGGGAATTTCAGCCTTTTTTCTCAAAATAAGGGGAATTTCTGCCTTTTGCCCCAAAATATGGGGAATTTCTTCATTTTTGCCCCAAAATAAGAAAAATTTCTGCAATTTTGTACCAAAATAAAAAAAATTTCTGCCTTTTTGCCCCAAAATAAGAGAAATTTCTGCCATTTTTACCTGAAATAAGTGAAATTTCTGCAATTTTACCCCAAAATAAGAGAAATTTCTGCAATTTTGCCCTAAAGTATAGGAAATTTCTGCAATTTTGCCCAAAATAAAAGGAATTTCTGAATTTTTGCAACCGAAAAAAGGAGATTTTCTGACTTTTTGCCCCAAAATAAGGAGAATTTCAGCCTTTTTGCCGGAAAATAATGAGAATTTCTGCAATTTTTCTTCAAAATACGAAAAATTTCTGCCTTTTAGCTCCAAAATAAAGTGAATTTCTGCATTTTTTCCCAATATTAGGGGAATTTCTGCATTTTACCTCTAAATAAGAGGAATTTCTGCATTTTACCTCAAAATAAGAAGAATTTCTGCCTTTTACCCCAAAATAAGGTGAATTTCTGCCTTTTTGCCACAAAATAATGGGAATTTCTGCCTTTTTGCCCCAAAATAAGAAAAAATTTTGCTTTTTTTTCTGAAATAAGTGAAATTTCTGCAATTTTGCCCTAAAATGAGGGAAATTTCTGCACTTTTTCCCCATAATAAAGCAAATTTCTGCAATTTTGCCCCAAAATAAGGGGAATTTCTGTTTTTGCCCCCAAATAAAGCAAATTTCTGCAATTTTGCCCCAAAATAAGGGGAATTTCTGTTTTTTGCCCCCGAATAAGGAAAAGTTTTGCAAATTTTGCCCTAAAATAAGGGGAATTTCTGCCATTTGACCCAAAATAAGGGGAATTTCTGCCTTTTTGCCACAGAATATAGAAAATTACTGCATGTTTTACCCCAAAATTAGGTGAATATCTGCAATTTTGCTCCAAAATACGAGGATTTTCTGCATTTTTCACTGAAAATAAGGGGAATTTCTGCCATCTTGCCGCGAAATAAGTGAAATTTCTGCAGTTTTACCCCAAAATAAGAAGAATTTCTGCCTTTTTGCCACAAAATTAGGGGAATTTCTGCAATTTTGCTCCAAAATACAGGGAATTTCTGCCTATTTGCCCGAAAATAATGGGAATGCATACCTTTTTGCCATAAAAAAGGGAATTTTCTTCACTTTTGCCCTAAAATATGGGGATTTTCTGCCTTTTATCTAAAAATAAGTGCAATTTCTGCCTTTTCCCCAAAAATAAAAGGAATTTCTGTTATTTTGCACAAAAATAAGGGGAATTTCTGCCTTTTTGCCCCAAAATAAGGGGAATTTCAGCCTTTTTTCTCAAAATAAGGGGAATTTCTGCCTTTTGCCCCAAAATATGGGGAATTTCTGCATTTTTGCCCCAAAATAAGAAAAATTTCTGCAATTTTGTACCAAAATAAAAAAAATTTCTGCCTTTTTGCCCCAAAATAAGAGAAATTTCTGCCATTTTTACCTGAAATAAGTGAAATTTCTGCAATTTTACCCCAAAATAAGAGAAATTTCTGCAATTTTGCCCTAAAGTATAGGAAATTTCTGCAATTTTGCCCAAAATAAAAGGAATTTCTGAATTTTTGCAACCGAAAAAAGGAGATTTTTTGACTTTTTGCCCCAAAATAAGGAGAATTTCAGCCTTTTTGCCGGAAAATAATGAGAATTTCTGCAATTTTTCTTCAAAATACGAAAAATTTCTGCCTTTTAGCTCCAAAATAAAGTGAATTTCTGCATTTTTTCCCAATATTAGGGGAATTTCTGCATTTTACCTCTAAATAAGAGGAATTTCTGCATTTTACCTCAAAATAAGAAGAATTTCTGCCTTTTACCCCAAAATAAGGTGAATTTCTGCCTTTTTGCCACAAAATAATGGGAATTTCTGCCTTTTTGCCCCAAAATAAGAAAAAATTTTGCTTTTTTTTCTGAAATAAGTGAAATTTCTGCAATTTTGCCCTAAAATGAGGGAAATTTCTGCACTTTTTCCCCATAATAAAGCAAATTTCTGCAATTTTGCCCCAAAATAAGGGGAATTTCTGTTTTTGCCCCCAAATAAAGCAAATTTCTGCAATTTTGCCCCAAAATAAGGGGAATTTCTGTTTTTTGCCCCCGAATAAGGAAAAGTTTTGCAAATTTTGCCCTAAAATAAGGGGAATTTCTGCCATTTGACCCAAAATAAGGGGAATTTCTGCCTTTTTGCCACAGAATATAGAAAATTACTGCATGTTTTACCCCAAAATTAGGTGAATATCTGCAATTTTGCTCCAAAATACGAGGATTTTCTGCATTTTTCGCTGAAAATAAGGGGAATTTCTGCCATCTTGCCGCGAAATAAGTGAAATTTCTGCAGTTTTACCCCAAAATAAGAAGAATTTCTGCCTTTTTGCCACAAAATTAGGGGAATTTCTGCAATTTTGCTCCAAAATACAGGGAATTTCTGCCTATTTGCCCGAAAATAATGGGAATGCATACCTTTTTGCCATAAAAAAGGGAATTTTCTTCACTTTTGCCCTAAAATATGGGGATTTTCTGCCTTTTATCTAAAAATAAGTGCAATTTCTGCCTTTTCCCCAAAAATAAAAGGAATTTCTGTTATTTTGCACAAAAATAAGGGGAATTTCTGCCTTTTTGCCCCAAAATAAGGGGAATTTCAGCCTTTTTTCTCAAAATAAGGGGAATTTCTGCCTTTTGCCCCAAAATATGGGGAATTTCTGCATTTTTGCCCCAAAATAAGAAAAATTTCTGCAATTTTGTACCAAAATAAAAAAAATTTCTGCCTTTTTGCCCCAAAATAAGAGAAATTTCTGCCATTTTTACCTGAAATAAGTGAAATTTCTGCAATTTTACCCCAAAATAAGAGAAATTTCTGCAATTTTGCCCTAAAGTATAGGAAATTTCTGCAATTTTGCCCAAAATAAAAGGAATTTCTGAATTTTTGCAACCGAAAAAAGGAGATTTTCTGACTTTTTGCCCCAAAATAAGGAGAATTTCAGCCTTTTTGCCAGAAAATAATGAGAATTTCTGCAATTTTTCTTCAAAATACGAAAAATTTCTGCCTTTTAGCTCCAAAATAAAGTGAATTTCTGCATTTTTTCCCAATATTAGGGGAATTTCTGCATTTTACCTCTAAATAAGAGGAATTTCTGCATTTTACCTCAAAATAAGAAGAATTTCTGCCTTTTACCCCAAAATAAGGTGAATTTCTGCCTTTTTGCCACAAAATAATGGGAATTTCTGCCTTTTTGCCCCAAAATAAGAAAAAATTTTGCTTTTTTTTCTGAAATAAGTGAAATTTCTGCAATTTTGCCCTAAAATGAGGGAAATTTCTGCACTTTTTCCCCATAATAAAGCAAATTTCTGCAATTTTGCCCCAAAATAAGGGGAATTTCTGTTTTTGCCCCCAAATAAAGCAAATTTCTGCAATTTTGCCCCAAAATAAGGGGAATTTCTGTTTTTTGCCCCCGAATAAGGAAAAGTTTTGCAAATTTTGCCCTAAAATAAGGGGAATTTCTGCCATTTGACCCAAAATAAGGGGAATTTCTGCCTTTTTGCCACAGAATATAGAAAATTACTGCATGTTTTACCCCAAAATTAGGTGAATATCTGCAATTTTGCTCCAAAATACGAGGATTTTCTGCATTTTTCGCTGAAAATAAGGGGAATTTCTGCCATCTTGCCGCGAAATAAGTGAAATTTCTGCAGTTTTACCCCAAAATAAGAAGAATTTCTGCCTTTTTGCCACAAAATTAGGGGAATTTCTGCAATTTTGCTCCAAAATACAGGGAATTTCTGCCTATTTGCCCGAAAATAATGGGAATGCATACCTTTTTGCCATAAAAAAGGGAATTTTCTTCACTTTTGCCATAAAATAGGGGGATTTTCTGCCTTTTATCTAAAAATAAGTGCAATTTCTGCCTTTTCCCCAAAAATAAAAGGAATTTCTGTTATTTTGCACAAAAATAAGGGGAATTTCTGCCTTTTTGCCCCAAAATAAGGGGAATTTCAGCCTTTTTTCTCAAAATAAGGGGAATTTCTGCCTTTTGCCCCAAAATATGGGGAATTTCAGCCTTTTTTCTCAAAATAAGGGGAATTTCTGCCTTTTGCCCCAAAATATGGGGAATTTCTGCATTTTTGCCCCAAAATAAGAAAAATTTCTGCAATTTTGTACCAAAATAAAAAAAATTTCTGCCTTTTTGCCCCAAAATAAGAGAAATTTCTGCCATTTTTACCTGAAATAAGTGAAATTTCTGCAATTTTACCCCAAAATAAGAGAAATTTCTGCAATTTTGCCCTAAAGTATAGGAAATTTCTGCAATTTTGCCCAAAATAAAAGGAATTTCTGAATTTTTGCAACCGAAAAAAGGAGATTTTCTGACTTTTTGCCCCAAAATAAGGAGAATTTCAGCCTTTTTGCCAGAAAATAATGAGAATTTCTGCAATTTTTCTTCAAAATACGAAAAATTTCTGCCTTTTAGCTCCAAAATAAAGTGAATTTCTGCATTTTTTCCCAATATTAGGGGAATTTCTGCATTTTACCTCTAAATAAGAGGAATTTCTGCATTTTACCTCAAAATAAGAAGAATTTCTGCCTTTTACCCCAAAATAAGGTGAATTTCTGCCTTTTTGCCACAAAATAATGGGAATTTCTGCCTTTTTGCCCCAAAATAAGAAAAAATTTTGCTTTTTTTTCTGAAATAAGTGAAATTTCTGCAATTTTGCCCTAAAATGAGGGAAATTTCTGCACTTTTTCCCCATAATAAAGCAAATTTCTGCAATTTTGCCCCAAAATAAGGGGAATTTCTGTTTTTGCCCCCAAATAAAGCAAATTTCTGCAATTTTGCCCCAAAATAAGGGGAATTTCTGTTTTTTGCCCCCGAATAAGGAAAAGTTTTGCAAATTTTGCCCTAAAATAAGGGGAATTTCTGCCATTTGACCCAAAATAAGGGGAATTTCTGCCTTTTTGCCACAGAATATAGAAAATTACTGCATGTTTTACCCCAAAATTAGGTGAATATCTGCAATTTTGCTCCAAAATACGAGGATTTTCTGCATTTTTCGCTGAAAATAAGGGGAATTTCTGCCATCTTGCCGCGAAATAAGTGAAATTTCTGCAGTTTTACCCCAAAATAAGAAGAATTTCTGCCTTTTTGCCACAAAATTAGGGGAATTTCTGCAATTTTGCTCCAAAATACAGGGAATTTCTGCCTATTTGCCCGAAAATAATGGGAATGCATACCTTTTTGCCATAAAAAAGGGAATTTTCTTCACTTTTGCCATAAAATAGGGGGATTTTCTGCCTTTTATCTAAAAATAAGTGCAATTTCTGCCTTTTCCCCAAAAATAAAAGGAATTTCTGTTATTTTGCACAAAAATAAGGGGAATTTCTGCCTTTTTGCCCCAAAATAAGGGGAATTTCAGCCTTTTTTCTCAAAATAAGGGGAATTTCTGCCTTTTGCCCCAAAATATGGGGAATTTCTGCATTTTTGCCCCAAAATAAGAAAAATTTCTGCAATTTTGTACCAAAATAAAAAAAATTTCTGCCTTTTTGCCCCAAAATAAGAGAAATTTCTGCCATTTTTACCTGAAATAAGTGAAATTTCTGCAATTTTACCCCAAAATAAGAGAAATTTCTGCAATTTTGCCCTAAAGTATAGGAAATTTCTGCAATTTTGCCCAAAATAAAAGGAATTTCTGAATTTTTGCAACCGAAAAAAGGAGATTTTCTGACTTTTTGCCCCAAAATAAGGAGAATTTCAGCCTTTTTGCCGGAAAATAATGAGAATTTCTGCAATTTTTCTTCAAAATACGAAAAATTTCTGCCTTTTAGCTCCAAAATAAAGTGAATTTCTGCATTTTTTCCCAATATTAGGGGAATTTCTGCATTTTACCTCTAAATAAGAGGAATTTCTGCATTTTACCTCAAAATAAGAAGAATTTCTGCCTTTTACCCCAAAATAAGGTGAATTTCTGCCTTTTTGCCACAAAATAATGGGAATTTCTGCCTTTTTGCCCCAAAATAAGAAAAAATTTTGCTTTTTTTTCTGAAATAAGTGAAATTTCTGCAATTTTGCCCTAAAATGAGGGAAATTTCTGCACTTTTTCCCCATAATAAAGCAAATTTCTGCAATTTTGCCCCAAAATAAGGGGAATTTCTGTTTTTGCCCCCAAATAAAGCAAATTTCTGCAATTTTGCCCCAAAATAAGGGGAATTTCTGTTTTTTGCCCCCGAATAAGGAAAAGTTTTGCAAATTTTGCCCTAAAATAAGGGGAATTTCTGCCATTTGACCCAAAATAAGGGGAATTTCTGCCTTTTTGCCACAGAATATAGAAAATTACTGCATGTTTTACCCCAAAATTAGGTGAATATCTGCAATTTTGCTCCAAAATACGAGGATTTTCTGCATTTTTCGCTGAAAATAAGGGGAATTTCTGCCATCTTGCCGCGAAATAAGTGAAATTTCTGCAGTTTTACTCCAAAATAAGAAGAATTTCTGCCTTTTTGCCACAAAATTAGGGGAATTTCTGCAATTTTGCTCCAAAATACAGGGAATTTCTGCCTATTTGCCCGAAAATAATGGGAATGCATACCTTTTTGCCATAAAAAAGGGAATTTTCTTCACTTTTGCCCTAAAATATGGGGATTTTCTGCCTTTTATCTAAAAATAAGTGCAATTTCTGCCTTTTCCCCAAAAATAAAAGGAATTTCTGTTATTTTGCACAAAATAAGGGGAATTTCTGCCTTTTTGCCCCAAAATAAGGGGAATTTCAGCCTTTTTTCTCAAAATAAGGGGAATTTCTGCCTTTTGCCCCAAAATATGGGGAATTTCTGCATTTTTGCCCCAAAATAAGAAAAATTTCTGCAATTTTGTACCAAAATAAAAAAAATTTCTGCCTTTTTGCCCCAAAATAAGAGAAATTTCTGCCATTTTTACCTGAAATAAGTGAAATTTCTGCAATTTTACCCCAAAATAAGAGAAATTTCTGCAATTTTGCCCTAAAGTATAGGAAATTTCTGCAATTTTGCCCAAAATAAAAGGAATTTCTGAATTTTTGCAACCGAAAAAAGGAGATTTTCTGACTTTTTGCCCCAAAATAAGGAGAATTTCAGCCTTTTTGCCGGAAAATAATGAGAATTTCTGCAATTTTTCTTCAAAATACGAAAAATTTCTGCCTTTTAGCTCCAAAATAAAGTGAATTTCTGCATTTTTCCCAATATTAGGGGAATTTCTGCATTTTACCTCTAAATAAGAGGAATTTCTGCATTTTACCTCAAAATAAGAAGAATTTCTGCCTTTTACCCCAAAATAAGGTGAATTTCTGCCTTTTTGCCACAAAATAATGGGAATTTCTGCCTTTTTGCCCCAAAATAAGAAAAAATTTTGCTTTTTTTTCTGAAATAAGTGAAATTTCTGCAATTTTGCCCTAAAATGAGGGAAATTTCTGCACTTTTTCCCCATAATAAAGCAAATTTCTGCAATTTTGCCCCAAAATAAGGGGAATTTCTGTTTTTGCCCCCAAATAAAGCAAATTTCTGCAATTTTGCCCCAAAATAAGGGGAATTTCTGTTTTTTGCCCCCGAATAAGGAAAAGTTTTGCAAATTTTGCCCTAAAATAAGGGGAATTTCTGCCATTTGACCCAAAATAAGGGGAATTTCTGCCTTTTTGCCACAGAATATAGAAAATTACTGCATGTTTTACCCCAAAATTAGGTGAATATCTGCAATTTTGCTCCAAAATACGAGGATTTTCTGCATTTTTCGCTGAAAATAAGGGGAATTTCTGCCATCTTGCCGCGAAATAAGTGAAATTTCTGCAGTTTTACCCCAAAATAAGAAGAATTTCTGCCTTTTTGCCACAAAATTAGGGGAATTTCTGCAATTTTGCTCCAAAATACAGGGAATTTCTGCCTATTTGCCCGAAAATAATGGGAATGCATACCTTTTTGCCATAAAAAAGGGAATTTTCTTCACTTTTGCCCTAAAATATGGGGATTTTCTGCCTTTTATCTAAAAATAAGTGCAATTTCTGCCTTTTCCCCAAAAATAAAAGGAATTTCTGTTATTTTGCACAAAAATAAGGGGAATTTCTGCCTTTTTGCCCCAAAATAAGGGGAATTTCAGCCTTTTTTCTCAAAATAAGGGGAATTTCTGCCTTTTGCCCCAAAATATGGGGAATTTCTGCATTTTTGCCCCAAAATAAGAAAAATTTCTGCAATTTTGTACCAAAATAAAAAAAATTTCTGCCTTTTTGCCCCAAAATAAGAGAAATTTCTGCCATTTTTACCTGAAATAAGTGAAATTTCTGCAATTTTACCCCAAAATAAGAGAAATTTCTGCAATTTTGCCCTAAAGTATAGGAAATTTCTGCAATTTTGCCCAAAATAAAAGGAATTTCTGAATTTTTGCAACCGAAAAAAGGAGATTTTCTGACTTTTTGCCCCAAAATAAGGAGAATTTCAGCCTTTTTGCCGGAAAATAATGAGAATTTCTGCAATTTTTCTTCAAAATACGAAAAATTTCTGCCTTTTAGCTCCAAAATAAAGTGAATTTCTGCATTTTTTCCCAATATTAGGGGAATTTCTGCATTTTACCTCTAAATAAGAGGAATTTCTGCATTTTACCTCAAAATAAGAAGAATTTCTGCCTTTTACCCCAAAATAAGGTGAATTTCTGCCTTTTTGCCACAAAATAATGGGAATTTCTGCCTTTTTGCCCCAAAATAAGAAAAAATTTTGCTTTTTTTTCTGAAATAAGTGAAATTTCTGCAATTTTGCCCTAAAATGAGGGAAATTTCTGCACTTTTTCCCCATAATAAACCAAATTTCTGCAATTTTGCCCCAAAATAAGGGGAATTTCTGTTTTTGCCCCCAAATAGAGCAAATTTCTGCAATTTTGCCCCAAAATAAGGGGAATTTCTGTTTTTTGCCCCCGAATAAGGAAAAGTTTTGCAAATTTTGCCCTAAAATAAGGGGAATTTCGGCAATTTGCCCCAAAATAAGGGGAAATTCTGCCTTTTTGCCACAAAATAAAGAAAATTACTGCATGTTTTACCCCAAAATTAGGTGAATATCTGCAATTTTGCTCCAAAAAACGAGGATTTTCTGCCTTTTTCGCCGAAAATAAGGGGAATTTCTGCCATTTTGCCGCGAAATAAGTGAAATTTCTGCAGTTTTACCCTAAATTAAAGCAAATTTCTGCCTTTATGCCCCAAAATTAGTAAAATTTCTGCAATTTTGCTTCAAAATACGGGGAATTTCTGCCTTTTTGCCCGAAAATAAAGGGAATGTACACCTTTTTGCCATAAAAAAGGGAAATTTCTTCACTTTTGCCCCAAAATAAGGGGATTTTCCACCTTTTTGACTCAAAATAAGTGCAATTTCTGCCTTTTCTCCAAAAATAAACGGAATTTCTGTCTTTTTGCCCCAAAATAAGGGGAATTTCTGACTTTTTGCCCTGAAATAAGTGAAATTTCTAAAATTTTTCCCCAACATAAGGGAAATGTCTGCTTTTTGCCCCAAAATAAGGGGAATTTCTGCCTTTTAGCCCCAAAATAAAGGGAATTTCTGCATTTTACCTCAAAATAAGAATAATTTCTGTATTTTGCTCCAAAATATGGGGAATTTCTGCCTTTTTGTTCCAAAATAAGAAAAATTTCTGCAATTTTGTACAAAAATAAAAGAAATTTCTGCAATTTTGCCCCAAAGTAAAGGAAATTTCTGCAATTTTGCCCCAAATAAGGAAAATTTCTGAATTTTTGCATCCGAAAAAAGGAGATTTTCTGACTTTTTGCCCCAAAATAAGGAGAATTTCAGCCTTTTTGCCCGAAAATAATGAGAATTTCTGCAATTTTTCTTCAAAATACGAAAAATTTCTGCCTTTTAGCTCCAAAATAAAGTGAATTTCTGCATTTTTTTCCAATATTAGGGGAATTTCTGCATTTTACCTCTAAATACGGGGAATTTCTGCATTTTAACTCAAAATACGAAGAATTTCTGCCTTTTACCCCAAAATAAGGTGAATTTCTGCCTTTTTGCCACAAAATAATGGGAATTTCTGCCTTTTTGCCCCAAAATAAGAAAAAATTTTGCTTTTTTTCTGAAATAAGTGAAATTTCTGCAATTTTGCCCTAAAATAAGGGAAATTTTTGCAATTTTTCCCCAAAATAAGGGGAATTTCTGTTTTTTGCCCCCAAATAAAGCAAATTTCTGCAATTTTGCCCCAAAATAAGGGGAATTTCTGTTTTTTGCCCACGAATAAGTGAAATTTTTGCAAATTTTGCCCTAAAATAAGGGGAATTTCTGCCTTTTGCCTCAAAATAAGGGGAAATTCTGCCTTTTTGCCACAAAATAAAGAAAATTACTGCATGTTTTACCCTAAATTTAGGTGAATATCTGCAATTTTGCTCCAAAATACGAGGATTTTCTGCCTTTTTCGCCAAAAATAAGAGGAATTTCTGCCATTTTGCCGCGAAATAAGTGAAATTTCTGCAGTTTTACCCTAAATTAAGGGGAATTTCTGCCTTTTTGCCCCAAAATTAGGTAAATTTCTTTAATTTTGCTTCAAAATACGGGGAATTTCTGCCTTTTTGCCCGAAAATAAAGGGAATGTACACCTTTTTGCAATAAAAAAGGGAAATTTCTTCACTTTTGCCCCAAAATAAGGGGATTTTCCGCCTTTTTGACTCAAAATAAGTGCAATTTCTGACTTTTCCCCAAAAATAAACGGAATTTCTGTCTTTTTGCCCCAATATAAGGGGAATTTCTGACTTTTTGCCCTGAAATAAGTGAAATTTCTAAAATTTTTCCCCAAAATAAGGGAAATGTCTGCTTTTTGCCCCAAAATAATAGGAATTTCTGCCTTTTGTCCCCAAATAAGGGGAATTTCAGCCTTTTTACCTCAAAATAAGTAGAATTTCTGCCTTTTTGCCCCAAAATAGGAAAAATTTCTGCAAATTTGTACCAAAATAAAAGAAATTTCTGCCTTTTTGCCCCAAAATAAGAGAAATGTCTGCCTTTTTTCCCTGAAATAAGTGAAATTTCTGCAATTTTGCCCCAAAATAAGTAAAATTTCTGCAATTTTGCCACAAAGTAAAGGAAATTTCTGGAATTTTGCCCCAAATAAAGGGAATTTCTGACTTTATGCACCCGAAAAATGGAGATTTTCTTTCTTTTTGCCACAAAATAAGGAGAATTTCAGCCTTTTTGCCGGAAAATCATGAGAATTTCTGCAATTTTTTTTTCAGAATACGGAAAATTTCTGCCTTTTAGCTCTAAAATAAAGGGAATTTCTGCATTTTTCCCTAATATTAAGGGAATTTCTATATTTTACCTCTAAATAAGGAGAATTTCTGCATTTTACCTCAAAATAAGAACCATTTCTGCATTTTACCCCAAAATATGGGGAATTTCTGAGTTTTTCTTCCAAAATAAAAAATTTTTTTTTCATTTTTGTACCATAATAAAAGAAATTTCTCCTTTTTGACCCAAAATAAGGGGAATTTCGACTTTTTACCCTGAAATAAATGAAATTTCTGAAATTTTGCCCGAAAATAAGGGAAATTTGTGGCTTTTTGCCTCAAAATAAGGGGAATTTCTGCCTTTTGCCCTAAAATATGGGGAATTTCTGCAATTTTACCCCAAAATAAGGTGAATTTCTGCCTTTTGCCCCAAAATAATAGAAATTTCTGCCTTTTTGCCCCAAAATAAGAAAAATTTTTGCCTTGTTTCCCTGAAATAAGTGAAATTTCTGCAATTTTACCCCAAAATAATGGAAATTTTTGCAATTTTGCCCCAAAGTAAAGGAAATTTCTGCAATTTTGCCCCAAATAAGGGGAATTTCTGAATTTTTGCAACCGAAAAAAGGAGATTTTCTGAATTTTTGCCCCAAAATAAGGAGAATTTCAGCCTTTTTGCCCGAAAATAATGAAAATTTCTGCAATTTTTCTTCAAAATACGAAAAATTTCTGCCTTTTAGCTCTAAAATAAAGTGAATTTCTGCATTTTTTCCCAATATTAGGGGAATTTCTGCATTTTACCTCTAAATAAAGGGAATTTCTGCATTTTACCTCAAAATAAGAAGAATTTGTGCCTTTTACCCCAAAATAAAGTGAATTTCTGCCTTTTTGCCACAAAATAATGGGAATTTCTGCCTTTTTGCGCCAAAATCAGAAAAACTTTGCTTTTTTTTCTGAAATAAGTGAAATTTCTGCAATTTTGGCCTAAAATAAGGGAAATTTTTGCAATTTTCCCCAAAATAAGAGGAATTTTGTTTTTTGCCCCCAAATAAAGCAATTTTCTGCAATTTTGCCCCAAAATAAGGGGAATTTCTGTTTTTTGCCCACGAATAAGGGAAATTTTTGCAAATTTTGCCCTAAAATAAGGGGAATTTCTGCCTTTTGCCTCAAAATAAGGGGAAATTCTGCATTTTTGCAACTAAATAAAGAAAATTACTGCATGTTTTACCCCAAATTTAGGTGAATATCTGCAATTTTGCTCCAAAATACGAGGATTATCTGACTTTTTCGCCGAAAATAAGGGGAATTTCTGCCATTTTGCCTCGAAATAAGTGAAATTTCTGCAGTTTTACCCTAAATAAGCGAATTTCTGCCTTTTTGCCCCAAAATTAGGAAAATTTCTGCAATTTTGCTTCAAAATACGGGGAATTTCTGCCTTTTTGCCCGAAAATAAAGGGAATGTACACCTTTTTGCCTTAAAAAAGGGAAATTTCTTCAATTTGCCCCAAAATAAGGGGATTTTCCGCCTTTTTGACTCAAAATAAGTGCAATTTCTGCCTTTTCCCCAAAATTAAAAGGAATTTCTGTCTTTTTGCCCAAATATAAGGGGAATTTCTGCCTTTTTGCCCCAAAATAAGGGAAATTTCAGCCTTTTTTCTCAAAATAAGAAGAATTTCTGCCTTTTTGCCCCAAAATAAGAAAAATTTCTGCAATTTTGTACCAAAATAAAAGAAATTTCTGCCTTTTTGCCTCAAAATAAGAGAAATTTCTGCCTTTTTTTCTGAAATAAGTGAAATTTCTGCAATTTTACCCCAAAATAAGGGAAATTTCTGCAATTTTGCCTCAAAGTAAAGGAAATTTCTGCAATTTTGCCCCAAATAAGGGGAATTTCTGAATTTTTGCAACCGAAAAAAGGAGATTTTCTGATTTTTGCCCCAAAATAAGGAGAATTTCACCCTTTTTGCCCAAAAATAATGAGAATTTCTGCAATTTTTCTTCAAAATACAAAAAATTTCTGCCTTTTAGCTCCAAAATAATGTGAATTTCTGCATTTTTTCCAATATTAGGGGAATTTTTGCATTTTACCTCTAAATAAGGGGAATTTCTGCATTTTACCTCAAAATAAGAAGAATTTGTGCCTTTTACCCCAAAATAAAGTGAATTTCTGCCTTTTTGCCACAAAATAATGGGAATTTCTGCCTTTTTACCCCAAAATAAGAAAAAATTTTGCTTTTTTTCTGAAATAAGTGAAATTTCTGCAATTTTGCCCTAAAATAAGGGAAATTTCTGCAATTTGTCCCCATAATAAAGCAAATTTCTGCAATTTTGCCCAAAATAAGGGGAATTTCTGTTTTTTGCCCCCAAATAAAGCAAATTTCTGCCATTTTGCCCCAAAATAAGGGGAATTTCTGTTTTTTGCCCCAGAATAAGGGAATTTTTTGCAAATTTTGCCCTAAAATAAGGGGAATTTCTGCCATTTGCCCCAAAATAAGGGGAAATTCTGCCTTTTTGCCACAAAATAAAGAAAATTACTGCATGTTTTACCCCTAAATTAGGTGAATATCTGCAATTTTGCTCAAAAATACGAGGATTTTCTGCATTTTTCGCCAAAAGTAAGGGGAGTTTCTGCCATTTTGCCGCGAAATAAGTGAAATTTCTGCAGTTTTCCCCTAAATTAAGGGAAATTTCTGCCTTGTTGCCCCAAAATTAGGAAAATTTCTGCAATTTTGCTTCAAAATACGAGGAATTTCTGCCTTTTTGCCCGAAAATAAAGGGAATGTACACCTTTTTGCCATAAAAAAGGGAAATTTCTTCACTTTTGCCCCAAAATAAGGGGATTTTCCGCCTTTTTGACTCAAAATAAGTGTAATTTCTGCCTTTTCCCCAAAAATAAACGGAATTTCTGTCTTTTTGCCCCAAAATAAGGGGAATTTTTGACTTTTTGCCCTGAAATAAGTGAAATTTCTAAAATTTTTCCCCAAAATAAGGGAAATGTCTGCTTTTTGCCCCAAAATATGGGGAATTTCTGCCTTTTAGCCCCAAAATAAAGGGAATTTCTGCATTTTACCTCAAAATAAGAATAATTTCAGCATTTTGCTCCAAAATATTGGGAATTTCTGCCTTTTTGTTCCAAAATAAGAAAAATTTCTTCAATTTTGTACCATAAGAAAAGAAATTTCTGATTTTTGCCCCAAAATAAGGGGAATTTCTGACTTTTTGCCCTGAAATAAGTGAAATTTCTAAAATTTTTCCCCAAAATAAGGGAAATGTCTGCTTTTTGCCCCAAAATAATAGGAATTTCTGCCTTTTTGCCCCCAAATAAGGGGAATTTCAGCCTTTTTACCCCAAAATAAGGGAAATTTCTGCCTTTTTGCCCCAAAATAGGAAAAATTTCTGCAAATTTGTAACAAAATAAAAGAAATTTCTGCCTTTTTGCCCCAAAATAATAGGAATTTCTGCTTTTTGTCCCAAAATATAAAAATTTTTTGCTTTTTTTTCTGAAATAAGTGAAATTTCTGCAATTTTGGCCTAAAATAAGGGAAATTTCTGCAATTTTTCCCCATAATAAAGCTAATTTCTGCAATTTTGCCCAAAAATAAGGGGAATTTCTGGTCTTTGCCCACAAATAAGGGAAATTTCTGCAATTTTGCCCTAAAATAAGGGGAATTTCTTCCATTTGACCCAAAATACGTGAAATTTCTGCCTTTTTGCCACAAAATATAGAAAAGTACTGCATGTGTTACCCCAAAATTAGGTGAATTTCTCCAATTTTGCTGCAAAATACGAGGATTTTCTGCGTTTTTTGCTGAAAATAAGGGGAATTTCTGCCATCTTGCCGCGAAATAAGTGAAATTTCTGCAGTTTTACCCCAAAATAAGAAAAATTTCTGCCTTTTTGCCCCAAAAGTAGGGGAATTTCTGCAATTTTGCTCCAAAATACGAGGAATTTCAGCCTTTTTGCCCGAAAATAAAGGGAATGTATACCTTTTTGCCATAAAAAGGGAATTTTCTTCACTTTTGCCCCAAAATAAGGGGATTTTCCGCCTTTTATCTCAAAATAAGTGCAATTTCTGCCTTTTCCTCAAAAATAAAAGGAATTTCTGTCTTTTTGCACAAAAATAAGGGGAATTTCTGCCTTTTTGCCCCAAAATAAGGGGAATTTCAGTCTTTTTTCTCAAAATAAGGCGAATTTCTGCCTTTTGCCCCAAAATATGGGGAATTTCTGCCTTTTTGCCCCCAAATAAGAAAAATTTCTGCAATTTTGTACCAAAATAAAAGAAATTTCTGCCTTTTTGCCACAAAATAAGAGAAATTTCTGCCTTTTTCCCTGAAATAAATGAAATTTCTGCAATTTTGCCCCAAAATAAGTGAAATTTCTGCAATTTTGCCACAAAGTATAGGAAATTTCTGCAATTTTGCCCCAAATAAAGGGAATTTCTGACTTTTTGCACCCGAAAAATGGAGATTTTCTTTCTTTTTGCCCCAAAATAAGGATAATTTCAGCCTTTTTGCCGAAAAATCATGAGAATTTCTGCAATTTTTTTTTATAATAAGGAAAATTTCTGCCTTTTAGCTCTAAAATAAAGGGAATTTCTGCATTTTTCCCCAATATTAAGGGAATTTCTACATTTTACCTCTAAATAAGGGGAATTTCTGCATTTTACCTCAAAATACGAACCATTTCTGCCTTTTACCCAAAAATATGGGGAATTTCTGCCTTTTTCTTCCAAAATAAAAAAAAATTTCTTCAATTTTGTACCATAATAAAAAAAATTTCTCCTTTTTGCCCCAAAATAAGGGGAATTTCTGACTTTTTACCCTGAAATAAATGAAATTTCTGAAATTTTGCCCGAAAATAAGGAAAGTTTGTGCCTTTTTGCCCCAAAATAAGGGGAATTTCTGCCTTTTGCCCCAAAATAATAGGAATTTCTGCCTTTTTGCTCCAAAATAAGAAAAATTTTTGCTTTTTTTTTTCTGAAACAAGTGAAATTTCTGCAATTTTGACCTAAAATAAGGAATATTTCTGCAATTTTTCCCAATAATAAAGCAAATTTCTGCAATTTTGCCCCAAAATAAGGGGAATTTCTGGTCTTTGCCCACAAATAATAGAAATTTCTGCAATTTTGCCCTATAATAAGGGGAATTTCTGCCATTTGACCCAAAATAAGGGGAATTTCTGCCTTTTTGCAACAAAATATAGAAAATTACTGCATGTTTTACCCCAAAATTAGGTGAATTTCTGTAATTTTGCTCCAAAATACGAGGATTTTCTGATTTTTTCGCTGAAAATAAGGGGAATTTCTGCCATCTAGCCGCGAAATAAGTGAAATTTCTGCAGTTTTACCCCAAAATAAGGAGAATTTCTGCATTTTTGCCCCAAAATTAGGGGAATTTCTGCAATTTTGCTCCAAAATATGGGGAATTTCTGCCTTTTTGCCCGAAAATAAAGGGAATGTATACTTTTTGCCATAAAAAAGGGAAATTTCTTCACTTTTGCCCCAAAATAGGGTGATTTTCCGCCTTTTTGACTCTAAATAAGTGCAATTTCTGCCTTTTCCCCAAAAATAAACAGAATTTCTGTTATTTTGCCGCAAAATAAGGGGAATTTCTGACTTTATTCCCTGTAATAAGTGAAATTTCTAAAATTTTTCCCCAAAATAAGAGAAATGTCTGCTTTTTGCCCCAAAATATGGGGAATTTATGCCTTTTTGCCCCAAAATAAGGGGAATTTCTGCATTTTGCCCCAAAATTAGGGGAATTTCTGCAATTTTGCTCCAAAATACGGGAAATTTCTGCCTTTTTGCCCGAAAATAAAGGGAATGTATACTTTTTGCCATAAAAAAGGGAAATTTCTTCACTTTTGCCCCAAAATAAGGTGATTTTCCGCCTTTTTGACTCAAAATAAGTGCAATTTCTGCCTTTTCCCCAAAAATAAACGGAATTTCTGTCTTTTTGCCGCAAAATAAGGGGAATTTCTGACTTTATTCCCTGAAATAAGTGAAATTTCTAAAATTTTTCCCCAAAATAAGAGAAATGTCTGCTTTTTGCCCCAAAATATGGGGAATTTATGACTTTTTGCCCCAAAATAAGGGGAATTTCTGCTCTTTTGCCCCAAAATAAGAAAAATTTCTGCAATTTTGTACCAAAATAAAAGAAATCTCTGCCTTTTTGCCCCAAAATAAGAGAAATTTTTGCCTTTTTTCCTGAAATAAGTGAAATTTCTGCAATTTTGCCCCAAAATAAAGAAAATTTCTGCAATTTTGCCCCAATATAAAGTAAATTTCTGCTTTTTTGCCCCAAAATAAAGAGAATTTCTGCCTTTTTGCCCGAAAATTATGAGAATTTCTGCAATTTTGCTTCAAAATACAGGGAATTTCTGCCTTTTAGCCCCAAAATAAAGGGAATTTCTGCATTTTACCTCAAAATAAGAATAATTTCCGCATTTTGCTCCAAAATATGGGAAATTTCTGCCTTTTTGCCCGAAAATAAAGGGAATGTATACTTTTTGCAATAAAAAAGGGAAATTTCTTCACTTTTGCCCCAAAATAGGGTGATTTTCCGCCTTTTTGACTCAAAATAAGTGCAATTTCTGCCTTTTCCCCAAAAATAAACGGAATTTCTGTCTTTTTGCCGCAAAATAAGGGGAATTTCTGACTTTATTCCCTGTAATAAGTGAAATTTCTAAAATTTTTCCCCAAAATAAAAGAAATGTCTGCTTTTTGCCCCAAAATATGGGGAATTTATGCATTTTGCCCCAAAATAAGGGGAATTTCTGCCTTTTTGCCCCAAAATTAGGGGAATTTCTGCCTTTTTGCCCGAAAATAAAGGGAATGTATACTTTTTGCCATAAAAAAGGGAAATTTTTTCACTTTTGCCCCAAAATAAGGTGATTTTCCGCCTTTTTGACTCAAAATAAGTGCAATTTCTGCCTTTTCCCCAAAAATAAACGGAATTTCTGTCTTTTTGCCGCAAAATAAGGGGAATTTCTGACTTTATTCCCTGAAATAAGTGAAATTTCTAAAATTTTTCCCGAAAATAAGAGAAATGTCTGCTTTTTGCCCCAAAATATGGGGAATTTATGACTTTTTGCCCCAAAATAAGGGGAATTTCTGCTCTTTTGCCCCAAAATAAGAAAAATTTCTGCAATTTTGTACCAAAATAAAAGAAATCTCTGCCTTTTTGCCCCAAAATAAGAGAAATTTTTGCCTTTTTTTCCTGAAATAAGTGAAATTTCTGCAATTTTGCCCCAAAATAAAGAAAATTTCTGCAATTTTGCCCCAATATAAAGTAAATTTCTGCTTTTTTGCCCCAAAATAAAGAGAATTTCTGCCTTTTTGCCCGAAAATTATGAGAATTTCAACAATTTTGCTTCAAAATACAGGGAATTTCTGCCTTTTAGCCCCAAAATAAAGGGAATTTCTGCATTTTACCTCAAAATAAGAATAATTTCCGCATTTTGCTCCAAAATATGGGGAATTTCTGCCTTTTTGCCCGAAAATAAAGGGAATGTATACTTTTTGCCATAAAAAAGGGAAATTTCTTCACTTTTGCCCCAAAATAGGGTGATTTTCCGCCTTTTTGACTCTAAATAAGTGCAATTTCTGCCTTTTCCCCAAAAATAAACGGAATTTCTGTCTTTTTTCCGCAAAATAAGGGGAATTTCTGACTTTATTCCCTGAAATAAGTGAAATTTCTAAAATTTTTCCCCAAAATAAGAGAAATGTCTGCTTTTTGCCCCAAAATATGGGGAATTTATGCCTTTTTGCCCCAAAATAAGGGGAATTTCTGCCTTTTTGCCCCAAAATTAGGGGAATTTCTGCAATTTTGCTCCAAAATACGGGAAATTTCTGCCTTTTTGCCCGAAAATAAAGGGAATGTATACTTTTTGCCATAAAAAAGGGAAATTTCTTCACTTTTGCCCCAAAATAAGGTGATTTTCCGCCTTTTTGACTCAAAATAAGTGCAATTTCTGCCTTTTCCCCAAAAATAAACGGAATTTCTGTCTTTTTGCCGCAAAATAAGGGGAATTTCTGACTTTATTCCCTGAAATAAGTGAAATTTCTAAAATTTTTCCCCAAAATAAGAGAAATGTCTGCTTTTTGCCCCAAAATATGGGGAATTTATGACTTTTTGCCCCAAAATAAGGGGAATTTCTGCTCTTTTGCCACAAAATAAGAAAAATTTCTGCAATTTTGTACCAAAATAAAAGAAATCTCTGCCTTTTTGCCCCAAAATAAGAGAAATTTTTGCCTTTTTTTCCTGAAATAAGTGAAATTTCTGCAATTTTGCCCCAAAATAAAGAAAATTTCTGCAATTTTGCCCCAATATAAAGTAAATTTCTGCTTTTTTGCCCCAAAATAAGGAGAATTTCTGCCTTTTTGCCCGAAAATTATGAGAATTTCTGCAATTTTGCTTCAAAATACAGGGAATTTCTGCCTTTTAGCCCCAAAATAAAGGGAATTTCTGCATTTTACCTCAAAATAAGAATAATTTCTGCATTTTGCTCCAAAAAATGGGGAATTTCTGCTTTTTTGTTATAAAATAAGGAAAATTTCTTCAATTTTGTACCATAATAAAAGAAATTTCTGCTTTTTGCCCCAAAATAAGGGGAATTTCTGACTTTTTGCCCTGAAATAAGTGAAATTTCTATAATTTTTCCCCAAAATAAGGGAAATGTTTTCTTTTTGCCTCAAATTGAGGAGAATTTCTGCCTTTTTGCCTCCAAATAAAAGGAATTTCAGCCTTTTTACCTCAAAATAATGGGAATTTCTGCCTTTTTGCCCCAAAATAGAAAATTTTTCTGCAATTTTTTACCAAAATAAAAGAATTTTCTGCATTTTTGCCCCAAAATAAGAGAAATTTCTGCCTTTTTTCATGAAATAAGTGAAATTTCTGCAATTTTGCCACAAAATAAGGGAAATTTCTGCAATTTTGACCCAAAGTAAAGGAAATTTCTGCAATTTTGCCTCAAAAATTGGGAATTTCTGAATTTTTGCACTCGAAAAAAGGAGATTTTCCGTCTTTTTGCCCCAAAATAAGGAGAATTTCAAACTTTTAGCCCAAAAATTATGAGAATTTCTGCAATTTTTCTTCAAAATACGGAAAATTTCTGCCTTTTAGCCCCAAAATAAAGGGAATTTCTGCATTTTTCGCCAATATTAGGGGAATTTCTACATTTTACCTCTAAATAAGGGGAATTTCTGCATTTTACCTCAAAATAAAAATTTCTGCCTTTTACCCCAAAATATGGGGAATTTATGCCTTTTTGTTCCAAAATAAAGAAAATTTCTTCAATTTTGTACCATAATAAAAAAAATTTCTCCTTTTTGCCCCAAAATAAGGGGAATTTCTGACTTTTTATTCTGAAATAAATGAAATTTTTGCAATTTTGCCCAAAAATAAGGGAAATTGGTGGCTTTTTGCCCCAAAATAAGGGGAATTTCTGCCTTTTGCCCCAAAATATGGGGAATTTCAGCATTTTACCTCAAAATAAGGAAAATTTCTGCCTTTTTGCCCTGAAATATGTGAAATTTCTGCAATTTTACCCCAAAATAAGGTGAATTTCTGCCTTTTTGCCCCAAAATAATGGGAATTTCTGCCTTTTTTGCCCCAAAATAAAAAAAACTTTTGCTTTTTTTTTCTCAAATAAGTGAAATTTCTGCAATTTTTCCACAAATAAAGGGAATTTCTGACTTTTTGCACCCGAAAAATGGAGATTTTCTTTCTTTTTGCCCAAAAATAAGGAGAATTTCAGCCTTTTTGCCCGAAAATCATGAGAATTTCTGCAATTTTTTATCAAAATACGGAAAATTTCTGCCTTTTAGCTCTAAAATAAAGGGAATTTCTGCATTTTTCCCCAATATTAAGGGAATTTCTACATTTTACCTCTAAATAAGGGGAATTTCTGCATTTTACCTCAAAATAACAACCATTTCTGCCTTTTACCCCAAATTATGGAGAATTTCTGCCTTTTTATTCCAAAATAAAAAAAATTTTCTTCAATTTTGTACCATAATAAAAGAAATTTCTCTTTTTTGCCCCAATATAAGGGGAATTTCTGACTTTTTACCCTGAAATAAATGAAATTTCTGAAATTTTGCCCGAAAATGAGGGAAATTTGTGGCTATTTGCCAACAAATATGGAGAATTTCAGCATTTTACCTCAAAATAAAGGGAATTTCTGCCTTTTTGCCCTGAAATATGTGAAATTTCTGCAATTTTACCCCAAAATATGGTGAATTTCTGCCTTTTGCCCAAAAATAATAGGAATTTCTGCCTTTTTGCCCCAAAATAAGAAAAATTTTTGCTTTTTTTTCTGTAATAAGTGAAATTTCTGCAATTTTGGAATAAAAATAAGGGATATTTCTGCAATTTTTCCCCATAATAAAGCAAATTTGTGCAATTTTGCCCCAAAAAAAGGGGAATTTCTGGTTTTTGCCCACAAATAAGGGAAATTTCTGCACTTTTGCCCTAAAATAAGGGGAATTTCTGCCATTTGACCCAAAATAAGTGGAATTTCTGCCTTTTTGCCACAAAATATAGAAAATTAATGCATGTTTAACCCCAAAATTAGGTGAATTTCTGCAATTTTGCTCCAAAATATGAGGATTTTCTGCGTTATTCGCCGAAAATAAGGGGAATTTCTGCCATCTTGCCGCGAAATAATTGAAATTTCTACAGTTTTACCACAAAATAAGAGGAATTTCTGCCTTTTTACCCCAAAATTAGGGGAATTTCTGCAATTTTACTCCATAATACGGGGAATTTCTGCCTTTTTGCCCGAAAATAAAGGGAATGTATACTTTTTGCCATAAAAAAGGGAAATTTCTTCACTTTTGCCCCAAAATAAGGTGATTTTCCGCCTTTTTGACTCAAAATAAGTGCAATTTCTGCCTTTTCCCCAAAAATAAACGGAATTTCTGTCTTTTTGCCGCAAAATAAGGAAAATTTCTGACTTTATGCCCTGAAATAAGTGAAATTTATAAAATTTTTCCCCAAAATAAGAGAAATGTCTGCTTTTTGCCCCTAAATACGGGGAATTTCTGCCTTTTAGCTCGAAGATAAAGGGAATTTCTGCATTTACCTCAAAATAAGAATAATTTCTGCATTTTGCTCCAAAATATGGAGAATTTCTGCCTTTTTGTTCCAAAATAAGGAAAATTTCGTCAATTTTATACCATAATAAAAGAAATTTCTGCTTTTTGCCCCAAAATAAGGGGAATTTCTGACTTTTTGCCCTGAAATAAGTGAAATTTCTAAAATTTTTCCCCAAAATAAGGGAAATGTCTGCTTTTTGCCCCAAAATAATAGGAATTTCTGCCTTTTTGCCCCCAAACAAGGGGAATTTCAGCTTTTTTACCTCAAAATAAGGGAAATTTCTGCCTTTTTGCCCCAAAATAGGAAAAATTTCTGCAAATTTGTACCAAAATAAAAGAAATTTCTGCCTTATTGCCCCAAAATAAGAGAAATTTCTGCCTTTTTTCCCTGAAATAAGTGAAATTTCTGCAATTTTGCCCCAAAATAAGTAAAATTTCTGCAATTTTGCCACAAAGTAAAGGAAATTTCTAAAATTTTGCCCCAAATAATGGGAATTTCTGACTTTATGCACCCGAAAAATGGAGATTTTCTTTCTTTTTGCCCCAAAATAAGGAGAATTTCAGCCTTTTTACCGGAAAATCAAGAGAATTTCTGCAATTTTTTTTCAGAATACGGAAAATTTCTGCCTTTTAGCTCTAAAATAAATGGAATTTCTGCATTTCTCCCTAATATTAAGGGAATTTCTATATTTTACCTCTAAATAAGGGGAATTTCTTCATTTTACCTCAAAATAAGAACCATTTCTGCCTTTTACCTCAAAATATGGGGAATTTCTGACTTTTTCTTCCAAAAAAAAAAAATTTCATTTATGTACCATAAGAAAAGAAATTTCTCCTTTTTGACTCAAAATAAGGGAAATTTCTGACTTTTTACCCTGAAATAAATGAAATTTCTGAAATTTTGCCCGAAAATAAGGAAAATTTGTGGCTTTTTGCCCCAAAATAAGGGGAATTTCTGCCTTTTGCCCCAAAATATGGGGAATTTCAGCATTTTACCTCAAAATAAGGGGAATTACTTCCTTTTTGCCCTGAAATATGTGAAATTTCTGCAATTTTACCCCAAAATAAGGTGAATTTCTGCCTTTTGCCCCAAAATAATAGGAATTTCTGCCTTTTTGCCCCAAAATAAGAAAAATTTTTGCTTTTTTTTCTGAAATAAGTGAAATTTCTGCAATTTTGGCCTAAAATAAGGGAAATTTCTGCAATTTTTCCCAATAATAAAGCAAATTTCTGCAATTTTGCCCCAAATTAAGGGGAATTTCTGGTCTTTTCCCACAAATAAGTAAAATTTCTGCAATTTTGCCCTAAAATAAGGGGAATTTCTGCCATTTGACCCAAAATAAGGGGAATTTCTGCCTTTTTGCCACAGAATATAGAAAATTACTGCATGTTTTACCCCAAAATTAGGTGAATTTTCAATTTTGCTCCAAAATACGAGGATTTTCTGCATTTTTCGCTGAAAATAAGGGGAATTTCTGCCATCTTGCCGCGAAATAAGTGAAATTTCTGCAGTTTTACCCCAAAATAAGAAGAATTTCTGCCTTTTTGCCACAAAATTAGGGGAATTTCTGCAATTTTGCTCCAAAATACAGGGAATTTCTGCCTATTTGCCCGAAAATAATGGGAATGCATACCTTTTTGCCATAAAAAAGGGAATTTTCTTCACTTTTGCCATAAAATAGGGGGATTTTCTGCCTTTTATCTAAAAATAAGTGCAATTTCTGCCTTTTCCCCAAAAATAAAAGGAATTTCTGTTATTTTGCACAAAAATAAGGGGAATTTCTGCCTTTTTGCCCCAAAATAAGGGGAATTTCAGCCTTTTTTCTCAAAATAAGGGGAATTTCTGCCTTTTGCCCCAAAATATGGGGAATTTCTGCATTTTTGCCCCAAAATAAGAAAAATTTCTGCAATTTTGTACCAAAATAAAAAAAATTTCTGCCTTTCTGCCCCAAAATAAGAGAAATTTCTGCCATTTTTTACCTGAAATAAGTGAAATTTCTGCAATTTTACCCCAAAATAAGAGAAATTTCTGCAATTTTGCCCTAAAAGTATAGGAAATTTCTGCAATTTTGCCCAAAATAAAAGGAATTTCTGAATTTTTGCAACCGAAAAAAGGAGATTTTCTGACTTTTTGCCCCAAAATAAGGAGAATTTCAGCCTTTTTGCCGGAAAATAATGAGAATTTCTGCAATTTTTCTTCAAAATACGAAAAATTTCTGCCTTTTAGCTCCAAAATAAAGTGAATTTCTGCATTTTTTCCCAATATTAGGGGAATTTCTGCATTTTACCTCTAAATAAGAGGAATTTCTGCATTTTACCTCAAAATAAGAAGAATTTCTGCCTTTTACCCCAAAATAAGGTGAATTTCTGCCTTTTTGCCACAAAATAATGGGAATTTCTGCCTTTTTGCCCCAAAATAAGAAAAAATTTTGCTTTTTTTTCTGAAATAAGTGAAATTTCTGCAATTTTGCCCTAAAATGAGGGAAATTTCTGCACTTTTTCCCCATAATAAAGCAAATTTCTGCAATTTTGCCCCAAAATAAGGGGAATTTCTGTTTTTGCCCCCAAATAGAGCAAATTTCTGCAATTTTGCCCCAAAATAAGGGGAATTTCTGTTTTTTGCCCCCGAATAAGGAAAAGTTTTGCAAATTTTGCCCTAAAATAAGGGGAATTTCGGCAATTTGCCCCAAAATAAGGGGAAATTCTGCCTTTTTGCCACAAAATAAAGAAAATTACTGCATGTTTTACCCCAAAATTAGGTGAATATCTGCAATTTTGCTCCAAAAAACGAGGATTTTCTGCCTTTTTCGCCGAAAATAAGGGGAATTTCTGCCATTTTGCCGCGAAATAAGTGAAATTTCTGCAGTTTTACCCTAAATTAAAGCAAATTTCTGCCTTTATGCCCCAAAATTAGTAAAATTTCTGCAATTTTGCTTCAAAATACGGGGAATTTCTGCCTTTTTGCCCGAAAATAAAGGGAATGTACACCTTTTTGCCATAAAAAAGGGAAATTTCTTCACTTTTGCCCCAAAATAAGGGGATTTTCCACCTTTTTGACTCAAAATAAGTGCAATTTCTGCCTTTTCTCCAAAAATAAACGGAATTTCTGTCTTTTTGCCCCAAAATAAGGGGAATTTCTGACTTTTTGCCCTGAAATAAGTGAAATTTCTAAAATTTTTCCCCAACATAAGGGAAATGTCTGCTTTTTGCCCCAAAATAAGGGGAATTTCTGCCTTTTAGCCCCAAAATAAAGGGAATTTCTGCATTTTACCTCAAAATAAGAATAATTTCTGTATTTTGCTCCAAAATATGGGGAATTTCTGCCTTTTTGTTCCAAAATAAGAAAAATTTCTGCAATTTTGTACAAAAATAAAAGAAATTTCTGCAATTCTGCCCCAAAGTAAAGGAAATTTCTGCAATTTTGCCCCAAATAAGGAAAATTTCTGAATTTTTGCAACCGAAAAAAGGAGATTTTCTGACTTTTTGCCCCAAATTAAGGAGAATTTCAGCCTTTTTGCCCGAAAATAATGAGAATTTCTGCAATTTTTCTTCAAAATACGAAAAATTTCTGCCTTTTAGCTCCAAAATAAGGTGAATTTCTGCATTTTTTTCCAATATTAGGGGAATTTCTGCATTTTACCTCTAAATACGGGGAATTTCTGCATTTTAACTCAAAATACGAAGAATTTCTGCCTTTTACCCCAAAATAAGGTGAATTTCTGCCTTTTTGCCACAAAATAATGGGAATTTCTGCCTTTTTGCCCCAAAATAAGAAAAAATTTTGCTTTTTTTCTGAAATAAATGAAATTTCTGCAATTTTGCCCTAAAATAAGGGAAATTTTTGCAATTTTTCCCCAAAATAAGGGGAATTTCTGTTTTTTGCCCCCAAATAAAGCAAATTTCTGCAATTTTGCCCCAAAATAAGGGGAATTTCTGTTTTTTGACCACGAATAAGTGAAATTTTTGCAAATTTTGCCCTAAAATAAGGGGAATTTCTGCCTTTTGCCTCAAAATAAGGGGAAATTCTGCCTTTTTGCCACAAAATAAAGAAAATTACTGCATGTTTTACCCTAAATTTAGGTGAATATCTGCAATTTTGCTCCAAAATACGAGGATTTTCTGCCTTTTTCGCCAAAAATAAGAGGAATTTCTGCCATTTTGCCGCGAAATAAGTGAAATTTCTGCAGTTTTACCCTAAATTAAGGGGAATTTCTGCCTTTTTGCCCCAAAATTAGGAAAATTTCTTTAATTTTGCTTCAAAATACGGGGAATTTCTGCCTTTTTGCCCGAAAATAAAGGGAATGTACACCTTTTTGCAATAAAAAAGGGAAATTTCTTCACTTTTGCCCCAAAATAAGGGGATTTTCCGCCTTTTTGACTCAAAATAAGTGCAATTTCTGACTTTTCCCCAAAAATAAATGGAATTTCTGTCTTTTTGCCCCAATATAAGGGGAATTTCTGACTTTTTGCCCTGAAATAAGTGAAATTTCTAAAATTTTTCCCCAAAATAAGGGAAATGTCTGCTTTTTGCCCCAAAATAATAGGAATTTCTGCCTTTTGTCCCCAAATAAGGGGAATTTCAGCCTTTTTACCTCAAAATAAGTAGAATTTCTGCCTTTTTGCCCCAAAATAGGAAAAATTTCTGCAAATTTGTACCAAAATAAAAGAAATTTCTGCCTTTTTGCCCCAAAATAAGAGAAATTTCTGCCTTTTTTCCCTAAATAAGTGAAATTTCTGCAATTTTGCCCCAAAATAAGTAAAATTTCTGCAATTTTGCCACAAAGTAAAGGAAATTTCTGGAATTTTGCCCCAAATAAAGGGAATTTCTGACTTTATGCACCCGAAAAATGGAGATTTTCTTTCTTTTTGCCACAAAATAAGGAGAATTTCAGCCTTTTTGCCGGAAAATCATGAGAATTTCTGCAATTTTTTTTCAGAATACGGAAAATTTCTGCCTTTTAGCTCTAAAATAAAGGGAATTTCTGCATTTTTCCCTAATATTAAGGGAATTTCTATATTTTACCTCTAAATAAGGAGAATTTCTGCATTTTACCTCAAAATAAGAACCATTTCTGCATTTTACCCCAAAATATGGGGAATTTCTGAGTTTTTCTTCCAAAATAAAAAAAATTTTTTCATTTTTGTACCATAATAAAAGAAATTTCTCCTTTTTGACCCAAAATAAGGGGAATTTCGACTTTTTACCCTGAAATAAATAAAATTTCTGAAATTTTGCCCGAAAATAAGGGAAATTTGTGGCTTTTTGCCTCAAAATAAGGGGAATTTCTGCCTTTTGCCCTAAAATATGGGGAATTTCTGCAATTTTACCCCAAAATAAGGTGAATTTCTGCCTTTTGCCCCAAAATAATAGAAATTTCTGCCTTTTGGCCCCAAAATAAAAAAAATTTTTGCCTTGTTTCCCTGAAATAAGTGAAATTTCTGCAATTTTACCCCAAAATAAGGGAAATTTCTGCAATTTTGCCCCAAAGTAAAGGAAATTTCTGCAATTTTGCCCCAAATAAGGGGAATTTCTGAATTTTTGCAACCGAAAAAAGGAGATTTTCTGAATTTTTGCCCCAAAATAAGGAGAATTTCAGCCTTTTTGCCCGAAAATAATGAGAATTTCTGCAATTTTTCTTCAAAATACGAAAAATTTCTGCCTTTTAGCTCTAAAATAAAGTGAATTTCTGCATTTTTTCCCAATATTAGGGGAATTTCTGCATTTTACCTCTAAATAAAGGGAATTTCTGCATTTTACCTCAAAATAAGAAGAATTTGTGCCTTTTACCCCTAAATAAAGTGAATTTCTGCCTTTTTGCCACAAAATAATGGGAATTTCTGCCTTTTTGCGCCAAAATCAGAAAAAATTTTGCTTTTTTTTCTGAAATAAGTGAAATTTCTGCAATTTTGCCCTAAAATAAGGGAAATTTTTGCAATTTTTCCCCAAAATAAGGGGAATTTTGTTTTTTGCCCCCAAATAAAGCAAATTTCTGCAATTTTGCCCCAAAATAAGGGGAATTTCTGTTTTTTGCCCACGAATAAGGGAAATTTTTGCAAATTTTGCCCTAAAATAAGGGGAATTTCTGCCTTTTGCCTCAAAATAAGGGGAAATTCTGCCTTTTTGCCACTAAATACAGAAAATTACTGCATGTTTTACCCCAAATTTAGGTGAATATCTGCAATTTTGCTCCAAAATACGAGGATTATCTGCCTTTTTCGCCGAAAATAAGGGGAATTTCTGCCATTTTGCCGCGAAATAAGTGAAATTTCTGCAGTTTTACCCTAAATAAGCGAATTTCTGCCTTTTTGCCCCAAAATTAGGAAAATTTCTGCAATTTTGCTTCAAAATACGGGGAATTTCTGCCTTTTTGCCCGAAAATAAAGGGAATGTACACCTTTTTGCCTTAAAAAAGGGAAATTTCTTCAATTTGCCCCAAAATAAGGGGATTTTCCGCCTTTTTGACTCAAAATAAGTGCAATTTCTGCCTTTTCTCCAAAAATAAAAGGAATTTCTGTCTTTTTGCCCAAATATAATGGGAATTTCTGCCTTTTTGCCCCAAAATAAGGGAAATTTCAGCCTTTTTCTCAAAATAAGAAGAATTTCTGCCTTTTTGCCCCAAAATAAGAAAAATTTCTGCAATTTTGTACCAAAATAAAAGAAATTTCTGCCTTTTTGCCTCAAAATAAGAGAAATTTCTGCCTTTTTTCCCTGAAATAAGTGAAATTTCTGCAATTTTACCCCAAAATAAGGGAAATTTCTGCAATTTTGCCTCAAAGTAAAGGAAATTTCTGCAATTTTGCCCCAAATAAGGGGAATTTCTGAATTTTTGCAACCGAAAAAAGTAGATTTTCTGACTTTTTGCCCCAAAATAAGGAGAATTTCAGCCTTTTTGCCCAAAAATAATGAGAATTTCTGCAATTTTTCTTCAAAATACAAAAAATTTCTGCCTTTTAGCTCCAAAATAAAGTGAATTTCTGCATTTTTTTCCAATATTAGGGGAATTTTTGCATTTTACCTCTAAATAAGGGGAATTTCTGCATTTTACCTCAAAATAAGAAGAATTTGTGCCTTTTACCCCAAAATAAAGTGAATTTCTGCCTTTTTGCCACAAAATAATGGGAATTTCTGCCTTTTTACCCCAAAATAAGAAAAAATTTTGCTTTTTTTTCTGAAATAAGTGAAATTTCTGCAATTTTGCCCTAAAATAAGGGAAATTTCTGCAATTTGTCCCCATAATAAAGCAAATTTCTGCAATTTTGCCCAAAATAAGGGGAATTTCTGTTTTTTGCCCCCAAATAAAGCAAATTTCTGCCATTTTGCCCCAAAATAAGGGGAATTTCTGTTTTTTGCCCCCGAATAAGGGAATTTTTTGCAAATTTTGCCCTAAAATAAGGGGAATTTCAGCCATTTGCCCCAAAATAAAGGGAAATTCTGCCTGTTTGCCACAAATTAAAGAAAATTACTGCATGTTTTACCCCAAAATTAGGTGAATATCTGCAATTTTGCTCAAAAATACGAGGATTTTCTGCATTTTTCGCCAAAAGTAAGGGGAGTTTCTGCCATTTTGCCGCGAAATAAGTGAAATTTCTGCAGTTTTACCCTAAATTAAGGGAAATTTCTGCCTTGTTGCCCCAAAATTAGGAAAATTTCTGCAATTTTGCTTCAAAATACGAGGAATTTCTGCCTTTTTGCCCGAAAATAAAGGGAATGTACACCTTTTTGCCATAAAAAAAGGGAAATTTCTTCACTTTTGCCCCAAAATAAGGGGATTTTCCGCCTTTTTGACTCAAAATAAGTGCAATTTCTGCCTTTTCCCCAAAAATAAACGGAATTTCTGTCTTTTTGCCCCAAAATAAGGGGAATTTTTGACTTTTTGCCCTGAAATAAGTGAAATTTCTAAAATTTTTCCCCAAAATAAGGGAAATGTCTGCTTTTTGCCCCAAAATATGGGGAATTTCTGCTTTTTAGCCCCAAAATAAACGGAATTTCTGCATTTTACCTCAAAATAAGAATAATTTCAGCATTTTGCTCCAAAATATTGGGAATTTCTGCCTTTTTGTTCCAAAATAAGAAAAATTTCTTCAATTTTGTACCATAAGAAAAGAAATTTCTGATTTTTGCCCCAAAATAAGGGGAATTTCTGACTTTTTGCCCTGAAATAAGTGAAATTTCTAAAATTTTTCCCCAAAATAAGGGAAATGTCTGCTTTTTGCCCCAAAATAATAGGAATTTCTGCCTTTTTGCCCCCAAATAAGGGGAATTTCAGCCTTTTTACCCCAAAATAAGGGGAATTTCTGCCTTTTTGCCCCAAAATAGGAAAAATTTCTGCAAATTTGTAACAAAATAAAAGAAATTTCTGCCTTTTTGCCCCAAAATAAGAGAAATTTCTGCCTTTTTCCCTGAAATAAGTGAAATTTCTGCAATTTTGCCCCAAAATAAGTGAAATTTCTGCAATTTTGCCACAAAGTAAAGGAAATTTCTGGAATTTTGCCCCAAATAAAGGGAATTTCTGACTTTTTGCACCAGAAAAATGGAGATTTTCTTTCTTTTTGCCCAAAAATAAGGAGAATTTCAGCCTTTTTGCCCGAAAATCATGAGAATTTCTGCAATTTTTTATCAAAATACGGAAAATTTCTGCCTTTTAGCTCTAAAATAAAGGGAATTTCTGCATTTTTCCCCAATATTAAGGGAATTTCTACATTTTACCTCTAAATAAGGGGAATTTCTGCATTTTACCTCAAAATAAGAACCATTTCTGCCTTTTACCCTAAATTATGGAGAATTTCTGCCTTTTTATTCCAAAATAAAAAAAATTTTCTTCAATTTTGTACCATAATAAAAGAAATTTCTCTTTTTTGCCCCAATATAAGGGGAATTTCTGACTTTTTACCCTGAGATAAATGAAATTTCTGAAATTTTGCCCGAAAATGAGGGAAATTTGTGGCTATTTGCCAACAAATATGGGGAATTTCAGCATTTTACCTCAAAATAAAGGGAATTTCTGCCTTTTTGCCCTGAAATATGTGAAATTTCTGCAATTTTACCCCAAAATAAGGTGAATTTCTGCCTTTTGCCCAAAAATAATAGGAATTTCTGCCTTTTTGCCCCAAAATAAGAAAAATTTTTGCTTTTTTTTCTGTAATAAGTGAAATTTCTGCAATTTTGGAATAAAAATAAGGGATATTTCTGCAATTTTTCCCCGTAATAAAGCAAATTTGTGCAATTTTGCCCCAAAAAAAGGGGAATTTCTGGTTTTTGCCCACAAATAAGGGAAATTTCTGCACTTTTGCCCTAAAATAAGGGGAATTTCTGCCATTTGACCCAAAATAAGTGGAATTTCTGCCTTTTTGCCACAAAATATAGAAAATTAATGCATGTTTAACCCCAAAATTAGATGAATTTCTGCAATTTTACTCCAAAATATGAGGATTTTCTGCGTTATTCGCCGAAAATAAGGGGAATTTCTGCCATCTTGCCGCGAAATAATTGAAATTTCTACAGTTTTACCACAAAATAAGAGGAATTTCTGCCTTTTTACCCCAAAATTAGGGGAATTTCTGCAATTTTACTCCAAAATACGGGGAATTTCTGCCTTTTTGCCCGAAAATAAAGGGAATGTATACTTTTTGCCATAAAAAAGGGAAATTTTTTCACTTTTGCCCCAAAATAAGGTGATTTTCCGCCTTTTTGACTCAAAATAAGTGCAATTTCTGCCTTTTCCCCAAAAATAAACGGAATTTCTGTCTTTTTTCCGCAAAATAAGGAAAATTTCTGACTTTATGCCCTGAAATAAGTGAAATTTATAAAATTTTTCCCCAAAATAAGAGAAATGTCTGCTTTTTGCCCCTAAATACGGGGAATTTCTGCCTTTTAGCTCGAAAATAAAGGGAATTTCTGCATTTACCTCAAAATAAGAATAATTTCTGCATTTTGCTCCAAAATATGGAGAATTTCTGCCTTTTTGTTCTAAAATAAGGAAAATTTCGTCAATTTTGTACCATAATAAAAGAAATTTCTGCTTTTTGCCCCAAAATAAGGGGAATTTCTGACTTTTTGCCCTGAAATAAGTGAAATTTCTAAAATTTTTCCCCAAAATAAGGGAAATGTTTTCTTTTTGCCTCAAAATTAGGAGAATTTCTGCCTTTTTGCCCCCAAATAAGGGGAATTTCAGCCTTTTTACCTCAAAATAAAAGGAATTTCTGCTTTTTTGCCCCAAAATAGGAAAAATTTCTGCAATTTTGTACCAAAATAAAAGAAATTTTTGCCCTTTGCCCCAAAATAAAAGAAATTTCAGCCTTTTTCCCTGAAATAAGAGAAATTTCTGCATTTTTGCCCCAAAATAAGGGGAATTTCTGGTTTTTGCCAACAAATATGAGAAATTTCTGCAATTTTGCCCTAAAATAAGGAGAATTCCTGCCATTTGACCCAAAATAAGTGGAATTTCTGCCTTTTTGCCACAAAATATAGAAAATTACTGCATGTTTTACCCCAAATTTAGGTGAATTTCTGCAATTTTGCTCCAAAATACGAGGATTTTCTGCGTTTTTCGCCGAAAATAAGGGGAATTTCTGCCATCTTGGCGCGAAATAAGTGAAATTTCTGCAGTTTTACCCCAAAATAAGGGGAATTTCTGCCTTTTTGCCCCAAAATTAGGGAAATTTCTGCAATTTTGCTCCAAAATACGGAGAATTTCTGCCTTTTTGCCCGAAAATAAAAGGAATGTATACTTTTTGCCATAAAAAAGGGAAATTTCTTCACTTTTGCCACAAAATAAGGTGATTTTCCGCCTTTTTGACTCAAAATAAGTGCAATTTCTGGCTTTTCCCCAAAAATAAACGGAATATTTGTCTTTTTGCCGCAAAATAAGGAAAATTTCTGACTTTATGCCCTGAAATAAGTGAAATTTTTAAAATTTTTCCCCAAAATAAGAGAAATGTCTGCTTTTTGCCCCTAAATATGGGGAATTTCTGCCTTTTAGCCCAAAAATAAAGGGAATTTCTGCATTTTACCTCAAAATAAGAATAATTTCTGCATTTTGCTCCAAAATATGGGGAATTTATGCCTTTTTGCCCCAAAATAAGGGGAATTTCTGCCTTTTTGCCCCAAAATTAGGGGAATTTCTGCAATTTTGCTCCAAAATACGGGAAATTTCTGCCTTTTTGCCCGAAAATAAAGGGAATGTATACTTTTTGCCATAAAAAAGGGAAATTTCTTCACTTTTGCCCCAAAATAAGGTGATTTTCCGCCTTTTTGACTCAAAATAAGTGCAATTTCTGACTTTTCCCCCAAAATAAACGGAATTTCTATCTTTTTGTTGCAAAATAAGGGGAATTTCTGACTTTATGCCCTGAAATAAGTGAAATTTCTAGAATTTTTCCCCAAAATAAGAGAAATGTTTGCTTTTGCCCCAAAATATGGGGAATTTATGCCTTTTTGCCCCAAAATAAGGAGAATTTCTGCATTTTGCCCCAAAATAAGAGAAATTTCTGCTTTTTTTCCCTGAAATAAGTGAAATTTCTGCAATTTTGCCCCAAATTAAGTGAAATTTCTACAATTTTGCCACAAAGTAAAGGAAATTTCTGCAATTTTGCCCCAAATAAAGGGAATTTCTGACTTTTTGCACCCGAGAAGAGGAGATTTTCTTTTTTTTTGCCCCAAAATAAGAAGAATTTCAGACTTTTTGCCCGAAAATCATGAGAATTTCTGCAATTTTTTTTCAAAATATGGAAAATTTCTGCCTTTTAGCTTTAAAATAAAGGGAATTTCTGCATTTTTCCCCAATATTAAGGGAATTTCTACATTTTACCTCTAAATAAGGGGAATTTCTGCATTTTACCTCAAAATAAGAACCATTTCTGCGTTTTACCCCAAAATATGGGGAATTTCTGCCTTTTTATTCCAAAATAAAAAAAATTTCTTTAATTTTGTACCATAATAAAAGAAATTTCTCCTTTTTGCCCCAAAATAAGGGGAATTTCTGACTTTTTGCCCTAAAATAAGTGAAATTACTAAAATTTTTCCTCAAAATAAGTGAAATGTTTTCTTTTTGCCTCAAAATTAGGAGAATTTCTGCCTTTTTGCCCCCAAATAAGGGGAATTTCTGCTTTTTTGCCCCAAAATAGGAAAAATTTCTGCAATTTTGTACCAAAATAAAAGAAATTTTTGTTTTTGCCCCAAAATAAGAGAAATTTCTGCCTTTTTTCCCTGAAATAAGTGAAATTTGTGCATTTTTGCCCCAAAATAATAGAAATTTCTTCAATTTTGACCCAAAGTAAAGGAAATTTCTGCAATTTTGCCTCAAAAAAGAAGAATTTCTGAATTTTTGCACTCGAAAAAAGAGGATTTTCTGTGTTTTTGCCCCAAAATAAAGAGAATTTCAGCTTTTTAGCCTGAAAATTATGAGAATTTCTGCAATTTTTCTTCAAAATACGGAAAATTTCTGCCTTTTAGCCCCAAAATAAAGGGAATTTCTGCATTTTTCCCCAATATTAGGGGAATTTATACATTTTACCTCCAAATAAGGGGAATTTCTGCATTTTACCTCAAAATAAGAAGAATTTCTGCCTTTTACCACAAAATATGGGGAATTTCTGCCTTTTTGTTCCAAAATAAAGAAAATTTCTTCAATTCTGTACCATAATAAAAAAATTTATCCTTTTTGCCCCAAAATAAGGGGAATTTCTGACTTTTTACCCTGAAATAAATGAAATTTTTGCAATTTTGCCCAAAAATAAGGGAAATTTGTGGCTTTTTGCCCCAAAATAAGGGGAATTTCTGCCTTTTGCCATAAATATGAGGAATTTCAGCATTTTACCTCAAAATAAGGGGAATTTCTGCATTTTGCCCTGAAATATGTGAAAATTCTGCAATTTTATTCCAAAATAAGGTGAATTTCTGCCTTTTTGCCCCAAAATAATGGGAATTTTTGCCTTTTTGCCAAAAAATAAGAAAAATTTTTGCTTTTTTTTCTGAAATAAGTGAAATTTCTGTAATTTTGCCCTAAAAAAAGGGAAATTTCTGCAATTTTTCTCCATAATAAAGCAAATTTCTGCAATTATGCCCCAAAATAAAGGGAATTTCTGGTTTTTGCCCACAAATAAGGGAAATTTCTGCAATTTTGCCCTAAAATAAGGGGAATTTCTGCCATTTGCCCAAAATAAGGGGAATTTCTGCATTTTTGCCACAAAATATAGAAAATTACTGCATGTTTTACCCCAAAATTAGGTGAATTTCTACAATTTTGCTCCAAAATATGAGGATTTTCTGCGTTTTTCGCCGAAAATAAGGGGAATCTGCCATCTTGCCGCGAAATAAGTGAAATTTTTGCAGTTTTACCCCAAAATAAGGGGGATTTCTGCTTTTTTGCCCCAAAATTAGGGGAATTTCTGCAATTTTGCTCCAAAATACGGGGAATTTCTGCCTTTTTGCCCGTAAATAAAGGGAATATATACCTTTTTGCCATAAAAAAGGGAAATTTCTTCACTTTTGCCCCAAAATAAGGTGATTTTCCACCTTTTTGACTCAAAATAAGTGCAATTTCTGACTTTTCCCCCAAAATAAACGGAATTTCTATCTTTTTGTTGCAAAATAAGGGGAATTTCTGACTTTATGCCCTGAAATAAGTGAAATTTCTAGAATTTTTCCCCAAAATAAGAGAAATGTTTGCTTTTGCCCCAAAATATGGGGAATTTATGCCTTTTTGCCCCAAAATAAGGAGAATTTCTGCATTTTGCCCCAAAATAAGAGAAATTTCTGCTTTTTTTCCCTGAAATAAGTGAAATTTCTGCAATTTTGCCCCAAATTAAGTGAAATTTCTACAATTTTGCCACAAAGTAAAGAAAATTTCTGCAATTTTGCCCCAAATAAAGGGAATTTCTGACTTTTTGCACCCGAGAAGAGGAGATTTTCTTTTTTTTTTGCCCCAAAATAAGAAGAATTTCAGCCTTTTTGCCCGAAAATCATGAGAATTTCTGCAATTTTTTTTCAAAATATGGAAAATTTCTGCCTTTTAGCTTTAAAATAAAGGGAATTTCTGCATTTTTCCCCAATATTAAGGGAATTTCTACATTTTACCTCTAAATAAGGGGAATTTCTGCATTTTACCTCAAAATAAGAACCATTTCTGCGTTTTACCCCAAAATATGGGGAATTTCTGCCTTTTTATTCCAAAATAAAAAAAATTTCTTTAATTTTGTACCATAATAAAAGAAATTTCTCCTTTTTGCCCCAAAATAAGGGGAATGTCTGACTTTTTACGCTGAAATAAATGAAATTTCTAAATTATGCCTGAAAATAAGAGAAATTTGTGGCTTTTTGCCACAAAATAAGGGGAATTTCTGCCTTTTGCCCCAAAATATGGGGAATTTCAGCATTTTACCTCAAAATAAGGGGAATTTCTGCCTTTTTGCCCTGAAATATGTGAAATTTCTGCAATTTTACCCCAAAATAAGGTGAATTTCTGCCTTTTGCCCCAAAATAATAGGAATTTCTGTCTTTTTGCCCCAAAATAAGAAAAATTTTTGCTTTTTTTTAAAAATTAGTGAAATTTCTGCAATTTTGGCCTAAAATAAGGGAAATTTCTGCAATTTTTCCCCATAATAAAGCAAATTTCTGCAATTTTGCCCCAAAATAAGGGAAATTTCTGTTTTTTGCCAACAAATATGAGAAATTTCTGCAATTTTGCCCTAAAATAAGGGGAATTCCTGCCATTTGACCCAAAATAAGTGGAATTTCTGCCCTTTTGCCACAAAATAAAGAAAATTACTTCATGTTTTACCCCAAAATTAGGTGAATTTCTTCAATTTTGCTCCAAAATACGAGGATTTTCTGCGTTTTTCGCCGAAAATAAGGGGAATTTCAGCCATCTTGCCGATAATAAGTGAAATTTCTGCAGTTTTACCCCCAAATAAGGGGAATTTCTGCCTTTTTGCCCCAAAATTAGGGGAATTTATGCAATTTTACTCCAAAATACAGGGAATTTCTGCCTTTTTGCCCGAAAATAAAAGCAATGTATACTTTTTGCCATAAAAAAGGGAAATTTCTTCACTTTTGCCCCAAAATAAGGTGATTTTCCGCCTTTATGACTCAAAATAAGTGCAATTTCTGCCTTTTCCCCAAATATAAACAGAATTTCTGTCTTTTTGCCGCAAAATAAGGAAAATTTCTGACTTTATGCCATGAAATAAGTGAAATTTCTAAAATTTTTCCCCAAAATAAGAGAAATGTCTGCTTTTTGCCCCTAAATACGGGGAATTTCTGCCTTTTAGCCCCAAAATAAAGGGAATTTCATCATTTTACCTCAAAATAAGAATAATTTCTGCATTTTGCTCCAAAATATGGAGAATTTCTGCCTTTTTGTTGCAAAATAAGAAAAATTTCGTCAATTTTGTACCATAATAAAAGAAATTTCTGCTTTTTGCCCCAAAATAAGGGGAATTTCTGACTTTTTGCGCTGAAATAAGTGAAATTTCTAAAATTTTTCTCCAAAATAAGGGAAATGTTTTCTTTTTGCCTCAAAATAAGGAGAATTACTGCCTTTTTGCCCCCAAATAAGGGGAATTTCAGCCTTTTTACCTCAAAATAAGGGGAATTTCTGCCTTTTTGCCCCAAAATAGGAAAAATTTCTGCAATTTTGTACCAAAATAAAAGAAATTTTTGCCTTTTGGCCCAAAATAAAAGAAATTTCTGCCTTTTTCCCTTAAATAAGTGAAATTTCTGCAATTTTGCCCCAAAATAAGGGAAATTTCTGCAATTTTGACCCAAAGTAAAGGAAATTTCTGCAATTTTGCCTCAAAAAAGGGGAATTTCTGAATTTTTGCACTAGAAAAAAGGAGATTTTCTGTCTTTTTGCCTCAAAATAAGGAGAATTTCAGCCTTTTAGCCCGAAAATTATGAGAATTTCTGCAATTTTCTCCAAAATACGGAAAATTTCTGCCTTTTAGCCCCAAAATAAAGTGAATTTCTGCATTTTTCCCCAATATTAGGGGAATTTCTACATTTTACCTCTAATTAAGGGGAATTTCTGCATTTTACCTCAAAATAAGAAGAATTTCTGCCTTTTACCACAAAATATGGGGAATTTCTGCCTTTTTGTTCCAAAATAAAGAAAATTTCTTCAATTTTGTACCATAATAAAAAAATTTATCCTTTTGGCCCAAAAGTATGGGGAATTTCTGACTTTTTACCCTGAAATAAATGAAATTTTTGCAATTTTGCCCAAAAATAAGGAAAATTTGTGGCTTTTTGCCCCAAAATAAGGGGAATTTCTGCCTTTTGCCATAAATATGGGGAATTTCAGCATTTTACCTCAAAATAAGGGGAATTTCTGCATTTTTGCCCTGAAATATGTAAAATTTCTGCAATTTTATTCCAAAATAAGGTGAATTTCTGCCTTTTTGCCCCAAAATAATGGGAATTTCTGCCTTTTTGCCCCAAAATAAGAAAAATTTTTGCTTTTTTTTCTGAAATAAGTGAAATTTCTGCAATTTTGCCCTAAAAAAAAGAAATTTCTGCAATTTTTCTCCATAATAAAGCAAATTTCTGGAATTATGCCCCAAAATAAGGGGAATTTCTGGTTTTTGCCCACAAATAACGGAAATTTCTGCAATTTTGCCCTGAAATAAAGGGAATTCCTGCCATTTGCCCAATATAATGGGAATTTCTGATTTTTGCCACAAAATATAGAAAATTACTGCATGTTTTACCCCAAAATTAGGTGAATTTCTGCAATTTTGCTCCAAAATACGAGGATTTTCTGCGTTTTTGGCCGAAAATAATGGGAATTTCTGCCATCTTGCCGCGAAATAAGTGAAATTTTTGCAGTTTTACCCCAAAATAAGGGGGATTTCTGCTTTTTTGCCCCAAAATTAGGAGAATTTCTGCAATTTTGCTCCAAAATACGGGGAATTTCTGCCTTTTTGCCCGAAAATGAAGGGAATGTATACCTTTTTGCCATAAAAAAGGGAAATTCCTTCACTTTTGCCCCAAAATAAGGTGATTTTCCGCCTTTTTGACTCAAAATAAGTGCAATTTCTGCCTTTTCCCCCAAAATAAACGGAATTTCTATCTTTTTTTGCAAAATAAGGGGAATTTCTGACTTTATGCCCTGAAATAAGTGAAATTTCTAAAATTTTATCCCAAAATAAGAGAAATGTCTGCTTTTGCCCCAAAATATGGGAAATTTATGGCTTTTTGCCCCAAAATAAGGGGACTTTCTGCATTTTGCCCCAAAATAAAAGAAATTTCTGCCTTTTTTCCCTGAAATAAGTGAAATTTCTGCAATTTTGCCCCAAAATAAGTGAAATTTCTGCAATTTTTCCACAAAGTAAAGGAAATTTCTGCAATTTTGCCCCAAATAAAGGGAATTTCTGACTTTTTGCACCTGAAAAAAGGAGATTTTCTTTCTTTTTGCCCCAAAATAAGGAGAATTTCAGGCTTTTTGCCCGAAAATCATGAGAATTTCTGCAATTTTTTATCAAAATACGGAAAATTTTTGCCTTTTAGCTCTAAAATAAAGGGAATTTCTGCATTTTTCCCCAATATTAAGGGAATTTCTACATTTTACCTCTAAATAAGGGGAATTTCTGCATTTTACCTCAAAATAAGAACCATTACTGCCTTTTACCCCAAATTATGGAGAATTTCTGCCTTTTTATTCCAAAATAAAAAAAATTTTCTTCAATTTTGTACCATAATAAAAGAAATTTCTCTTTTTTGCCCCAATATAAGGGGAATTTCTGACTTTTTACCCTTAAATAAATGAAATTTCTGAAATTTTGCCCGAAAATGAGGGAAATTTGTGGCTATTTGCCAACAAATATGGGGAATTTCAGCATTTTACCTCAAAATAAAGGGAATTTCTGCCTTTTTGCCCTGAAATATGTGAAATTTCTGCAATTTTACCCCAAAATAAGGAGAATTTCTGCCTTTTGCCCAAAAATAATAGGAATTTCTGCCTTTTTGCCCCAAAATAAGAAAAATTTTTGCTTTTTTTTCTGTAATAAGTGAAATTTCTGCAATTTTGGAATAAAAATGAGGGAAATTTCTGCAATTTTTCTCCATAATAAAGCAAATGTGTGCAATTTTGCCCCCAAAAAAGGGGAATTTCTGGTTTTTGCCCACAAATAAGGGAAATTTCTGCACTTTTGCCCTAAAATAAGGGGAATTTCTGCCATTTGACCCAAAATAAGTGGAATTTCTGCCTTTTTGCCACAAAATATAGAAAATTAATGCATGTTTAACCCCAAAATTAGGTGAATTTCTGCAATTTTGCTCCAAAATACGAGGATTTTCTGCGTTATTCGCCGAAAATAAGGGGAATTTCTGCCATCTTGCCGCGAAATAATTGAAATTTCTACAGTTTTACCACAAAATAAGAGGAATTTCTGCCTTTTTGCCCCAAAATTAGGGGAATTTCTGTAATTTTACTCCAAAATACGGGGAATTTCTGCCTTTTTGCCCGAAAATAAAGGGAATGTATACTTTTTGCCATAAAAAAGGGAAATTTCTTCACTTTTGCCCCAAAATAAGGTGATTTTCCACCTTTTTGACTCAAAATAAGTGCAATTTCTGCCTTTTCCCCAAAAATAAACGGAATTTCTGTCTTTTTGCCGCAAAATAAGGAAAATTTCTGACTTTATGCCCTGAAATAAGTGAAATTTATAAAATTTTTCCCCAAAATAAGAGAAATGTCTGCTTTTTGCCCCTAAATACGGGGAATTTCTGCCTTTTAGCTCGAAAATAAAGGGAATTTCTGCATTTACCTCAAAATAAAAATAATTTCTGCATTTTGCTCCAAAATATGGAGAATTTCTGCCTTTTTGTTCCAAAATAAGGAAAATTTCGTCAATTTTGTACCATAATAAAAGAAATTTCTGCTTTTAGCCCCAAAATAAGGGGAATTTCTGACTTTTTGCCCTGAAATAAGTGAAATTTCTAAAATTTTTTCCCCAAAATAAGGGAAATGTTTTCTTTTTGCCTCAAAATTAGGAGAATTTCTGCCTTTTTGCCCCCAAATAAGGGGAATTTCAGCCTTTTTACCTCAAAATAAAAGGAATTTCTGCTTTTTTGCCCCAAAATAGGAAAAATTTCTGCAATTTTGTACCAAAATAAAGAAATTTTTGCCTTTTGCCCCAAAATAAAAGAAATTTCTGCCTTTTTCCCTAAAATAAGTGAAATTTCTGCATTTTTGCCCCAAAATAAGGGAAATTTCTGCAATTTTGCCCCAAAATAAGGGGAATTTCTGGTTTTTGCCAACAAATATGAGAAATTTCTGCAATTTTGCCCTAAAATAAGGAGAATTCCTGCCATTTGACCCAAAATAAGTGGAATTTCTGCCTTTTTGCCACAAAATATAGAAAATTACTGCATGTTTTACCCCAAATTTAGGTGAATTTCTGCAATTTTGCTCCAAAATACGAGGATTTTCTGCGTTTCTCACCGAAAATAAGGGGAATTTCTGCCATCTTGCCGCAAAATAAGTGAAATTTCTGCAGTTTTACCCCAAAATAAGGGGAATTTCTGCCTTTTTGCCCCAAAATTAGAGAAATTTCTGCAATTTTGCTCCAAAATACGGGGAATTTCTGCCTTTTTGCCCGAAAATAAAGGGAATGTATACTTTTTGCCATAAAAAAGGGAAATTTCTTCACTTTTGCCCCAAAATAAGGTGATTTTCCGCCTTTTTGACTCAAAATAAGTGCATTTTCTGCCTTTTCCCCAAAAATAAACGGAATTTCTGTCTTTTTGCCGCAAAATAAGGAAAATTTCTGACTTTATGCCCTGAAATAATTGAAATTTATAAAATTTTTCCCCAAAATAAGAGAAATGTCTGCTTTTTGCCCCTAAATACGGGGAATTTCTGCCTTTTAGCTCGAAAATATAGGGAATTTCTGCATTTACCTCAAAATAAGAATAATTTCTGCATTTTGCTCCAAAATATGGAGAATTTCTGCCTTTTTGTTCCAAAATAAGGAAAATTTCGTCAATTTTGTACCATAATAAAAGAAATTTCTGCTTTTTGCCCCAAAATAAGGGGAATTTCTGACTTTTTGCCCTAAAATAAGTGAAATTTCTAAAATTTTTCCCCAAAATAAGGGAAATGTTTTTTTTTGCCTCAAAATTAGGAGAATTTCTGCCTTTTTGCCCCCAAATAAGGGGAATTTCAGCCTTTTTACCTCAAAATAAAAGGAATTTCTGCTTATTTGCCCCAAAATAGGAAAAATTTCTGCAATTTTGTACCAAAATAAAAGAAATTTTTGCCTTTTGCCCCAAAATAAAAGAAATTTCTGCCTTTTTCCCTAAAATAAGTTAAATTTCTGCATTTTTGCCCCAAAATAAGGGAAATTTCTGCAATTTTGCCCCAAAATAAGGGGAATTTCTGGTTTTTGCCAACAAATATGAAAAATTTCTGCAATTTTGCCCTAAAATAAGGAGAATTCCTGCCATTTGACCCAAAATAATGTGGAATTTCTGCCTTTTTGCCACAAAATATAGAAAATTACTGCATGTTTTACCCCAAATTTAGGTGAATTTCTGCAATTTTGCTCCAAAATACGAGGATTTTCTGCGTTTCTCACCGAAAATAAGGGGAATTTCTGCCATCTTGCCGCAAAATAAGTGAAATTTCTGCAGTTTTACCCCAAAATAAGGGGAATTTCTGCCTTTTTGCCCCAAAATTAGAGAAATTTCTGCAATTTTGCTCCAAAATATGGGGAATTTCTGCCTTTTTGCCCGAAAATAAAGGGAATGTATACTTTTTGCCATAAAAAAGGGAAATTTCTTCACTTTTGCCCCAAAATAAGGTGATTTTCCGCCTTTTTGACTCAAAATAAGTGCAATTTCTGCCTTTTCCCCAAAAATAAACGGAATTTCTGTCTTTTTGCCGCAAAATAAGGAAAATTTCTGACTTTATGCCCTGAAATAAGTGAAATTTATAAAATTTTTCCCCAAAATAAGAGAAATGTCTGCTTTTTGCCCCTAAATACGGGGAATTTCTGCCTTTTAGCTCGAAAATAAAGTGAATTTCTGCATTTACCTCAAAATAAGAATAATTTCTGCATTTTGCTCCAAAATGTGGAGAATTTCTGCCTTTTTGTTCCAAAATAAGGAAAATTTCGTCAATTTTGTACCATAATAAAAGAAATTTCTGCTTTTTGCCCCAAAATAAGGGGAATTTCTGAATTTTTGCCCTGAAATAAGTGAAATTTCTAAAATTTTTCCCCAAAATAAGGGAAATGTTTTTTTTTTGCCTCAAAATTAGGAGAATTTCTGCCTTTTTGCCCCCAAATAATGGGAATTTCAGCCTTTTTACCTCAAAATAAAAGGAATTTCTGCTTTTTTGCCCCAAAATAGGAAAAATTTCTGCAATTTTGTACCAAAATAAAAGAAATTTTTGCCTTTTGCCCCAAAATAAAAGAAATTTCTGCCTTTTTCCCTGAAATAAGTGAAATTTCTTCTTTTTGCCCCAAAATAAGGGGAATTTCAGCATTTTACCTCAAAATAATAGGAATTTCTGCCTTTTTTGCCCAAAATAAGAAAAATTTTTGCTTTTTTTTTAAAAATAAGTGAAATTTCTGCAATTTTGGTCTAAAATAAGGGAAATTTCTGCCATTATTCCCCATAATAAAGCAAATTTCTGCAATTTTGCCCCAAAATAAGGGGAATTTCTGTTTTTTGCCAACAAATATGAGAAATTTCTGCAATTTTGCCCTAAAATAAAGGGAATTCCTGCCATTTGACCCAAAATAAGTGGAATTTCTACCTTTTTGCCACAAAATATAGAAAATTACTGCATGTTTTACCCCAAAATTAGGTGAATTTCTTCAATTTTGCTCGAAAATACGAGGATTTTCTGCGTTTTTCGCCGAAAATAAGGGGAATTTCTGCCATCTTTCCGCGAAATAAGTGAAATTTCTGCAGTTTTACCCCAAAATAAAGGGGAATTTCTGCCTTTTTGCCCCAAAATAGGGGAATTTCTGCAATTTTGCTCCATAATACGGGGAATTTCTGCCTTTTTGCCCGAAAATGAAGGCAATGTATACTTTTTGCCATAAAAAAGGGAAATTTCTTCACTTTTGCCCCAAAATAAGGTGATTTTCCGCCTTTTTGACTCAAAATAAGTGCAATTTCTGCCTTTTCTCCAAATATAAACGGAATTTCTGTCTTTTTGCCGCAAATTAAGGAAAATTTCTGACTTTATGCCCTGAAATAAGTGAAATTTCTAAAATTTTTCCCCAAAATAAGAGAAATGTCTGCTTTTTGCCCCTAAATACGGGGAATTTCTGCCTTTTAGCCCCAAAATAATGGGAATTTCATCATTTTACCTCAAAATAAGAATAATTTCTGCATTTTGCTCCAAAATATGAAGAATTTCTGCATTTTTGTTCGAAAATAAGAAAAATTTCGTCAATTTTGTACCATAATAAAAGAAATTTCTGCTTTTTGCCCCAAAATAAGGGGAATTTCTGACTTTTTGCGCTGAAATAAGTGAAATTTCTAAAATTTTTCCCCAAAATAAGGGAAATGTTTTCTTTTTGCCTCAAAATAAGGAGAATTTCTGCCTTTTTGCCCCCAAATAAGGGGAATTTCAGCCTTTTTACCTCAAAATAAGGGGAATTTCTGCCTTTTTGCCCCAAAATAGGAAAAATTTCTGCAATTTTGTACCAAAATAAAAGAAATTTTTGCCTTTTGGACCAAAATAAAAGAAGTTTCTGATTTTTTTCCCTTAAATAAGTGAAATTTCTGCAATTTTGCCCCAAAATAAGGGAAATTTCTGCAATTTTGTCCCAAAGTAAAGGAAATTTCTGCAATTTTGCCTCAAAAAAGGGGAATTTCTGAATTTTTGCACTAGAAAAAAGGAGATTTTCTGTCTTTTTGCCTCAAAATAAGGAGAATTTCAGCCTTTTAGCCCGAAAATTATGAGAATTTCTGCAATTTTCTTCAAAATACGGAAAATTTCTGCCTTTTAGCCCCAAAATAAAGGGAATTTCTGCATTTTTCCCCAATATTAGGGGAATTTCTACATTTTACCTCTAAATAAGGGGAATTTCTGCATTTTACCTCAAAATAAGAACCATTTCTGCCTTTTACCACAAAATATGGGGAATTTCTGCCTTTTTGTTCAAAAATAAAGAAAATTTCTTCAATTTTGTTCCATAATAAAAAAAATTTATCATTTTTGCCCCAAAATAAGGGGAATTTCTGACTTTTTACCCTGAAATAAATGAAATTTTTGCAATTTTGCCCCAAAATAAGGAAAATTTGTGGCTTTTTGCCCTAAAATAAGGGGAATTTCTGCCTTTTGCCATAAATATGGGGAATTTCAGCCTTTTACCTCAAAATAAAGGGAATTTCTGCCTTTTTGCCCTAAAATATTTGAAATTTCTGCAATTTTATTCCAAAATAAGGTGAATTTCTGCCTTTTTGCCCCAAAATAATGGGAATTTCTGCCTTTTTGCCAAAAAATAAGAAAAATTTTTGCTTTTTTTTTCTGAAATAAGTGAAATTTTTTCAATTTTGCCCTAAAAAAGGGAAATTTCTGCAATTTTTCTCCATAATAAAGCAAATTTCTGCAATTATGCCCCAAAATAAAGGGGAATTTCTGGTTTTTTCCCACAAATAAGGGAAATTTCTCCAATTTTGCCCTAAAATAAAGGGAATTTCTGCCATTTGCCCAAAATAAGGGGAATTTCTGCTTTTTTGCCAGAAAATATAGAAAATTACTGCATGTTTTACTCCAAAATTAGGTGAATTTATGCAATTTTGCTCTAAAATACGAGGATTTTCTGCGTTTTTCCCTGAAAATAAGAGGAATTTCTGCCATCTTGCCACGAAATAAGTGAAATTTTTGCAGTTTTACCCCGAAATAAGGGGAATTTCTGCTTTTTTGCCCCAAAATTAGGGGAATTTCTGCAATTTTGCTCCAAAATACGGGGAATTTCTGCCTTTTTGCCCGAAAATAAAGGGAATGTATACCTTTTTGCAATATAAAAGGGAAATTTCTTCACTTTTGCCTCAAAATAAGGTGATTTTCCGCCTTTTTGACTCAAAATAAGTGCAATTTCTGCCTTTTCCCCAAAAATAATCGGAATTTCTGTCTTTTTGCCGCAAAATAAGGAGAATTTCTGACTTTATGCCCTGAAATAAGTGAAATTTCTAAAATTTTTCCCCAAAATAAGAGAAATGTCTGCTTTTGCCCCAAAATATGGGGAATTTATGGCTTTTTCCCCAAAATAAGGGGAATTTCTCCTTTTTTGCCCCAAAATAAGAAAAATTTCTGCAATTTTGTACCAAAATAAAAGAAATTTTTGCCATTTTACCCCAAAATACGAGAAATTTTTGTCTTTTTTTTATGAAATAAGTGAAATTTCTGCAATTTTGCCCCAAAATAAAAAAAATTCGGCAATTTTGCCCCAATGTAAAGGAAATTTCTGCAATTTTGCCCCAAAATAAAGGGATTTTCTGACATTTTTCTCCTGAAAAAAGGGGATATTCTGTCTTTTTGCCCCAAAATAAGGAGAATATCTGCTTTTTGCCTGAAAATTATGAGAATTTCTGCAATTTTGCTTCAAAATACGGAGAATATCTGCCTTTTAGCCCCAAAATAAAGGGAATGTCTGCATATTACCTCAAAATAAGAAGAATTTCTGCCTTTTACCTCAAAATATAAGGAATTTCTGCCTTTTTGTTCCAAAATAAGGAAAATTTCTTCAATTTTGTACCATAATAAAAGAAATTTCTGCTTTTTGCCCCAAAATAAGGGGAATTTATGACTTTTTGCCCTGAAATAAGTGAAATTTCTAAAATTTTTTCCCAAAATAAGGGAAATGTTTGCTTTATGCCTCAAAATAAGGAGAATTTCTGCCTTTTTGCCACCAAATAAGGGAAATTTCAGCCTTTTTACCTCAAAATAAGGGGAATTTCTGCCTTTTTGCCCCAAAATAAAAAAAATTTCTGCAGTTTTGTACCAAAATAAAGAAAATTTCTGCCGTTTTGCCCCAAAATAAGAGAAATTTCTGCCTTTTTTCCCTGAAATAAGTGAAATTTCTGCAATTTTGCCCCAAAATTAGGGAAATTTCTGCAATTTTGACCCAAAGTAGAGGAAATTTCTGCAATTTTGCCCCAAATAAGAAGAACTTTTGAATTTTTGCACTCGAAAAAAGGAGATTTTCTGTCTTGTTGCCCCAAAATAAAGAGAATTTCAGGCTTATAGCCCGAAAATTATGAGAATTTCTGCAATTTTGCTTCAAAATATGGGGAATTTCTGCCTTTTAGCCCCAAAATAAAGGGAATTTCTGCATTTTTCCCCAATATTAGGGGAATTTCTACATTTTACCTCTAAATAAGGGGAATTTCTGCATTTTCCCTCAAAATAAGAAGAATTTCTGCCTTTTACCCCAAAATATGGGGAATTTCTGCTTTTTTGTTCCAAAATAAAGAAAATTTCTTCAATTTTGTACCATAATAAAAAAAATTCCTTTTTTTGGCCCCAAAATAAGGGGAATTTCTGACTTTTTACATTGAAATAAATGAAATTTTTGCAATTTTGCCAGAAAATAAGGAAAATTTGTGCCTTTTTGCCCCAAAATAAGGGGAATTTCTGCCTTTTGCCCCAAAATTAGGGAATTTCAGCATTTTACCTCAAAATAAGCGGAATTTCTGCATTTTTGCCCTGAAATATGTGAAATTTCTGCGATTTTACCCCAAAATAAGGTGAATTTCTGCCTTTTTGCCCCAAAATAATGAGAATTTCTGCCTTTTTTCCCTAAAATAATAAAAATTTTTGCTTTTTTTTCTGAAATAAGTGAAATTTCTGCAATTTTGCCCTAAAATAAGGGAAATTTCTGCAATTTTTCCCCATAATAAAGCAAATTTCTGCAATTATGCCGCAAAATAAGGGGAATTTCTGTTTTTTGCTCCCAAATAAGGGAAATTTCTGCAATTTTGCCCTAAAATAAGGGGAATTTCTGCCATTTGCCCCAAAATAAGAAAAATTTCTGCCTTTTTGCCACAAAATAAAGAAAATTACTGCATGTTTTACCCCAAAATTAGGTGAATTTCTGCAATTTTGCTCCAAAATACAAGGATTTTCTGCCTTTTTCGCCGAAAATAAGAAGAATTTCTGCCATTTTGCCGCGAAATAAGTGAAATTTCTGCAGTTTTACCCCAAAATAAGGGGAATTTCTGCCTTTTTGCCCCAAAATTCGGAGAATTTATGCAATTTTGCTCCAAAATATGGGGAATTTCTGCCTTTTTGCTTGAAAATAAAGGGAATGTATAACTTTTTCTAATAAAAAAGGGAAATTTTTCACTTTTGCCCCAAAATAAGGGGATTTTCTGCATTTTTGACTCAAAATAAGTGCAATTTCCGTCTTTTTGCCCCAAAATAAGAAAAATTTCTGCAATTTTGTACCAAAATAAAAAAAATTCTGCCTTTTTGCCCCAAAATAAGAGAAATTTTTGCCTTTTTTCCCTGAAATAAGTGAAATTTCTGCAATTTTGCCCCAAAATATGGAAAATTTCTGCAATTTTGCCCCAATGTAAAGGAAATTTCTGCAATTTTGCCCCAAAATAAGGGTATTTTCTGACTTTTTCCTCCCGAATAAAGGGGATTTTCTGCCTTTTGGCCACAAAATAAGGAGAATTTCTGCCTTTTTGCCCGAAAATTATGAGAATTCTGCAATTTTGCTTCAAAATACGGGGAATTTCTGCCTTTTAGCCCTAAAATAAAGGGAATTTCTGCATTTTACATCAAAATAAGAATAATTTCTTCATTTTGCCCCAATATATGGAAAATTTCTGCCTTTATGTTCCAAAATAAGGAAAATTTTTTTAATTTTGTACCATAATAAAAGAAATTTCTGTTTTTTGCCCCAAAATAAGGGGAATTTCTGACTTTTTGCCGTAAAATAAATGAAATTTCTGCAATGTTGCTTGAAAATAAGGGGGATTTCTGCCTTTTTGCCTCAAAATAAGAAGAATTTCTGCCTTTTCTCCCAAAATATGGGGAATTTCAACATTTTACCTCATAATAAGAAGAATTTCAGCCGTTTTGCACCAAAATATGTGGAATTTCTGCATTTTTCCCTCCTAAATAAAGGAAATTTCTACATTTTTGCACCAATATTAGGAGAATTTCTCTAGTTTTGCTCTAAAATATGGGTCATTTCTGCCTTTTTGCCCGAATTTGAGTGGAATTTCTGCCTTATTGTCCAGAAATAGGTGAAATTTCTGCAATTTTAGCCAATAATTAGGGATTTCATCTTTTTGACCCAAAATAAGAAAAATTTCTGCCATTTTGACCTGAAATATTTGAAATTTCTGCAATTTTACCCCAAAATAAAGGGAATTTCTGCCTTTTTGCCCCAAAATAAGGGGAATTTCAGCCTTATTACCTCAAAATAAGAGGAATTTCTGCCTTTTTGTCCCAAAATATAAGGAATTTCTGCCTTTTTGCCCCAAAATAAGGAAAATTTCTGCAATTTTGCCCCAAAATAAGGGGAATTTCTACCTTTTTGCCCCAAAATAAAGGAAATGTCATCCTTTTACCTGAAAATAAGTGAAATTTCTGCAATTTTGCCCCAAGTAAGGAAAATTTCTGCAACTTTGCCATAAAATAAGGTAAATTCCTGCAATTTCTCCCCAAAATAAGTGGAATTTCTGAGTTTTGCCCCAAAATAAAGAGAATTTCTGTCTTTTTGCCCCAACATATAGGGAATTTCTGCCTTTTTGCCCCACAATTAGGGAAATTTCTGCAATTTTGCTCCAAAATACGGGGAATTTCTGCCTTTCTGCCTGAAAATAAGGGGAAAGCATACCTTTTTGCCATAAAAAAGGGAAATTTCTTCATTTTTGCTTCAAAATAAGAGGAATTTCTGCATTTTTGCCTCTAAATAAGTGGAATTTCTGTCTTTTTCCCCCAAAACAAAGGGAATTTCTGTCTTTTTTGCCCCAAAATAAGGGGAATTTCTGACTTATTACCCTGAAATAAGTGAAATTTCTGCAATTTTGTCCCAAAATAAGGGAAATTTCTGCCTTTTTGCCCCCAAATAAGGGGAATTTTAGCCTTTTTACCTAAAAATAAGGGGAATTTCTGCATTTTTGCTACAAAATATTAGGAATTTCTACCTTTTTGCCCCAAAATAAGGAAAATTTCCACCTTTTTTCCCTGAAATAAGTGAAATTTCTTCAATTTTGCCCCAAAATAAGTGAAATTTCTGCAATTTTGCCCCCAAATAAGGAAAAATTCTGGAATTTTGCCCCAAAATAAGTGGAATTTCTGAGTTTTGCCCCAAAATAAGGAGAATTTCTGACTTTTTGACCGAACATATAAGGATTTTCTGACTTTTTGTTCCACAATTAGGGGATTTTCTGCAATTGTGCTCCAAAATACGAGGAATTTCTGCTTTTTTGCCCGAAAATAAAGGGAATGTATACCTTTTGCCACAAAAAAGGGAAATTTCTTCATTTTTACCCCCAAATAAGAGGAATTTCTGCCTTCTTACCTCAAAATAAGTGAAATTTCTGCCTTTTTACCCAAAAATAAACAGAATTTCTGTCTTTTTGCCGCAAAATAAAAGTAATTTTTTAAATTTTGCCCTGAAATAAGTGAAATTTCTGCAATTTTGCCCCAAAATAAGAAAAATTTCTGCGTTTTTGCCACAAAATAAAGGGAATTTCTGTCTTTTTTCCCCAAAATAAGGGGAATTTCAGCATTTTACCTCATAATAAGGGGAATCTCTGGCTTTTTGCCCCAAAATATGGGGAATTTCTACATTTTTGCCTCAATTTTGTACCAAAATAAAAGAAATTTCTGCCCTTTAGCCCCAAAATAAGAGAAATTTCTGTGTTTTTTCTCTGAAATAAGTGAATTTTCTGCAATTTTGCCCCAAAATAATGAAATTTCTGCAATTTTGCCCCAAAATAAAGGAAATTTCTGCAACTTTGCCACAAAATAAGGGGAATTTTTGACTTTTTGCCCTGAAATAAGGAGAATTTCTGTCTTTTTGCCCCAAAATAATGTGAATTTCTGCATTTTCCCTCAAAATTAGGGGAATAGGTGCAATTTTGCTTCAAAATACGGGGAAATCTGCCTTATTGCACAAAAAAAGGGAATTTCTGCATTTTTGCACCAATATAAGGGGAATTTCTGAAATTTAGCTTTAAAATACGGGGAATTTCTGCGTTATTGCCCGAAATAAAGTGATATTTCTGCCTTTTTGCCCTGAAATATTTGAAATTTCTGCCATTTTACCCCAAAATAAGGGGAATTTCTGTTTTTGGCCCCAAAATTAGGGGAATTTCTGCTTTTAGCCCAAAAATAAGGCAAATTTCTCACTTTTTGCCCTGAAATAATTGAAATTTCTGCAATTTTGCCCCAACATAACAGGAATTTCTGCCTTTTTGCCGAAAATAATATGAATTTCAGCATTTTACCTCCAAATAAGGGGAATTTCTGCCTTTTTGCCACAAAATATGGGGAATTTCTGCCCTATTGCCCTTAAATAAGGACAATTTCTGCTTTTCTGCCCCAATTAACGGGAATTTCTACCTTTTTGCCACAATGTAAAAAGAATTTCTGCCTTTTTGCCCCAAAATAATGGGAATTTCAGCCTTTTTACCTCAAAATAAGGGGAATTTCTGCCTTTTGCCCCAAAATATGGGTAATTTCTGCCTTTTTGTTCCAAAATAAGAAAAATTTCTACAATTTTGTATCAAAATAAGAGAAATTTCTGCTTTTTGCCCCAAAATAAAAGTAATTTCTGACTTTTTGCCCTGAAATAAATGAAATTCCTGCAATTTTGCCCGAAAATAAGGGAAATTTGTGTTTTTTTGCCCCAAATGAGGGGAATTTCTGCACTTTTGCCCCAAAATATGGGGAATTTCAGGATTTTACCTCAAAATAAGAGGAATTTCAGCCTTTTTGCACCAAAATATGGGGAATTTCTGCCTTTTTGCCACAAAATAAGAAAAATTTCTGCAAGTCTGTACCAAAATAAAAGAAATTTCTAAAATTTTGCCCCAAAATAAGGGAAATTTCTGATATTTTCCCCGAAATAAGAAGAGTTTCTGTATTTTTGCCTCAAAATAAAGGGAATTTCTTCCTTTTTGCCACAAAATTAGGGGAGTTTCTGCATTTTGCTTCAAAATACAGAAAATTTCTGCCTCTTTTCCCGAAAATAAGGGGAACTTATGCCGATTTACCCCAAATAAAGGGAATTTCTGCATTTTTGCCCCAATATTAGGGGAATTTCTGGAATTTTTCTTCAAAATACAAGGAATTTCTGCCTTTTTGCCCGAAATTAAGGGGATTTTCTGCCTTTTTTCCCCCAAACAATAGAAATTTCTGCAATTTTATCCCCAAATAAAGGGAATTTCTGCCTTTTTGCTCCCAAATAATGGAAATTTCTGCCTTTTTGCCCTGAAATATGTGAAATGTCTGCAATTTTACCCCAAAATAAGGTGAATTTCTGCCTTTTTTTCCCAAAAAAATGGGAATTTCTGCCTTTTTACCCCAAAATAAAAATTTTTGATTTTTTTCTCTGAAATAAGTGAAATTTCTGCAATTTTGCCTTAAAATAAAAGAAATTTCTGCAATTTTTCCCCATAATAAAGGAATTTTTCTGCAATTTTGCCCCAAAATAAAAGGAATTTCTGTTTTTTGTCCCCATATAAGGGAAATTTCAGCAATTTTCTTCTAAAATAAGGGGAATTTCTGCCTTTTGCCCCAAAATAAGGGGAATTTCTGCATTTTTGTCCCAAAACAAAGAAAATTACTGCATGTTTTACACCAAAATTAGGTGAATTTCTGCAATTTTGCTCCAAAATACGGGGATTTTCTGCCTTTTTCGCCGAAAATAAGGAGAATTTCTGCAATGTTGCCGTGAAATAAGTGAAATTTCTGCAGTTTTACCCCAAAATAAGGGGAATTTCTGCCTTTTTGCCTTAAAATTAGGGGAATTTCTGCAATTTTGCTGCAATATATGGGGAATTTCTGCCTTTTTGCCCGAAAATAAAGGGAGTGTATTCCTTTTTGCCATAAAAAGGGAAATTTCTTCATTTTTACCCCAAAATAAGGGGATTTTCCGCCTTTTTGCCTCAAAATAAGTGCAATTTCTTACTTTTCCCCAAAAATAAACGGAATTTTTGTCTTTTTGCCCCAAAATAAGTTGAATTTCTGACTTTTTGCCCTTAAATAAGTTAAATTTCTGAAATTTTCCCCAAAATAAGGGAAATGTCTGCTTTTTGCCCCAAAATACGGGGAATTTCTGCCTTCTTGCCCCAAAATAAGGGGAATTTCAGCCTGTTTTCCTCAAAATAAGGGGAATTTCTGCCTTTTGCCCCAAAGTATGAGGAATTTCTGAGTTTTTGCCCCAAAATATAAAAAATTTCTGCAATTTTGTACCAAAATAAAAGAAATTTCTGCCTTTTTGCCCCAAAATAAGAGAAATTTTTGCCTTTTTTCCCTGAAATATGTGAAATTACTACAATTTTGCCCCATAATAAAGAAAATTTCTGCAATTTTGCCCCAAAGTAAAGGAAATTTCTGCAATTTTGCCCCAAATAAGGGGAATTTCTGACTTTTTGCCCTCGAAAAACGGAGATTTTCTTTTTTTGCACCAAAATAAAAAGAATTTCAGCCTTTTTGCCCTAAAATTATGAGAATTTATGCAATTTTGCTTCAAAATACGGGGAATTTCTGCCTTTTAGCCCCCAAAATAAAGGGAATTTCTGCATTTTTTCCCAATATTAGGGGAATTTCTTCATTTTACCTCTAAATAAGGGGAATTTCTGCATTTTGCCCCAAAATATGGGGAATTTCTGCCTTTTTGTTCCAAAATAAGGAAAATTTCTTCAATTTTGTACCATAATAAAAGAAATTTCTGCTTTTTGCCCCAAAATAAGGGGAATTTCTGACTTTTTACCCTGAAATAAATGAAATTTCTGCAATTTTGCCCGAAAATAAGGGAAATTTGTGCCTTTTTGCCCCAAAATACGGGTCATTTCTGCCTTTTTGCCCGAAATTAAATGGTATTTCTGGCTTTTTGTCACAAAATAAGTGAAATATCTGCAATTTTAGCCAAAAATTAGGGATTTCATTTTTTTCCACAAAATAAGGGGAATTTCTGCCATTTTGCCCTGAAATATTTGAAATTTCTGCAATTTTATCCCAAAATAAAGAGAATTTCTGCCTTTTTGCCCCAAAATAAGGGAAATTTCTGCCTTATTACCTCAAAATAAGGGGAATTTCTGCCTTTTTGCCCAAAAATATAAGGAATTTCTGCCTTTTTGCTCCAAATAAGGAAAATATCTGCAATTTAGCCCCGAAAAGGGGAATATCTCCCTTTTTGCCCCCCAAAAAGGAAATTTCAGCCTTTTTACCTGAAAATAAGTGAAATTACTGCAATTATGCCCCAAATACAGTAAATTTCTGCAATTTTGCCCCAAAATAAGGTAAATTTCTTCCATTTTGCCCCAAAATAAAAGAAATTTCTGGAATTTTGCCCCTAAATAAGGGGAATTTCTGATTTTTGCCCAAAAATAAAGGGAATTTCTGCCTTTTGCTCCAAAATTAAGGGAATTTCTGCAATTTTGCTCCAAAATACGGGAAATTTCTGCCTTTTTGCCCGAAAATGAGGGGAATGCATACCTTTTTGCCATAAAAAAGGGAAATTTCTTCATTTTTGCCCAAAAATAAAGGGAATTTCTGCCTTTTTGTCACTAAATAAATGGAATTTCTGTATTTTTCCCTTAAAACAAAGGGAATTTCTCTCTTTTTTGCCCCAAAATAAGGGGAATTTCTGACTTATTACCCTGAAATAAGTTAAATTTCTTCAATTTTGCCCCAAAATAAGAAAAATTTCTGCTTTTGCCCCCAAATAAGGGGAATTTCAGCTTTTTACCTTGAAATAAGGGGAATTTCTGCAATTTTGCTCCAAAATACAGGGAATTTCTGCCTTTTTGCCCGAAAATAAGGGGAATGCATAACTTTTTGCCATAAAAAAGGGAATTTTCTTCATTTTTGCCCCAAAATAAGGGGAATTTCTGCCTTTTTGCCTCTAAATAAGTGGAATTTCTGTATATTTCCCCCAAAACAAAGGGAATTTCTGTCTTTTTGCCCCAAAATAAGGAAAATTTCTGATTTATTACCCTGAAAAAAGTGCAATTTCTTCAATTTTGCCCCAAAATAAGGAAAATTTCTGCCTTTTTGCACACAAATAAGGGAAATTTTAGCCTTTTTATTTCAAAATAAGGGGAATTTCTGCATTTTTGCCACAAAATATTAAGAATTTCTGCCTTTTTGCCCTAAAATAAAGAAAATTTCTGCCTTTTTTCCTGAAATAAGTGAAATTTCTGCAATTTTGCCCCAAAATAAGGAAAATTTCTGCAATTTTGCCACAAAATAAAGGAAATTTCTGGAATTTTGCCCCAAAATAAGTGGAATTTCTGAGTTTTTCCCCAAAATAAGGAGAATTTCTGTTTTTTGCCCCAACATATAGGGAATTTCTGCCTTTTTGCCCCACAACTAGGGGAATTTCTGCAATTTTGCTCCAAAATACGGGGAATTTCTGCTTTTTTGCCCGAAAATAAGGGGAATGTATACCTTTTGCCACAAAAAAGGAAAATTTCTTCATTTTTGCCCCAAAATAAGAGGAATTTCTGCCTTTTTACCTCAAAATATGTGAAATTTCTGCCTTTTTACCCAAATATAAACGGAATTTCTGTCTTTTTGCCACAAAATAAAAGGAATTTTTGAATTTTGCCCTGAAATAAGTGATATTTGTGCAATTTTGTTCCAAAATAAAAGAATTTTCTGCCTTTTTGCCACAAAATAATGGGAATTTCTTTTTTTTTGCCCCAAAATAAGGGGAATTTCAGCCTTTTTCCTCATAATAAGTGTAATCTCTGCCTTTTTGCCCCAAAATTTGGGGAATTTCTGCATTTTTGCCCCAAAATAGAGAAAATTTCTGCAATTTTATACCAAAATAGAAGAAATTTCAGCCCTTTTGCCCCAAAACAAGAGAAATTTCTGTCTTCTTTCCCTGAAATAAGTGAAATTTCTGCAATTTTGACCAAAATAAGAAAAATTTCTGCAATTTTGCCACAAATTAAAAGAAATTTTTGCCATTTTGCCCCAAAATAAGGGGAATTTCTGACTTTTTGCCCTGAAATAAGGAGAATTTCTATCTTTTTGCTCCAAAATAATGTGTATTTCTGCATTTTCCCTCAAAATTAGGGGAATTTGTGAAATTTTGCTCCAAAATACAGGGAATTTCTGCCTTATAGCCCGAAATTAAGTGGAATTTCTGCCTTTTTGCCCTGAAATATTTGAAATTTCCGCAATTTTAGCCCAAAATAAGGGAAATTTCTGGTTTTGGCCCCAAAATTAGGGGAATTTCTGCTTTTTGCCACAAAATAAGGCAAATTTCTGACTTTTGGCCCTGAAAAAGTGAAATTTTTGCAATTTTGCCCCAAAATAAAGGGAATTTCTGCCTTTTTGCCACAAAGTAAAGGAAATTTCTGCCTTTTTGCCCCAAAATAAGGGGAATTTCCGCCTTTTTACCTCAAAATAAGGGGAATTTCTGCCTTTTTATTCCAAAATAGGGAAAATTTCTTCAATTTTGTACCAAAATAAAAGAAATTTCTGCTTTTTGCCCCAAAATAAAAGGAATTTTGATTTTTTGTCCTGAAATAAATGAAATTTCTGCAATTTTGCCCGAAAATAAGAAAAATTTGTGCCTTTTTGCCACAAAATATAAAAAATTTCTGCCTTCTTGCCACAAAATAAAAAAAAATTTCCGCAATTCTGTACCAAAATAAATAAAATTTCTCCAATTTTGCCCCAAAATAAGGGAGATTTCTGCAATTTTGCCCCAAAATAAGGGAAATTTCTTCAATTTTGCACCAAAATAAGAAAATTTTCTGACTTTTTGACCCGAAATAAGGAGAATTTCTGTATTTTTGTCCCAAAATAAAGGGAATTTCTGCCTTTTTGCCCCAAAATTAGGGGAGTTTCTGCAATTTTGCTTCAAAATACAGGGAATTTCTGCCTCTTTCTTCGAAAATAAGGGGAACTTCTGCCTTTTTGCCCCAATATTAGGGGAATTTCTGCAATTTTGCTCCAAAATACAATGAATTTCTGCCTTTTTGCCCAAAATTAAGGGGATTTTCTGCCTTTTTGTCACAAAATAAGGGGAATTTCTGCCTTTTTGCCCTGAAATATGTGAAATTTCTGCAATTTTATTCCCAAATAAGGGGAATTTCTGCCTTTTTTCCCCAAAATAAGGAAAATTTCTGCATTTTCGCCCCAAAATAAGAAAAATTTTTATTTTTTTCTCTGAATAAGTGAAATTTCTGCAATTTTGTCCTAAAATAAGGGAAATTTCTGCAATTTTTCCCCATAATAAAGGAAATTTCTGCAATTTTGCTCCAAAATAAGGGGAATTTATGTTTTTTGCCCCCAAATAAGAAAAATTTCTGCATTTTTGCCCCAAAATAAAGAAAATTACTGCATGTTTTACCCCAAAATTAGGTGAATTTCTGCAATTTTATCTCCAAAATTGAGGAATTTCTGCCTTTTTCGCCGAAAATAAGGGGAATTTCTGCCATTTTGCCACGAAATAAGTGAAATTTCTGCAGTTTTACCCCAAAATAAGGGGATTTTTTGCCTTTTTGCCCTAAAATTAGGGAATTTCTGCAATTTTGCTCCAAAATACGGGGAATTTCTGCCTTTTTGCCCCAAAATAAAAAAAATTTCTGCAATTTTGTACCAAAATAAAAGAAATTTCTGCCTTATTGCCCCAAAATAAAAAAAAATTCTAACTTTTTTCCCTGAAATAAGTGAAATTTCTGCAATTTTGCCCCAAAATAAAGGAAATTTCTGCAATTTTGCTCCAAAGTAAATAAATTTTTTGCAATTTTGCCCCAAATAAGGGGGATTTCTGACTTTTTGCACCCAAAAAAAAGATTTTCTCTCTTTTTGCCCCATAATAAGGAGAATTTCAGCCTTTTTGCCCGAAAATTATGAGAATTTCTGCAATTTTTCTTCAAAATACGAAAAATTTCTGCCTTTTAGCCTCAAAAAAAGGGAATTTCTGCATTTTTCCCAATATTAGGGGAATTTCTGCATTTTACCTCTAAATAAGAGGAATTTCTGCATTTTACCTCAAAATAAGAAGAATTTCTGCCTTTTACCCCAAAATATGGGGAATTTCTGCCTTTTTGTTCCAAAATAAAGAAAATTTCTTCAATTTTGTACCATAATAAAAGAAATTTCTCCTTTTTGCCCCAATATTATGGGAATTTCTGACTTTTCACCCAGAAATAAATGAAATTTCTGCAATTTTGCCCGAAAATAAGGGAAATTTGTGCTTTTTTGCCCCAAAATAAAAGGAATTTCTGCCTTTTGTCCCTAAATATGGGGAATTTCAGCATTTTACCTCAAAATAAGGGGAATTTCTGCCTTATTGCCCTGGAATATGTGAAATTTCTGCAATTTTGCACCAAAATAAAGGGAATTTCTGTTTTTTGCCTACAAATAAGGGAAACTTCTGCCATTTTGCCCTAAAATAAGGGGAATTTCTGCCATTTGCTTTCAAAATAAGGAGAATTTCTGCCATTTTGCCACAAATTAAAGAAAATTACTGCATGTTTTACCCCAAAATTAGGTGAATATCTGCAATTTTGCTCCAAAATACGAAGATTTTCTGCCTTTTTCGCCGAAAATAAGAGGAATTTCTGCCATTTTGCCGCGAAATAAGTTAAATTTCTGCAGTTTTACCCCAAAATAAAAGGAATTTGTGCCTTTTTGCCCCAAAATTAGGGGAATTTTTGCAATTTTGCTCCAAAATATGGGGAATTTCTGCCTTTTTGCCCGAAAATAAAGGGAATGTATATCTTTTTGCCATAAAAAAGGAAAATTTCTTCACTTTTGCCCCAAAATAAGAGAATTTTCCGACTTTTTGACTCAAAATAAGTGCAATTTCTGCCTTTTCCCCAAAAATAAACGGAATTTCTGTCTTTTTGCCAGAAAATAAGGAGAATTTCTGACTTTTTGTCCTGAAATAAGTGAAATTTCTAAAATTTTTCTCCAAAATAAGGAAAATGTCTGCTTTTTGCCCCAAAATAAGGGGAATTTCTGCCTTTTTGCCACAAAATAAGGGGAATTTCAGCCTTTTTTCATCAAATTAAGAGGAATTTCGACTTTTTACCCTGAAATAAATGAAATTTCTGCAATTTTGCCCGAAAATAAGGGAAATTTGTGCCTTTTTGCCACAAAATAACGGGAATTTCTACCTTTTGCCCCAAAATATGGGGAATTTCAGAATTTTACCTCAAAATAAGGGGAATTTCTGCCTCTTTGCATTGAAATATGTGAAATTTCTGCAATTTTACCCCCAAATAAGGTGAATTTATGCCTTTTTGCCCCAAAATAATGGGAATTTCTGCTTTTTTGCCCCAAAATAAGAAAAATTTTTGCTTTTTTTTTGAAATAAGTGAAATTTCTGCAATTTTGCCCTAAAATAAGAGAAAGTTCTGCAATTTTTCCCCATAATAAAGAAAATTTCTGAAATTTTGCCGCAAAGTAAAGGAAATTTTAGCAATTTTCCCCCAATAAGGGGAATTTCTGCAATTTTGCTCCAAAATACGTGGAATATCTTCATTTTGCCCGAAAATAAAGGGAATGTATACCTTTTCGCCATAAAAAAGGAAAATTTCTTCACTTTTGCTTCAAAATAAGGGCATTTTCCGCCTTTCTGACTAAAAATACGTGCAATTTCTGCCTTTTCCCCAAAAATAAACGGAATTTCTGTCTTTTTGCCCAAAAATAAGAGGAATTTCTGACTTTTTTCCCTGATAAAAGTGAAATTTCTAAATTTTTCCCCAAAATAAGGGAAATGTCTGCTTTTTGCCCCAAAATAAGGAGAATTTCTGCCTATTTGGCCCAAAATAGGGGGAATTTCAGCCTTTTTTCCTCAAAATAAGGGGAATTTCTGCCTTTTGCCCCAAAATATGGGGAATTTCTGTCTTTTTAACCCCAAAATAAGAAAAATTTCTGCAATTTTGTACCAAAATAAAAGAAATTTCTGCATTTTTGCCCCAAAATAAGAGAAATTTCTGCCTTATTTCCCTGAAATAAGTTAAATTTCTGCAATTTTGCCCCAAAATAATGGAAATTTCTGCAATTTTGCCCCAAAACAAGGGAAATTTCTGCAATTTTGACCCACAGTAAAGGAAATTTCTGAAATTTTGCCCCAAAATAAGGAGAATTTCAGACTTTTTGCCCGAAAATTATGAAAATTTGTGCAATTTTTCTTCAAAATACAGAAAATTTCTGCCTTTTAGCCGCAAAATAAAGGGAATTTCTGCATTTTTCCCCATTATTAGGGAAATTTCTGCATTTTACCTCTAAATAAGGGGAATTTCTGCATTTTACTTCAAAATAAGAAGAATTTCTGCCTTTTACCGCAAATTATGGGGAATTTCTGCCTTTTTGTTCCAAAATAAAGAAAATTTCTTCAATTTTGTACCATAATAAAAGAAATTTCTACTTTTTGCCCTGAAATAAGGGGAATTTCTGACTTTTTACACTGAAATAAATGAAATTTGTGCAATTTTGCCCGAAAATAAGGGAAATTTGTGCCTTTTTGCCCCAAAATTATGGGAATTTCTGCCTTTTGCCCCAAATATGGGGAATTTCAGCATTTTACCTCATAATAAGGGGAATTTCTGCCTTTTTGCGCTGAAATATATGAAATTTCTGCAATTTTACCTCAAAATAAAGTGAATTTCTGCTTTTTTGCCCCAAAATAATTGGAATTTCTGCCTTTTTGCCCCAATATAAGAAAAATTTTTGCTTTTTTTTCTGAAATAAGTGAAATTTCTGTAATTTTGCCCTAAAATAAAAGAAAGTTCTGCAATTTTTCCCCATAATAAAGAAAATTTCTGAAATTTTGCCGCAAAGTAAAGGAAATTTTAGCAATTTTCCCCCAATAAGGGGAATTTCTGCCTTTTTGCCCTAAAATTAGGGGAATTTCTGCAATTTTGCTCCAAAATACGTGGAATTTCTTCATTTTGCTTGAAAATAAAGGGAATGTATACCTTTTCGCCATAAAAAAAGGGAAATTTCTTCACTTTTGCTTCAAAATAAGGGCATTTTCTGCTTTTCTGACTAAAAATACGCGCAATTTCTGCCTTTTCCCCAAAAATAAACAGAATTTCTGTCTTTTTGCCCAAAAATAAGGGGAATTTCTGACTTTTTTTCCCTGAAAAAAGTGAAATTTCTAAATTTTTCCCCAAAATAAGAGAAATGTCTGCTTTTTGCCCCAAAATAAGGGGAATTTCTACCTTATTGCCCCAAAATAGGGGGAATTTCAGCCTTTTTTCCTCAAAATAAAGGGAATTTCAGCCTTTTGCCCCAAAATATGGGGAATTTCTGTCTTTTTACCCCAAAATAAGAAAAATTTCTGCAATTTTGTACCAAAATAAAAGAAATTTCTGCATTTTTGCCCCAAAATAAGAGAAATTTCTGCATTATTTCCCTGAAATAAGTGAAATTTCTGCAATTTTGCCCCAAAATAAGAGAAATTTCTGAAATTTTGCCCCAAAACAAGGGAAATTTCTGCAATTTTGCCCCACAGTAAAGGAAATTTCTGCAATTTTGCCCCAAAATAAGGAGAATTTCAGCCTTTTTGCCCAAAAATTATGAAAATTTCTGCAATTATTCTTCAAAATACTGAAAATTTCTGCCTTTTAGCCGCAAAATAAAGGGAATTTCTGCATTTTTCCCCAATATTAGGGAAATTTCTGCATTTTACCTCTAAATAAGGGGAATTTCTGCATTTTTCCTCAAAATAAGAAGAATTTCTGCCTTTTACCCTAAAATATGGTGAATTTCTGCCTTTTTGTTCCAAAATAAAGAAAATTTCTTCAATTTTGTACCATAATAAAAGAAATTTCCTTTTTTTGCTTCAAAATAAGGGGAATTTCTGACATTATACCTTGAAATAAATGAAATTTCTGCAATTTTGCCCGAAAATAAGGGAAATTTGTGCCTTTTTTGGCCCAAAATAAGAGGAATGTCTGCCTTTTGCCCCAAAATATGGGGAATTTCAGCATTTTACCTCAAAATAAGGGGAATTTCTGCTTTTTTGCAAAGAAATATGTGAAATTTCTGCAATTTTACCCCAAAATAATGTGAATTTCTGCCTTTTTGCCCCAAAATAATGGGAATTTCTGCTTTTTTGCCCCAAAATAAAAAAATTTTTGTTTTTTCTTCTGAAATAAGTTAAATTTCTGCACTTTTGCCCTAAAATAAGGGAATTTTCTGCAATATTTCCCAAATAATAAAGCAAATTTCTGCAATTTTGCCACAAAATAAGGGGAATTTCTGTTTTTTGCCCCCAAATAAAGCAAATTTCTGCAATTTTGCCCCAAAATAAATGGAATTTCTGTTTTTTGTCCTCAATAAAAGAAATTTCTGCAATTTTGCCCTAAAATAAAGGGAATTTCTGCCATTTTCCCCAAAATAAGAGGAATTTCTGCCTATTTGCCACAAAATAAAGAAAATTACTGCATGTTTTACCCCAAAATTAGGTGAATTTCTGCAATTTTGCTCCAAAATACGAGGATTTTCTGCGTTTTTGGCCGAAAATAAAAGGAATTTCTGCCTTCTTGCCGCGAAATAAGTGAAATTTCTACAGTATTACCCCAAAATAAGGGGAATTTCTGCGTTTTTGCCTCAAAATTAGAGGAATTTCGGCAATTTTGCTCCAAAATAAGGGGAATTTCAGCCTTTTTTCACGAAAATAAAGGGAATGTATATCTTTTTGCCATAAAAAAGGGAAATTTCTTCACTTTTGCCCCAAAATAAAGCGATTTTCCGCCTTTTTGACTCAAAATAAGTGCAATTTCTGCCTTTTCCCAAAAAAATAAATGGAATTTCTGTCTTTTTGCCCCAAAATAAGGAGAATTTCTGACTTTTTGCCCTGAAATAAGTGAAATTTCTAAAATTATTCCTTAAAATAAAGGAAATGTCTGCTTTTTGCCACAAAATAAGGGGAATTTCAGCCTTTTTTCCTCAAAATAAGTGGAATTTCTGCCTTTTGCCCCAAAATATGGGAAATTTATGCTTTTGACCCAAAATAAGAAAAATTTCTGAAATTTTGTATCAAAATAAAAGAAATTTCTGCCTTTTTGTTCCAAAATAAGAGAAATTTCTGCATTTTTTCTCTGAAATAAGTAAAATTTCTGCAATTTTGCCCCAAAATAAGGGAAATTTCGGCAATTTTGCCCCAAATATTGAGAATTTCTGAATTTTTGCACCCGAAAAAAAAAGAGATTTTCTGTCTTTTTGCCCCAAAATAAGGAGAATTTCAGCCTTTTTGCCCGAAAATTATGAGAATTTCTGCAATTTTTCTTCAAAATACAGAAAATTTCTGCCTTTTAGCCCCAAAATAAAAGGAATTTCTGCATTTTTCCCCAATATTAGAGGAATTTCTGCATTTTACCTCTAAATAAAAAGAATTTCTGCATGTTACCTCAAAATAAGAAGAATTTCTGCCTTTTACCCCAAAATATGGGGAATTTCTGCCTTTTTGTTCCAAAATAAAGAAAATTTCTTTAATTTTGTACCATAATAAAAGAAATTTCTCCTTTTTGCCCCAAAATTAGGGGAATTTCTGACTTTTTACCCTGAAATAAATGAAATTTCTGCAATTTTGCCCGAAAATAAGGGAAGTTTGTTCCTTTTTTGGCCCAAAATAAGGGGAATTTCTGCCTTTTGCACCAAAATATGGAGAATTTCAGCATTTTACCTCAAAATAAGGGGAATTTCTGTTTTTTGCAATGAAATATGTGAAATTTCTGCAATTTAACCCCAAAATAAGGTGAATTTCTGCCTTTTTGCCCCAAAATAATGGGAATTGTTGCCTTTTTGCCCCAAAATAAGAAAAATTTTTGTTTTTTCTTCTGAAATAAGTGTAATTTCTGCACTTTTGCCCTAAAATAAGGGAATTTTCTGCAATTTTTCCCCAATAATAAAGCAAATTTCTTCAATTTTGCCGCAAAATAAGGTTAATTTCAGTTTTTTGCCCCCAAATAAAGCAAATTTCTGCAATTTTGCCCCAAAATAAGGGGAATATTTGTTTTTTGCTCCCAAGTAAGGTAAATTTCTGCAATTTTGCCCTAAAATAATGGGAATTTCTGCCATTTGCCCCAAAATAAGGGGAATTGTTGCCTATTTGCCACAAAATAAAGAAAATTACTGCATGTTTTGCCCCAAAATTAGGTGAATTTCTGCAATTTTGCTCCAAAATACGAGGATTTTCTGCGTTTTTCGCCGAAAATAAGGGGAATTTCTGCCATCTTGCCACGAAATAAGTGAAATTTCTGCAGTTTTACCCTAAAATAAGGGGAATTTCTGCAATTTTGCTCCAAAATACGGGGAATTTCTGCCTTTTTGCCCGAATATAAAGGGAATGTATAACTTTTTGCCATAAAAAAGGGAAATTTCTTCACTTTTGCCCCAAAATAAGGCGATTTTCAGCCTTTTTGACTCAAAATAAGTGCAATTTCTGCCTTTTCCTCAAAAATAAACGGAATTTCTGTCTTTTTGCCTCAAAATAAGGGGAATTTCTGAATATTTGCCCTGAAATAAGTGAAATTTCTAAAAATTTTCACCAAAATAAGGGAAATGTCTGCTTTTTGCCCCAAAATAAGGGAAATTTCTGCGTTTTTGCCCCAAAATAAAGGGAATTTCAGGTTTTTTTTCCTCCAATAAAGGGGAATTTCTGCCTTTTGCCACAAAATATGTGAAATTTCTGCAATTTTACCCCAAAATAAGGTGAATTTCTGCCTTTTTGCCCCAAAATAATTGGAATTTCTGCCTTTTTGCCCCAAAATAAGAAAAATTTTTGCTTTTTTTTTGAAATAAGTGAAATTTCTGTAATTTTGCCCTAAAATAAAAGAAATTTCTGCAATTTTTCACCATAATAAAGAAAATTTCTGCAATTTTGCCGCAAAGTAGAGGAAATTTCTGCAATTTTCCCCCAATAAGGGGAATTCCTGTCTTTTTGCCCCAAAATTAGGGGAATTTCTGCAATTTTGCTCCAAAATACGTGGAATTTCTGCATTTTGCCCGAAAATAAATGGAATGTATACCTTTTCGCCATAAAAAAGGGAAATTTCTTCACTTTTGCTTCAAAATAAGGGCATTTTCCGCCTTTTTGACTCAAAATAAGTGCAATTTCTGCCTTTTCCCCAAGAATAAACGGAATTTCTGTCTTTTTGCCCCAAAATAAGGGGAATTTCTGACTTTTTGCCCTGAAATAAGTGAAATTTCTAAATTTTTCCCCAGAATAAGGGAAATGTCTGCTTTTTGCCCCAAAATAGGGGAAATTTCAGTCTTTTTTCCTCAAAATAAGGGGAATTTCTGCCTTTTGCCCCAAAATATTGGGAATTTCTGTCTTTTTGCTCCAAAATAAGAAAAATTTCTGCAATTTTGTACCAAAATAAAAGAAATTTCTGCCTTTTTGCCTCAAAATAAGAGAAATTTCTGCCTTATTTCCCTGAAATAAGTGAAATTTCTGCAATTTTGCCCCAAAACAAGGGAAATTTCTGCAATTTTGCCCCAAAATAAGGGTAATTTCTGCAATTTTGCCCCACAGTAAAGGAAATTTCTGCAATTTTGCCCCAAAATAAGGAGAATTTCAGCCTTTTTGCCCGAAAATTATGAAAATTTCTGCAATTTTTCTTCAAAATACGGAAAATTTCTGCCTTTTAGCCGCAAAATAAAGGGAATTTCTGCATTTTTTCCCAATATTAGGGGAATTTCTGCATTTTACCTCTAAATAAGGAGAATTTCTGCATTTTTCCTCAATATAAGAAGAATTTCTGCCTTTTACCCCAAAATATGGTGAATTTCTGCCTTTTTGTTCCAAAATAAAGAAAATTTCTTTAATTTTGTACCATAATAAAAGAAATTTCTCCTTTTTGCCCCAAAATAAGGGGAATTTCTGACTCTATACCTTGAAATAAATGAAATTTCTGCAATTTTGCCCCAAAATAAGGGAAATTTGTGCCTTTTTTGGCCCAAAATAAGGGGAATTTCTGCCTTTTGCCCCAAAATATAAGGAATTTCAGCATTTTACCTCAAAATAAGGAGAATTTTTGCTTTTTTGCAATGAAATATGTGAAATTTCTGCAATTTAACCCCAAAATAAGGTGAATTTCTGGCTTTTTGACCCAAAATAATGGGAATTTTTGCCTTTTTGCCCTAAAATAAGAAAAATTTTTGTGTTTTCTTCTGAAATAAGTTAAATTTCTGCACTTTTGCCCTAAAATAAGGGAATTTTCTGCAATATTTCACAAATAATAAAGCAAATTTCTGCAATTTTGCCGCAAAATAAGGGGGATTTTTGTTTTTTGCCCCCAAATAAAGCAAATTTCTGCAATTTTGCCGCAAAATAAGGGGAATTTTTGTTTTTTGCCCCCAAATAAAGCAAATTTCTGCAATTTTGCCCCAAAATAAGGGGAATTTCTGTTTTTTGCCCCCAAATAATGGAAATTTCTGCAATTTTGCCCTAAAATAAAGGGAATTTCTGCCGTTTGCCCCAAAATAAGGGGAATTTTTGCCGATTTGCCACAAAATAAAGAAAATTACTGCATGTTTTACCCCAAAATTAGGTGAATTTCTCCAATTTTGCTCCAAAATACAAGGATTTTCTGCGTTTTTCGCCGAAAATAAGGGGAATTTCTGCCATTTTGCCGCGAAATAAGTGAAATTTTTGCAGTTTTACCCCAAAATAAAGGGAATTTTTGCGTTTTTGCCCCAAAATTAGGGGAATTTCTGAAATTTTGCTCCAAAATACGGGGAATTTCTGCCTTTTTGCCTGAAAATAAAGGGAATGTATACCTTTTTGCCAAAAAAAAGGGAAATTTCTTCACTTTTGCCCCAAAATAAAGCGATTTTCTGCCTTTTTGACTCAAAATAAGTGCAATTTCTGCCTTTTCCCCAAAAATAAATGGAATTTCTGTCTTTTTGCCCCAAAATAAGGGGAAATTCTGACTTTTTGCCCTGAAATAAGTGAAATTTCTAAAATTTTTTCCCAAAATAAGGGAAATGTCTGCTTTTTGCCCCAAAATAAGAAGAATTTCTGCATTTTTGCCCCAAAATAAGGGGAATTTCAGCCTTTTTTCCTCAAAATAAGTGAAATTTCTGCCTTTTGCCCCAAAATATGGGAAATTTATGCCTTTTTGCCCCAAAATAAGAAAAATTTCTGCAATTTTGTACCAAAATAAAAGAAATTTCTGCCTTTTTCTTACAAAATAAGAGAAATTTCTGCCTTTTTTCCCTTAAATAAGTGAAATTTCTGCAATTTTGCCCAAAAATAAGGGAAATTTCTGCAATTTTGCCCCAAAGTAGAGGAAATTTCTGCAATTTTGCCCCAAATAAGGGGAATTTTTGAATTTTGCACCCGAAAAAGGAGATTTTCTGTCTTTTTGCCCCCAAATAAGGAGAATTTCAGCCTTTTTGCCCGAAAATTATGAGAATTTCTGCAATTTTTCTTCAAAATACGGAAAATTTCTGCCTTTTAGCCCCAAAATAAAGGGAATTTCTGCATTTTTACCCAATATTAGGGGAATTTCTGCATTTTACCTCTAAATAAAAGGAATTTCTGCAGGTTACCTCAAAACAAGAAGAATTTCTGCCTTTTACCCCAAAATATGGGGAATTTCTGCCTTTTTGTTCCAAAATAAAGAAAATTTCTTCAATTTTGTACCATAATAAAAGAAATTTCTCTTTTTGCCCCAAAATAAGGGGAATTTCTGACTTTTTTCCCTGAAATAAATGAAATTTCTGCAATTTTGCCTGAAAATAAGGGAAATTTTGCCTTTTTTGCCCCCCAAAATAGGGGAATTTCTGCCTTTTGTCCCAAAATATAGCTAATTTCAGCATTTTACCTCAAAATAAGGAAAATTTCTTCCTTTTTGCCCTGAAATATATGAAATTTTTTCAATTTTTCCCCAAAATAAGGTGAATTTCTGCCTTTATGCCCCAAAATAAGGGTAATTTCTGCCTTTTTGCCCCAAAATAAGGGGAATTTCAGCATTTTTTCCTCAAAATAAGGGGAATTTCTGCCTTTTGCCCCAAAATATGGGGAATTTCTGCCTTTTTGCCCCAAAATAAGAGAAATTTTGCCTTTTTTCCCTGAAATAAGTGAAATTTCTGCAATTTTGCCACAAAATAAGGGAAATTTCTGCAATTTTGCCCCAAAGTAAAGGAAATTTCTGCAGTTTTGCCCCCAAATAAGGGGAATTTCTGACTTTTTGCCCCAAAATTAGGGGAATTTCTGCAATTTTGCTCCAAAATACGGGGAATTTCTGCCTTTTTGCCCGAAAATAAAGGGAATGTATACCTTTTTGCCATAAAAAAGGGAAATTTCTTCACTTTTGCCCCAAAATAAGGGTATTTTCGGACTTTTTGACTCAAAATAAGTGTACTTTCTGCCTTTTCCCCAAAAATAAATGGAATTTCTGCGTTTTTGCCCCAAAATAAGGGGAATTTCTGACTTTTTTCCCTGAAATAAGTGAAATTTCTCTAATTTTTCCCCAAAATAAGGGAAATGTCTGCTTTTTGCCCCAAAATAAAGGGAATTTCTGCCTTTTGCCCCAAAATAAGGGGAATTTCAGCATTTTTCTTCAAAATAAGGGGAATTTCTGCCTTTTGCCCCAAAATATGGGGAATTTCTGTCTTTTTGCTCTAAAATAAGAAAAATTTCTGCAATTTTGTACCAAGATAAAAGAAATTTCTGCCTTTTTGCCCCAAAATAAGAGAAATTTCTGCCTTATTTCCCTGAAATAAGTGAAATTTCTACAATTTTGCCCCAAAACAAGGGAAATTTCTGCAATTTTGCCCCAAAATAAGGGTAATTTCCGTAATTTTGCCCCACAGTAAAGGAAATTTCTGCAATTTTGCCCCAAAATAAGGAGAATTTCAGCCTTTTTGCCCGAAAATTATGAAAATTTCTGCAATTTTTCTTCAAAATACGGAAAATTTCTGCCTTTTAGCCCCAAAATAAAGGGAATTTCTGCATTTTTTCCCAATATTAGGGGAATTTCTGCATTTTACCTCTAAATAAGGAGAATTTCTGCATTTTTCCTCAAAATAAGAAGAATTTCTGCCTTTTACCCCAAAATATGGTGAATTTCTGCCTTTTTGTTCCAAAATAAAGAAAATTTCTTTAATTTTGTACCATAATAAAAGAAATTTCTCCTTTTTGCCCCAAAATAAGGGGAATTTCTGACTTTATACCTTGAAATAAATGAAATTTCTGCAATTTTGCCCCAAAATAAGGGAAATTTGTGCCATTTTTGGCCCAAAATAAGGGGAATTTCTGCCTTTTGCCCCAAAATATAAGGAATTTCAGCATTTTACCTCAAAATAAGGGGAATTTTTGCTTTTTTGCAATGAAATATGTGAAATTTCTGCAATTTAACCCCAAAATAAGGTGAATTTCTGGCTTTTTGCCCCAAAATAATGGGAATTTTTGCCTTTTTGCCCTAAAATAAGAAAAATTTTTGTTTTTTCTTCTGAAATAAGTTAAATTTCTGCACTTTTGCCCTAAAATAAGGGAATTTTCTGCAATATTTCACAAATAATAAAGCAAATTTCTGCAATTTTGCCGCAAAATAAGGGGAATTTTTGTTTTTTGCCCCCAAATAAAGAAAATTTCTGCAATTTTCCTGCAAAATAAGGGGAATTTTTGTTTTTTGCCCCCAAATAAAGCAAATATCTGCAATTTTGCCCCAAAATAAGGGGAATTTCTGTTTTTTGCCCACAAATAATGGAAATTTCTGCAATTTTGCCCTAAAATAAAGGGAATTTCTGCCATTTGCCCCAAAATAAGGGGAATTTTTGCCGATTTGCCACAAAATAAAGAAAATTACTGCATGTTTTACCCCAAAATTAGGTGAATTTCTCTAATTTTGCTCCAAAATACGAGGATTTTCTGCGTTTTTCGCCGAAAATAAGAAGAATTTCTGCCATCTTGCCGCGAAATAAGTGAAATTTTTGCAGTTTTACCCCAAAATAAAGGGAATTTCTGCGTTTTTGCCCCAAAATTAGGGGAATTTCTGCAATTTTGCTCCAAAATACGGGGAATTTCTGCCTTTTTGCCCGAAAATAAAGGGAATGTATACCTTTTTGCCAAAAAAAGGGAAATTTCTTCACTTTTGCCCCAAAATAAAGCGATTTTCTGCCTTTTTGACTCAAAATAAGTGCAATTTCTGCCTTTTCCCCAAAAATAAATGGAATTTCTGTCTTTTTGCCCCAAAATAAGGGGAAATTCTGACTTTTTGCCCTGAAATAAGTGAAATTTCTAAAATTTTTCCCCAAAATAAGGGAAATGTCTGCTTTTTGCCCCAAAATAAGAAGAATTTCTGCATTTTTGCCCCAAAATAAGGGGAATTTCAGCCCTTTTTCCTCAAAATAAGTGAAATTTCTGCCTTTTGCCCCAAAATATGGGACATTTATGCCTTTTTGCCCCAAAATAAGAAAAATTTCTGCAATTTTGTACCAAAATAAAAGAAATTTCTGCCTTTTTCTTACAAAATAAGAGAAATTTCTGCCTTTTTTCCCTTAAATAAGTGAAATTTCTGCAATTTTGCCCATAAATAAGGGAAATTTCTGCAATTTTGCCCCAAAGTAGAGGAAATTTCTGCAATTTTGCCCCAAATAAGGGGAATTTTTGAATTTTGCACCCGAAAAAGGAGATTTTCTGTCTTTTTGCCCCCAAATAAGGAGAATTTCAGCCTTTTTGCCCGAAAATTATGAGAATTTCTGCAATTTTTCTTCAAAATACAGAAAATTTCTGCCTTTTAGCCCCAAAATAAAGGGAATTTCTGCATTATTCCCCAATATTAGGAAAATTTCTGCATTTTACCTCTAAATAAAAGGAATTTCTGCAGGTTACCTCAAAACAAGAAGAATTTCTGCATTTTACCACAAAATATGGGGAATTTCTGCCTTTTTGTTCCAAAATAAAGAAAATTTCTTCAATTTTGTACCATAATAAAAGAAATTTCTCCTTTTTGTCCCAAAATAAGGGGAATTTCTGACTTTTTACCCTGAAATAAATGAAATTTCTGCAATTTTGCCTGAAAATAAGGGAAATTTTGCCTTTTTTGCCCCCCAAAAAAGGGGAATTTCTGCCTTTTGTCCCAAAATATAGCTAATTTCAGCATTTTACCTCAAAATAAGGAAAATTTCTTCCTTTTTGCCCTGAAATATATGAAATTTTTTCAATTTTTCCCAAAATAAGGTGAATTTCTGCCTTTATGCCCCAAAATAAGGGTAATTTCTGCCTTTTTGCCCCAAAATAAGGGGAATTTCAGCATTTTTTCCTCAAAATAAGGGGAATTTCTGCCTTTTGCCCCAAAATATGGGGAATTTCTGCCTTTTTGCCCCAAAATAAGAGAAATTTTGCCTTTTTTCCCTGAAATAAGTGAAATTTCTGCAATTTTGCCACAAAGTAAAGGAAATTTCTGCAGTTTTGCCCCCAAATAAGGGGAATTTCTGACTTTTTGCCCCAAAATTAGGGGAATTTCTGCAATTTTGCTCCAAAATACGGGGAATTTCTGCCTTTTTGCCCGAAAATAAAGGGAATGTATACCTTTTTGCCATAAAAAAGGGAAATTTCTTCACTTTTGCCCCAAAATAAGGGGATTTTCGGACTTTTTGACTCAAAATAAGTGCAATTTCTGCCTTTTCCCCAAAAATAAATGGAATTTCTGCGTTTTTGCCCCAAAATAAGGGGAATTTCTGACTTTTTTCCCTGAAATAAGTGAAATTTCTCTAATTTTTCCCCAAAATAAGAGAAATGTCTGCTTTTTGCCCCAAAATAAAGGGAATTTCTGCCTTTTTGCCCCAAAATAAGGGGAATTTCAGCATTTTTTCTTCAAAATAAGGGGAATTTCTGCCTTTTGCCCCAAAATATGGGGAATTTCTGTTTTTTGCTCCAAAATAAGAAAAAATTCTGAAATTTTGTACCAAGATAAAAGAAATTTCTGCCTTTTTGCCCCAAAATAAGAGAAATTTCTGCCTTATTTCCCTGAAATAAGTGAAATTTCTGCAATTTTGCCCCAAAACAAGGGAAATTTCTGCAATTTTGCCCCAAAATAAGGGTAATTTCTGCAATTTTGCCCCACAGTAAAGGAAATTTCTGCAATTTTTCTTCAAAATAAGGAAAATTTCTGCCTTTTAGCCCCAAAATAAAGGGAATTTCTGCATTTTTCCCAATATTAGGGGAATTTCTGCATTTAACCTCTAAATAAGGAGAATTTCTGCATTTTTCCTCAAAATAAGAAGAATTTCTGCCTTTTACCCCAAAATATGGTGAATTTCTGCCTTTTTGTTCCAAAATAAAGAAAATTTCTTTAATTTTGTACCATAATAAAAGAAATTTCTCCTTTTTGCCCCAAAATAAGGGGAATTTCTGACTTTATACCTTGAAATAAATGAAATTTCTGCAATTTTGCCCCAAAATAAGGAAAATTTGTGCCTTCTTTGGCCCAAAATAAGGGGAATTTCTGCCTTTTGCCCCAAAATATAAGGAATTTCAGCATTTTACCTCAAAATAAGGGGAATTTTTGCTTTTTTGCAATGAAATATGTGAAATTTCTGCAATTTAACCCCAAAATAAGGTGAATTTCTGGCTTTTTGCCCCAAAATAATGGGAATTTTTGCCTTTTTGCCCTAAAATAAGAAAAATTTTTGTTTTTTCTTCTGAAATAAGTTAAATTTCTGCACTTTTGCCCTAAAATAAGGAAATTTTCTGCAATATTTCACAAATAATAAAGCAAATTTCTGCAATTTTGCCGCAAAATAAGGGGAATTTTTGTTTTTTGCCCCCAAATAAAGCAAATTTCTGAAATTTTCCCGCAAAATAAGGGGAATTTTTGTTTTTTGCCCCCAAATAAAGCAAATTTCTGCAATTTTGCCCCAAAATAAGGGGAATTTCTGTTTTTTGCCCCCAAATAATGGAAATTTCTGCAATTTTGCCCTAAAATAAAGGGAATTTCTGCCATTTGCCCAAAAATAAGGGGAATTTTTGCCGATTTGCCACAAAATAAAGAAAATTACTGCATGTTTTACCCCAAAATTAGGTGAATTTCTCCAATTTTGCTCCAAAATACGAGGATTTTCTGCGTTTTTCGCCGAAAATAAGGGGAATTTCTGCCATTTTGCCGCAAAATAAGTGAAATTTTTGCAGTTTTACCCCAAAATAAAGGGAATTTCTGCGTTTTTGCCCCAAAATTAGGGGAATTTCTGCAATTTTGCTCCAAAATACGGGGAATTTCTGCCTTTTTGCCCGAAAATAAAGGGAATGTATACCTTTTTGCCAAAAAAAGGGAAATTTCTTCACTTTTGCCCCAAAATAAAGCGATTTTCTGCATTTTTGACTCAAAATAAGTGCAATTTCTGCCTTTTCCCCAAAAATAAACGGAATTTCTGTCTTTTTGCCCCAAAATAAGGGGAAATTCTGACTTTTTGCCCTGAAATAAGTGAAATTTCTAAAATTTTTCCCCAAAATAAGGGAAATGTCTGCTTTTTGCCCCAAAATAAGAAGAATTTCTGCCTTTTTGCCCCAAAATAAGGGGAATTTCAGCCTTTTTTCCTCAAAATAAGTGGAATTTCTGCCTTTTGCCCCAAAATATGGGAAATTTATGCATTTTTGCCCCAAAATAATAAAAATTTCTGCAATTTTGTACCAAAATAAAAGAAATTTCTGCCTTTTTGTTCCAAAATAAGAGAAATTTCTGCCTTTTTTCCCTTAAATAAGTGAAATTTCTGCAATTTTGCCCAAAAATAAGGGAAATTTCTGCAATTTTGCCCCAAAGTAGATGAAATTTCTGCAATTTGCCCCAAATAAGGGGAATTTTTGAATTTTGCACCCAAAAAAAGGAGATTTTCTGTCTTTTTGCCCCCAAATAAGGAGAATTTCAGCCTTTTTGCCCGAAAATTATGAGTATTTCTGCAATTTTTCTTCAAAATACAGAAAATTTCTGCCTTTTAGCCCCAAAATAAAGGGAATTTCTGCATTTTTTCCCAATATTAGAGGAATTTCTGCATTTTACCTCTAAATAAAAGGAATATCTGCATGTTACCTCAAAACAAGAAGAATTTCTGCCTTTTACCCCAAAATATGGGGAATTTCTGCCTTTTTGTTCCAAAATAAAGAAAATTTCTTCAAATTTGTACCATAATAAAAGAAATTTCTCCTTTTTGCCCCAAAATAAGGGGAATTTCTGACTTTTTACTCTGAAATAAATGAAATTTCTGCAATTTTGCCTGAAAATAAGGGAAATTTTGCCTTTTTTGCCCCCCAAAAAAGGGGAATTTCTGCCTTTTGTCCCAAAATATAGCTAATTTCAGCATTTTACCTCAAAATAAGGAAAATTTCTTCCTTTTTGCCCTGAAATATATGAAATTTTTTCAATTTTTCCCCAAAATAAGGTGAATTTCTGCCTTTATGTCCCAAATTAAGGGTAATTTCTGCCTTTTTGCCCCAAAATAAGGGGAATTTCAGCATTTTTTCCTCAAAATGAGGGGAATTTCTGCCTTTTGCCCCAAAATATGGGGAATTTCTGCCTTTTTGCCCCAAAATAAGAGAAATTTTGCCTTTTTTCCCTGAAATAAGTGAAATTTCTGCAATTTTGCCCCAAAATAAGGGAAATTTCTGCAATTTTTCCCCAAAGTAAAGGAAATTTCTGCAGTTTTGCCCCAAATAAGGGGAATTTCTGACTTTTTGCCCCAAAATTAGGGGAATTTCTGCAATTTTGCTCCAAAATACGGGGAATTTCTGCCTTTTTGCCCGAAAATAAAGGGAATGTATACCTTTTTGCCATAAAAAAGGGAAATTTCTTAACTTTTGCCCCAAAATAAGGGGATTTTCGGACTTTTTGACTCAAAATAAGTGCAATTTCTGCCTTTTCCCCAAAAATAAATGAAATTTCTGCGTTTTTGCCCCAAAATAAGGGGAATTTCTGACTTTTTTCCCTGAAATAAGTGAAATTTCTCTAATTTTTCCCCAAAATAAGGGAAATGTCTGCTTTTTGCCCCAAAATAAAGGGAATTTCTGCCTTTTTGCCCCAAAATAAGGGGAATTTCAGCATTTTTTCTTCAAAATAAGAGGAATTTCTGCCTTTTGACCCAAAATATGGGGAATTTCTGTCTTTTTGCTCCAAAATAAGAAAAATTTCTGCAATTTTGTACCAAAATAAAAGAAATTTCTGCATTCTTGCCCCAAAATAAGAGAAATTTCTTACTTTTAGCTCTGAAATAAGTGAATTTTCTGCAATTTTGCCCCAAAATAAGGGAAATTTCTGCAATTTTGCCCCAAAGTAAAGGAAATTTCTGCAATTTTGTTCCAAATAAAAGGAATTTCTGACTTTTTTCGCCTGAAAAAGGAGATTTTCTGTCTTTTTAGCCAAAATAAGGGAATTTCAGCCTTTTTGCTTGAAAATTATGAAAATTTCTGCAATTTTTCTTCAAAATATGGAAGATTTCTGCCTTTTTGCCCCAAAATAAAGGGAATTTCTGAATTTTTCTCCAATATTTGGGGAATTTCTGCATTTTACCTCTAAATAAGGGGAAATTCTGCATTTTACTTCAAAATAAGAATTTCTGCCTTTTACCCCAAAATATGGGGAATTTCTGCCTTTTTGTTCCAAAATAAAGAAAATTTCTTCAATTTTGTACCATAATAAAAGAAATTTCTCCTTTTTGCCCCAAAATAAGGGGAATTTCTGACTTTTTACCCTGAAATAAATAAAATTTCTGCAATTTTGCCCGAAAAAAATGGAAATTTGTGCCTTTTTTGCACCAAAATAAAGGGAATTTCTGCCTTTTGCCCCAAAATATTGGGAATTTCAGCATTTTACCTCAAAATAAGGGGAATTTCTGCGTTTTTGCCCTGAAATATGTGAAATTTCTGCAATTTTACCCCAAAATAATGTGAATTTCTGACTTTTTGCCCCAAAATAATGGGAATTTCTGCATTTTTGCCCCAAAATAAGAAAAAATTTTGCTTTTTTCTTCTGCAATAAATGAAATTTCTGCAATTTTGCCCTAAAATAACAGAAATTTCTGCAATTTTACCCCATAATAAAGCAAATTTCTGCAATTTTGCTACAAAATAAAAGGAATTTCTGATTTTTGCACCCAAATAAGGGAAATTACTGCAATTTTGCCCTAAAATAAGGGGAATTTCTGCAATTTGCCCCAAAATAAGGGGAATTTCTGCCTTTTTGCCACAAAATAATAAAAATTACAGCATGTTTTACCCAAAAATTAGGTGAATTTCTGCAATTTTGCTCCAAAATATGAGGATTTTCTGCATTTTTCGCCGAAAATAAGGGGAATTTCTGCCATTTTGCCGCGAAATAAGTGAAATTTCTGCAGTTTTACCCCAAAATAAGGGGAATTTCTGCTTTTTTGCCCCAAAATTAGGGGAATTTCTGCAATTTTGCTCCAAAATACAGGGGAATTTTTGCATTTTTGCCCGAAAATAAAGGCAATGTATAACTTTTTGCTATAAAAAAGGAAAATTTCTTCACTTTTGCCCCAAAATAAGGCGATTTTCTGCCTTTTTGACTCAAAATAAGTGCAATTTCTGATTTTTCTCTAAAATAAACAGATTTTCTGTCTTTTTGCCCCAAAATAAGGGGAATTTCTGACTTTTTGCCCTGAAATAAGTGAAATTTCTAAAATTTTTCACCAAAATAAGGGATATTTCTGCCTTTTGCCCCAAAATAAAGGGAATTTCAGCCTTTTTTCCTCAAAATAAGGGGAATTTCTGCCTTTTGCCCCAAAATATGGGAAATTTCTGCCTTTTTGCCCCAAAATAATAAAAATTTCTTCAATTTTGTAACAAAATAAAAGAAATTTCTGCCTTTTTGTTCCAAAATAAGAGAAATTTCTGCCTTTTTTCCCTTAAATAAGTGAAATTTCTGCAATTTTGCTCCAAAATAAGGGAAATTTCTGCAATTTTGCCCCAAAGTAGAGGAAATTTCTGCAATTTTGCCCCAAATAAGGGGAATTTCTGAATTTTGCACCCGAAAAAGGAGATTTTCTGTCTTTTGGCCACAAAATAAGGAGAATTTCAGCCTTTTTGCCCGAAAATTATGAGAATTTCTGCAATTTTTCTTCAAAATACGGAAATTTTTTTTCCTTTTAACCCCAAAATAAAAGGAATTTCTGCATTTTTCCCCAATATTAGGGGAATTTCTGCATTTTACCTCTAAATAAAAGGAATTTCTGCATGTTACCTCAAAATAAGAAGAATTTCTGCCTTTTACCCCAAAATATGGGGAATTTCTGCCTTTTTGTTCCAAAATAAAGAAAATTTCTTCAATTTTGTACCATAATAAAAGAAATTTCTCATTTTTGCTCCAAAATAAGGGGAATTTCTGACTTTTTACCCTGAAATAAATAAAATTTCTGCAATTTTGCCCTAAAATAAGGGAAATTTGTGCCTTTTTTGGCCCAAAATAAGGGGAATGTCTGCCTTTTGCCGCAAAATATGGGGAATTTCAGCATTTTACCTCAAAATAAGGGGAATTTCTGCTTTTTTGCAAAGAAATATGTGAAATTTCTGCAATTTTACCCCAAAATAAGGTGAATTTCTGCCTTTTTGCCCCAAAATTTTGGGAATTTCTGCATTTTTGCCCCAAAATAAGAAAAAATTTTGCTTTTTTCTTCTGCAATAAGTGAAATTTCTGCAATTTTGCCCTAAAATAAGGGGAATTTCTGCCATTTGCCCCAAAATTAGGGGAATTTCTGCCTTTTTGCTGCGAAATAAGAGAAATTTCTGCATTTTTACCCCAAAATAAAGGGAATTTCTGCCTTTTGCCCCAAAATTAGGGGAATTTCTTGAATTTTGCTCCAAAATACAGGAAATTTTTGCCTTTTTGCCCGAAAATAAAGGCAATGTATACCTCTTTGCTATAAAAAAGGGAAATTTCTTCACTTTTGCCCCAAAATAAGGCGATTTTCCGCCTTTTTGACTCAAAATAAGTGCAATTTCTGCCTTTTCCCCAAAAGTAAATGGAATTTCTGTCTTTTGCCCCAAAATAAGGGGAATTTCTGACTTTGTGCCCTGAAATAAGTGAAATTTCTAAAATTTTTCCCCAAAATAAGGGAAATGTCTGCTTTTTGCCTCAAAATAAGGAGAATTTCTGCCTTTTCGCCCCAAAATAAGGGGAATTTCAGCATTTTTTTCTCAAAATAAAAGGAATTTCTGCCTTTTGCCCCAAAATATGGGAAATTTCTGCCATTTTGCCCCAAAATAAGAAAAATTTCTGCAATTTTTTACCAAAATAAAAAAAAAATTCTCCCTTTTTGTTTCAAAATAAGAGAAATTTCTACATTTTTTTCCTGAAATAAGTGAAATTTCTGCAATTTTGCCCCAAAATAAGGGAATTTTCTGCAATTTTGCCCCAAAGTAGAGGAAATTTCTGCAATTTTGCCCCAAATAAGGGGAATTTCTGAATTTTTGCACCGGAAAAAATGAAATTTTCTGTCTTTTTGCCCCAAAATAAAGAGAATTTCAGCCTTTTTGCCCGAAAATTATGAGAATTTCTGCAATTTTTCTTCAAAATACGGAAAATTTCTGCATTTTATCCACAAAATAAAGGGAATTTCTGCATTTTTCCCCAATATTAGGGAAATTTCTGCATTTTACTTCTAAATCAAAGGAATTTCTGCATGTTACCTCAAAATAAGAAGAATTTCTGACTTTTGCCCCAAAATATGGGGAATTTCTGCCTTTTTGTTCCAAAATAAAGAAAATTTTTTCAATTTTGTACCATAATAAAAGAAATTTCTCCTTTTTGCCCCAAAATAAGGAGAATTTCTGCCTTTTTGCCCTGAAATATGTGAAATTTCTGCAATTTTACCCCAAAATAAAGTAAATTTCTGCCTTTTCGCCCCAAAATAATGGGAATTTCTGCCTTTTTGCCCCAAAATAAGAAAAATTTTTGTTTTTTCTTCTGAAATAAGTGAAATTTCTACAATTTTGCCCTAAAATAAGGGAAATTTCTGCAATTTTACCCCATAATAAAGCAAATTTCTGCAATTTTGCTGCAAAATAGGGGGAATTTCTGTTTTATGCCCCCAAATAAAGCAAATTTCTGCAATTTTGCCCCAAAATAAGGGGATTTTCTGTTTTTTGCCCCCAAATAAGAGAAATTTCTGCAATTTTGACCTACAATAAGGGGAATTTCTGCCATTTGCCCCAAAATAAGGGTAATTTCTACCTTTTTGCTACAAAATAAAAAAAATTACTGCATGTTTTACCCCAAAATTGGTGAATTTCTGCAATTTTGCTCCAAAATATGAGGATTTTCTGCCTTTTTCGCCAAAAATAAGGGGAATTTCTGAGATTTGGCAACGAAATAAGTGAAATTTCTGCAGTTTTACCCCAAAATAAGGGGAATTTCTGCCTTTTGGCCCCAAAATTAGGGGAATTTCTGCAATTTTGCTCCAAAATACGGGGAATTTCTGCCTTTTTGCTCGAAAATAAAGGCAATGTATACCTTTTTGCTATAAAAAAGGGAAATTTCTTCACTTTTGCCCCAGGAAAAGGCGATTTTCCACCTTTTTGACTCAAAATAAGTGCAATTTATGCCTTGTCCCCAAAAATAAACGGAATTTCTGTCTTTTTACCCCAAAATAAGGGGAATTTCTGACTTTTTGCCCTGTAATAAGTGAAATTTCTAAAATTTTTCCCCAAAATAAGAAAAATGTCTGCTTTTTGCCCCAAAATAAGGAGAATTTCTGCCTTTTTGCCCCAAAATAAGGGGAATTTCAGCCTTTTTTCCTTACATAAGAGGAATTTCTGCCTTTTGTCACAAAATATGGGAAATTTCTGCTTTTTGCCCCAAAATAAGAAAAATTTCTGCAATTTTGTACCAAAATAAAAGAAATTTCTGCCTTTTGTTCGAAAATAAGAGAAATCTCTGCCTTTTTTCCCTGAAATAAGTGAAACTTCTGCAATTTTGCCCCAAAATAAGGGAAATTTCTGCAATTTTGCCCCAAAGTAGAGGAAATTTCTGCAATTTTGCCCCAAATAAGGGGAATTTCTGAATTTTTACAACCGAAAAAAAAAGATTTTCTGTATTTTTGACCAAAAATAAGGAGAATTTCAGCCTTTTTGCCCGAAAATTATGAGAATTTCTGCAATTTTTCTTCAAAATACGGAAAATTTCTTCTTTTTAGCCCCATAATAATGGGAATTTCTGCATTTTTTCCCAATATTAGGGGAATTTCTGCATTTTACCTCTAAATAAAAGGAATTTCTGCATGTTACCTCAAAATAAGAAGAATTTCTGCCTTTTACCCTAAAATATGGGTTATTTCTGCCTTTTTCTTCCAAAATAAAGAAAATTTCTTCAATTTTGTACCATAATAAAAGAAATTTCTCCTTTTTGCCCCAAAATAAGAGGAATTTCTGACTTTTTACCCTGAAATAAATAAAATTTCTGCAATTTTGCCCGAAAATAATGGAAATTTGTGCCTTTTTTGCCCCAAAATAAAAGGAATTTCTGACTTTTGCCCCAAAATATGGGGAATTACAGCATTTTACCTCAAAAGAAGGGGAATTTCTGCCTTTTTGCCTTGAAATATGTGAAATTTCTGCAATTTTACCCCCAAATAAAGTGAATTTCTACCTTTTTGCCCCAAAATAATGGGAATTTCTGCCTTTTTACCCCCAAAAAAGAAAAATTTTTGTTTTTTCTTCTGAAATAAGTGAAATTTGTGAAATTTTGCACTAAAATAAGGGAAATTTCTGCAATGTTTCCCCATAATAAAGCATTTTCTGCAATTTTGCTGCAAAATAAGGGGAATTTCTGTTTTTTGCCCCCAAAAAAAGCAAATTTCTGCAATTTTGCCCGAAAATAAGGGGAATTTCTGTTTTTTGCCCCCAAATAAGGGAAATTTCTGCAATTTTGCCCTAAAATAAGAGGAATTTCTGCCATTTGCCCCAAAATAAGGGAGATTTCTGCCTTTTTGCCACTAAATAAAGAAAATTACTGGATGTTTTACACCAAAATTACGTGAATTTCTGCAATTTTGCTCCAAAATACGAGGATTTTCTGCCTTTTTCCCCGAAAATAGGGGGAAGTTATGCCTTTTTGCCCCAAAATTAGGGGAATTTCTGCAATTTTGCTCCAAAATACTGGGAATTTCTGCCTTTTTGCCAGAAAATAAAGGCAATGTATACCTTTTTGCTATAAAAAAGGGAAATTTCTTCACTTTTGCCCCAAAATAAGGCGATTTTCCGCCTTTTTGACTCAAAATAAGTGCAATTTCTGCATTTTCCCCAAAAATAAACGGAATTTCTCTCTATTTGCGCCAAAATAAGGGGAATTTCTGACTTTTTGCCCTGAAATAAGTGAAATTTCTAAAATTTTTCCCCAAAATAAGGGAAATGTCTGCTTTTTGCCCCAAAATTAGGAGAATTTCTGCCTTTTGCCCCAAAATAAGTGGAATTTCAGCCTTTTTTTTCAAAATAGGGGGAATTTCTGCCTTTTGCCCCAAAATATCGGAAATTTCAGCCTTTTTGTCCCAAAATAAGAAAAATTTCTGCAATTTTGTACCAAGATAAAAGAAATTTCTGCCTTTTTGTTCCAAAATAAGAGAAATTTCTGCCTTTTTTCCCTGAAATAAGTGAAATTTCTGCAATTTTGCCACAAAATAAGGGAAATTTTTTCAATTTTGCCCCAAAGTAGAGAAAATTTCTGCAATTTTGCCCCAAATAAGGGGAATTTCTGAATTTTTGCACCCGAAAAAAGGAGATTTTCTGTCTTTTGGCCTCAAAATAAGGAGAATTTCAGCCTTTTTGCTCGAAAATTATGAGAATTTCTGCAATTTTTCTTCAAAATACGGAAAATTTCTGCCTTTTAGCCCCAAAATAAAGGGAATATCTGCATTTTTCCCCGATATTAGGGGAATTTCTGCATTTTACCTCTAAATAAAAGGAATTTCTGCATGTTACCTCAAAATAAGAAGAATTTCTGCCTTTTACCACAAAATATGGGGAATTTCTGCCTTTTTGTTCCAAAATAAAGAAAATTTCTTCAATTTTGTACCATAATAAAAGAAATTTCTCCTTTTTGCCCCAAAATGGGGGAATTTCTGCCTTTTTGCCCTAAATATGTGAAATTTCTGCAATTTTACCCCAAAATAAGGTAAATTTCTGCCTTTTTGCCCCAAAATAATGGGAATTTCTGACTTTTTGCCCCGAAATAAGAAAAAATTTTTGTTTTTTCTTCTGAAATAAGTGAAATTTCTGCAATTTTGCCTGAAAATAAGGGAAATTTGTGCCTTTTTTGTTCCAAAATAAGGGGAATTTCTGCCTTTTGTCCCAAAATATGGGTAATTTCAGCATTTTACCTTAAAATAAGGAAAATTTCTGCCTTTTTGCCCTGAAATATATGAAATTTCTGCAATATTACCCCAAAATAAGGTGAATTTCTGCCTTTTTGCCCCAAAATAAAAGGAATTTCATCATTTTTTCTTCAAATTAAAAGGAATTTCTGCCTTTTGCCTCAAAATATTGGGAATTTCTGCCTTTTTGCCCCAAAATAACGGGTATTTCTGCCTTTTTGCCCCAAAATAAGAATAATTTTTGTTTTTTCTTCTGAAAGAAGTGAAATTTCTGCAATTTTACCCCATAATAAAGCAAATTTCTGCAATTTTGATGCAAAATAAGAGGAATTTCTGTTTTTTGCCCCCAAATAAAGCAAATTTCTGCCATTTTGCGCCAAAATAAGTGGAATTTCTGTTTTTGCCCCCAAATAAAAGAAATTTCTGCAATTTTGCCCTAAAATAAGGGGAATTTCAGCCTTTTTTCCTCAAAATAAGGGGAATTTCTGCCTTTTGCCCCAAAATATGGGAAATTTCTGCCTTTTTGCCCCAAAATAAAAAAAATTTCTGCAATTTTGTACCAAAATAAAAGAAATTTCTGCCTTTTTGTTCCAAAATAAAAGAAATTTCTGCCTTTTTTCCCTGAAATAAGTGAAATATCTGCAATTTTGCCCCAAAATAAGGGAATTTTCTGCAATTTGGCCCCAAAGTAGAGGAAATTTCTGCAATTTTGCCTCAAATAAGGGGAATTTCTGATATTTTGCACCCGAAAAAAGGAGATTTTCTGTATTTTTGCCCCAAAATAAAGAGAATTTCAACCTTTTTGCCTGAAAATTATGAGAATTTCTGCAATTTTTCTTCAAAATACAGAAAATTTCTGCCTTTTAGCCCCAAAATAAAGGGAATTTCTGCATTTTTCTCCAATATTAGGGGAATTTCTGCATTTTACCTCTAAATAAGGGGAATTTCTGCATTTTACCTCAAAATAAGAAGAATTTCTGACTTTTACCCTAAAATATGGTGAATTTCTGCCTTTTTGTTCCAAAATAAAGAAAATTTCTTCAATTTTGGACCATAATAAAAGAAATTTCTTCTTTTTGCCCCAAAATAAGGGGAATTTCTGTATTTTAACCTTGAAATAAATGAAATTTCTGCAATTTTGCCCGAAAATAAGGGAAATTTGTGCCTTTTTTTGGCCCAAAATAAGGGGAATTTTTTTCTTTTGCCCCAAAATATGGAAAATTTCAGCATTTTACCTCAAAATAAGGGGAATTTCTGCTTTTTTTAATGAAATATGTGAAATTTCTGCAATTTTACCCCAAAATAAGGTGAATTTCTGCCCTTTTGCCCCAAAAAAAATGGGAATTTCTGCCTTTTTGCCCCAAAATAAGAAAAAATTTTGTTTTTTCTTGTGAAATAAGTGTAATTTCTGCACTTTTGCTCTAAAATAAGGGAATTTTCAGCAATTTTTCATAAATAATAAAGCAAATTTCTGCAATTTTGCCACAAAATAAGGGGAATTTCTGTTTTTTGCCCCCAAATAAAGCAAATTTCTGCAGTTTCCCCCAAAATAAGGGGAATTTCTGTTTTTTGCCCCAAATAAGGGAAATTTCTGCAATTTTGCCCTAAAATAAAGAGAATTTCTGCAATTTGCCCCAAAATAAGGGGAATTTCTGCCTATTTGCCACAAAATAAAGAAAATTACTGCATGTTTTACCCCAAAATTAGGTGAATTTCTGCAATTTTGCTACAAAAGAAGAGGATTTTCTGAGTTTTTCGCCGACAATAAAAGGAATTTCTGCCATCTTCCCGCGAAATAAGTGAAATTTCTGCAGTTTTACCCCAAAATAAGGGGAAATTCTGCCTTTTTGCCCCAAAATTAGGGGAATTTCTGCATTTTGCTCCAAAATACGGGGAATTTCTGCCCTTTTGCCCGAAAAAAAAGGGAATGTATACCTTTTTGCCATAAAAAAGGGAAATTTCTTCACTTTTGCCCCAAAATAAGGCGATTTTCCGCCTTTTTGACTCAAAATATGTGCAATTTCTGCATTTTCCCCAAAAATAAACGGAATTTCTGTCTTTTTGCCGCAAAATAAGGGTAATTTCTGAATTTTTGCCCTGAAATATTTTAAATTTCTAAAATTTTTCCCCAAAATAAGGGAAATGACTGCTTTTAGCCCCAAAATAAGTGGAATTTCTGCCTTTTTGCCCCAAAATAAAAGGAATTTCAGCCTTTTTTCCTCAAAATAAGGGGAATTTCTGCCTTTTGCCCCAAAATATGGGAAATTTCTGCCTTTTTTGCTTCAAAATAAGAAAAATTTCTGCAATTTTGTACCAAAATAATAGAATTTTCTGCCTTTTGGTTCCAAAATAAGAGAAATTTCTGCCTTTTTTCCCTGAAATAAGTGAAATTTCTGCAATTTTGCCCCAAAATAAGGGAAATTTCTGCAATTTTGCCCCAAAGTAGAGGAAATTTCTGCAATTTTGCCCCAAATAAGGGGAATTTCTGATATTTTGCACCCGAAAAAAGGAGATTTTCTGTCTTTTTGCCCCAAAATAAGGAGAATTTCAGCTTTTTGCCTGAAAAATATGAGAATTTCTGCAATTTTTCTTCAAAATACTGAAAATTTCTGCCTTTTAGCCCCAAAATAAAGGGAATTTCTGCATTTTTCCCCAATATTAGGGGAATTTCTGCATTTTACCTCTAAATAAAAGGAATTTCTGCATGTTACCTCAAAATAAGAAGAATTTCTGCCTTTTACCCCAAAATATGGGGACTTTCTTCCTTTTTGTTCCAAAATAAAGAAAATTTCTTAAATTTTGTACCATAATAAAAGAAATTTCTACTTTTTGCCCCTAAATAAGGGGAATTTCTGACTTTTTATGCTGAAAAAAATGAAATTTCTGCAATTTTGCCCGATAATAAGGGAAATTTGTGCCTTTTTTGCCCCCAAATAAGAGGAATTTCTGCCTTTGTCCCAATATATAGGTAATTTCAGCATTTTACCTCAAAATAAGGAAAATTTCTGCCTTTTTGCCTTCAAATATATGAAATTTCTGCAATTTTACCCCAAAATAAGGTGAATTTCTACCATTTTGCCCCAAAATAAGGGGAATTTCTGCCTTTTTGCCCCAAAATAAGGGGAATTTCAGCATTTTTTCCTCAAATTAAGGGGAATTTCTGTTTTTTGCCCCAAAATATGGGGAATTTCTGCCTTTTTGCCCCAAAATAAAAGAAATTTCTGCCTTTTTTCCCTGAAATAAGTGAAATTTCTGCAATTTTGCCCCAAAATAAGGAAAATTTCTGCAATTTTGCCCCAAAGTAAATGAAATTTCTGCAATTTTGCCCCAAATAAGGGGAATTTCTGCCTTTTTGTCCTATAATTAGGGGAATTTCTGCAATTTTGCTCCAAAATACTGGGAATTTCTGCCTTTTTGCACGAAAATTAAGGGAATGTATACCTTTTGCCATAAAAAAGGGAAATTTCTTCACTTTTGCCCCAAAATAAGGGGATCTTTCGCCTTTTTGACTCAAAATAATTGCAATTTCTGCCTTTTCCCCAAAAATAAACGGAATTTCTGCCTTTTTGTCCCAAAATAAGAGGAATTTCTGACTTTTTGGCCTGAAATAAGTGAAATTTCTATAATTTTTCCCCAAAATAATGGAAATGTCTGCTTTTTGCCCCAAAACAAGGGGAATTTCTGCCTTTTTTTCCCAAAATAATGGGAATTTCAGCATTTTTTCTGCAAAATAAGGGGAATTTCTGCCTTATGCCCCAAAATATGGGAAATTTCTGTCTTTTTGCCCAAAAATAAGAAAAATTTGTGCAATTTTGTTCCAAAATAAAAGAAATTTCTGCCTTTTTGCCCCAAAATAAGAGAAATTTCTTCCTTATTTTCCTGAAATAAGTGAAATTTCTGCAATTTTGCCCCAAAATAAGGGAAATTTCTGCAATTTTGCCCCAAAGTAAAGGAAATTTCTGCAATTTTGCCCCAAATAAGGGGAATTTCTGACTTTTTGCACCCGAAAAAAGGAAATTTTCTGTCTTTTTGCCCCAAAATAAAGAGAATTTCAGCCTTTTTGCCCGAAAATTATGAAAATTTCTGCAATTTTTCTTCAAAATATGGAAAATTTCTGCCTTTTAGCCCCAAAATAAAGGGAATTTCTGCATTTTTCCCCAATATTAGGGGAATTTCTGCATTTTACCTCTAAATAAGAGGAAATTCTGCATTTTACCTCAAAATAAGAAGAATTTCTGCCTTTTACACCAAAATATGAGGAATTTATGCCTTTTTGTTCCAAAATAAAGAAAATTTCTTCAATTTTGTACCATAATAAAAGAAATTTCTTATTTTTGCCCCAAAATAAGGGGAATTTCTGACTTTTTACCCTTAAATAAATGAAATTTCTGCAATTTTGCCCGAAAATAAGGGAAATTTTTGCCTTTTTGCTCCAAAATAATGGGAATTTCTTCCTTTTGCCCCAAAATATGGGGAATTTCAGCATTTTACCTCAAAATAAGGGGAATTTCTGCTTTTTTGCCCTGAAATATGTGAAATTTCTGCAATTTTACCCCAAAATAAGGTGAATTTCTGCCTTTTTGCCCCAAAATAATGGGAATTTCTTCATTTTTGCCCCAAAATGAGAAAAAAAATTTGCTTTTTTCTTCTGAAATAAGTGAAAATTCTGCAATTTTGCCCTAAAATAAGAATATTTTCTGCAATTTTACCCCATAATAAAGCAAATTTCTGCAATTTTGCTGCAAAATAAGGGGAATTTCTGTTTTTTGCCCCCAAATAAAGCAAATTTCTGCAATTTTGCCCCAAAATAAGGGGAATTTCTGTTTTTTGCCCCCAAATAAGGGAAATTTCTACAATTTTGCCCTAAAAGAAGGGGAATTTCTGCCATTTGACCAAAGATAAGGGGAATTTCTGCCTTTTTGCCACAAAATAAAGAGAATTACTGCATGTTTTACCTCAAAATTAGGTGAATTTCTACAATTTTGCTCCAAAATACGAGGATTTTCTGCATTTTTCGCCGAAAATAAGGGGAATTTCTGCCATTTTGCCGCGAAATAAGTGAAATTTCTGCAGTTTTACCCCAAAATAAGGGGAATTTCTGCAATTTTGCTCCAAAATACAGGGAATATCTGCCTTTTTGCCCGAAAATAAAGGCAATGTATACCTTTTTGCTATAAAAAAGGAAAATTTCTTCACTTTTACCCCAAAATAAAGCGATTTTCCGCCTTTTTGACTCAAAATAAGTGCAATTTCTGCCTTTTCCCCAGAAATAAAAAGAATTTCTGTCTTTTTGCCCCAAAATAATGGGAATTTCTGCGTTTTTGCCCTAAAATATGTGAAATTTCTGCAATTTTACCCCATAATAAAGCAAATTTCTGCAATTTTGCTGCAAAATAAAGGGGAATTTCTGTTTTTTGCCCCCAATAAAGCAACTTTCTGCAATTTTGCCTCAAAATAAGGGGAATTTCTGTTTTTTGCCCCCAAATAAGGGAAATTTCTGCAATTTTGCCCTAAAATAATGGGAATTTCTGCCATTTGCCCCAAAATAAGGGGAAATTCTGCCTTTTTGCCACAAAATAAAGAAAATTACTGCATGTTTTACCCCAAAATTAGGTGAATTTCTGCAATTTTGCTCCAAAATATGAGGATTTTCTGCCTTTTTCGCCGAAAATATAGGGAATTTCTGCCATTTTGCCACGAAATAAGTGAAATTTCTGCAGTTTTACCCCAAAATAAGGGGAATTTCTGCCTTTTTGCCCCAAAATTAGGGGAATTTCTCCAATTTTGCTCCAAAATACGGGGAATTTCTGCCTTTTTGCCCGAAAATAAAGGCAATGTATACCTTTTTGCTATAAAAAAGGGAAATTTCTTCACTTTTGCCCCAAAATAAGGGGATTTTCCGCCTTTTTGACTCAAAATAAGTGCAATTTCTGCCTTTTCCCCAAAAATGAATGGAATTTCTGTCTTTTTGCCCCAAAATAAGGGAAATTTCTGACTTTTTGACCTGAAATAAGTGAAATTTCTAAAATTTTTCCCCAAAATAATGGAAATGTCTGCTTTTTGCCCCAAAATAAGGGGAATTTCTGCCTTTTGCCCAAAACTATGGGAAATTTCTGCCTTTTGGCCCCAAAATAAGAAAAATTTCTCCAATTTTGTACCAAAATAAAAGAAATTTCTGCCTTTTTGTTCCAAAATAAAAGATATTTCTGCCTTTTTTCCCTGAAATAAGTGAAATTTCTGCAATTTTGCCCCAAAATAAGGGAAATTTCTGCAATTTTGCCCCAAAGTAGAGGAAATTTCTGCAATTTTGCCCCAAATAAGGGGAATTTTGACTTTTTGCACCCTAAATAAGGAGATTTTCTGACTTTTTGCCCAAAAATAAGGAAAATTTCAGCCTTTTTGCCCGAAAATTTTGAGAATTACTTCAATTTTTCTTCAAAATACAGAAAATTTCTGCCTTTTAGCCCCAAAATAAATAGGATTTCTGCATTATTCCCCAATATTAGGGGAATTTCTTCATTTTACCTCTAAATAAGGGGAATTTCTGCATTTTACCTCAAAATAAGAAGAATTTCTGCATTTTACCCTAAAATATGGTGAATTTCTGCCTTTTTGTTCAAAAATAAAGATAATTTCTTCAATTTTGTACCATAATAAAAGAAATTTCTCCTTTTGGCCCCAAAATAAGGGGAATTTCTGACTTTTTACCCTGAAATAAATGAAATTTCTGCAATTTTGCCCAAAAATAAGAGAAATTTGTGCATTTTTTGCCCCAAAATAAGGGGAATTTCTGCCTTTTGCCCCAAAATATGGTGAATTTCAGCATTTTACCTCAAAATAAGGGGAATTTCTGCCTTTTTGCCCTGAAATATGTGAAATTTCTTCAATTTTACCCCAAAATAAGGTGAATTTCTGCCTTTTTGCCCCAAAATAATGGGAATTTCTGCCTTTTTGCCCCAACATAAGAAAAATTTTTGTTTTTTCTTCTGAAATAAGTGAAATTTCTGCAATTTTGCCCTAAAATAAGGGAAATTTCTGCAATTTTTCCCCATAATAAATCAAATTTCTGCAATTTTGCAGCAAAATAAGAGGAATTTCTGTTTTTTTCCCCCAAATAAAGCAAATTTCTGCAATTTTGGCCCAAAATAAGGGGAATTTCTGTTTTTTGTCCCCAAATAAGGGAAATTTCAGCAATTTTGCCCTAAAATAAGGGAATTTTCTGCAATTTTGCCCCAAAGAAAGGAAATTTCTGCAATTTTGCCCCAAATAAGGAGAATTTCTGCATTTTTGCCCCAAAATTAGGGGAATTTCTGCAATTTTGCTTCAAAATACAAGGAATTTCTGCTTTTTTGCCCGTAAATAAAGGGAATGTAGACCTTTTTGCCATAAAAAAGAGAAATTTCTTCAGTTTGCCGCAAAATAAAGGGAATTTCTGCATTTTTCTCCAATGTTTGGGGAATTTCTGCATTTTACCTCTAAATAAGGGGAAATTCTGCATTTTACCTCAAAATAAGAAGAATTTCTGCATTTTACCCTAAAATATGGTGAATTTCTGCCTTTTTGTTCCAAAATAAAGAAAATTTCTTCAATTTTGTACCATAATAAAAGAAATTTCTCCTTTTTGCCCCAAAATAAGGGGAATTTCTGACTTTTTACCCTGAATTAAATGAAATTTCTGCAATTTTGCCCGAAAATAAGGGAAATTTGTGCCTTTTTTGCCCCAAAATAAGGGGAATTTCTGCCTTTTGCCCCAAAATATGGGGAATTTCAGGATTTTACCTTAAAATAAGGGGAGTTTCTGCGTTTTTGCCCTAAAATATGGGAAATTTCTGCAATTTTACCCCATAATAAAGCAAATTTCTGCAATTTTGCTGCAAAATAAAGGGGAATTTCTGTTTTTTGACCCAAATAAAGCAACTTTCTGCAATTTTGCCTCAAAATAAGGGGAATTTCTGTTTTTTGCCCCCAAATAAGGGAAATTTCTGCAATTTTGCCCTAAAATAAGGGGAATTTCTGCCATTTGCCCCAAAATAAGGGGAAATTCTGCCTTTTGGCCACAAAATAAAGAAAATTACTGCATGTTTTACCCCAAAATTAGGTGAATTTCTCCAATTTTGCTCCAAAATACGAGGATTTTCTGCCTTTTTGGGCGAAAATAAGGGGAATTTCTGCCATTTTACCGCGAAATAAGTGAAATTTCTGCAGTTTTACCCCAAAATAAGGGGAATTTCTGCCTTTTTGCCCCAAAATTAGGGGAATTTCTGCAATTTTGCTCCAAAATACAGGGAATTTCTGCCTTTTTGCCCGAAAATAAAGGCAATGTATAACTTTTTGCTATAAAAAAGGGAAATTTCTTCACTTTTGCCCCAAAATAAGGCGATTTTCCGCCTTTTTGCCTCAAAATAAGTGTAATTTCTGCCTTTTCCCCAAAAATAAACGGAATTTCTGTCTTTTTGCCCCAAAATAAGAGGAATTTCCGACTTTTTGCCCTGAAATAAGTGAAATTTCTAAAATTTTTCCCCAAAATAAGAGAAATGTCTGCTTTTTGCCCCAAAATAAGGAGAATTTCTGCTTTTTTGCCCCAAAATAAAAGGAATTTCAGCCTTTTTTCCTCAAAATAAGGGGAATTTCTGCCTTTTACCCAAAAATATAGGAAATTTCTGCCTTTTTGCCCCAAAATAAGAAAAATTTCTGCAATTTTTTACCAAAATAAAAAAAATTTCTGCCTTTTTGTTCCAAAATAAGAGAAATTTCTCCCTTTTTTCCCTGAAATAAGTAAAATTTCTGCAATTTTGCCCCAAAATTAGGGAAATTTCTGCAATTTTGCCCCAAAGCAAAGGAAATTTCTGCAATTTTGCCCCAAATAAGGGGAATTTCTGAATTTTTGCACCCGAAAAAAAATATTTTCTGTATTTTGTTCCAATATAAATAGAATTTCAGCTTTTTTGCCCGGAAATTATGAGAATTTCTGCAATTTTTCTTCAAAATACGGAAAATTTCTGCCCTTTAGTCCCAAAATAAGGGGAATTTCTGCATTTTTCTCAAATATTAGGGGAATTTCTGCATTTTACCTCTAAATAAAGAAATTTCTGCATGTTACTTCAAAATAAAAAGAATTTCTGACTTTTGCCCCAAAATATGGGGAATTTCTGCCTTTTTGTTTCAAAATACAGAAAATTTCTTCAACTTTGTACCATAATAAAAGAAATTTCTCCTTTTTGCCCCAAAATAAGGGAAATTTCTTTCTTTTTGCCCTGAAATATGTGAAATTTCTGCAATTTTACCCCATAATAAGGTAAATTTCTGCCTTTCTGCCCCAAAATAATGGGAATTTCTGCCTTTTTGCCCTAAAATAAGAAAAAATTTTGTTTTTTTCCTGAAACAAGTGAAATTTCTGCAATTTTGCCCTAAAATAAGGGAATTTTCTGCAATTTTGCCCCAAAGAAAGGAAATTTCTGCAATTTTGCCCCAAATAAGGAGAATTTCTGCATTTTTGCCCCAAAATTAGGGGAATTTCTGCAATTTTGCTTCAAAATACAAGGAATTTCTGCTTTTTTGCCCGTAAATAAAGGGAATGTATACCTTTTTGCCATAAAAAAGAGAAATTTCTTCAGTTTGCCGCAAAATAAAGGGAATTTCTGCATTTTTCTCCAATGTTTGGGGAATTTCTGCATTTTACCTCTAAATAAGGGGAAATTCTGCATTTTACCTCAAAATAAGAAGAATTACTGCCTTATAACCCAAAATATGGTCAATTTCTGCTTTTTTGTTCCAAAATAAAGAAAATTTCTTCAATTTTGTACCATAATAAAAGAAATTTCTCCTTTTTGCCCCAAAATAAGGGGAATTTCTGACTTTTTACCCTGAATTAAATGAAATTTCTGCAATTTTGCCCGAAAATAAGGGAAATTTGTGCCTTTTTTGCCCCAAAATAAGGGGAATTTCTGCCTTTTGCCCCAAAATATGGGGAATTTCAGGATTTTACCTTAAAATAAGGGGAGTTTCTGCGTTTTTGCCCTAAAATATGTGAAATTTCTGCAATTTTACCCCATAATAAAGCAAATTTCTGCAATTTTGCTGCAAAATAAAGGGAAATTTCTGTTTTATGACCCAAATAAAGCAACTTTCTGCAATTTTGCCTCAAAATAAAAGGAATTTCTGTTTTTTGCCCCCAAATATAAGAAATTTCTGCAATTTTGCCCTAAAATAAGGGGAATTTCTGCCATTTGCCCCAAAATAAGGGGAAATTCTGCCTTTTGGCCACAAAATAAAGGAAATTACTGCATGTTTTACCCCAAAATTAGGTGAATTTCTCCAATTTTCCTCCAAAATACGAGGATATTCTGCCTTTTTGGCCGAAAATAAGGGGAATTTCTGCCATTTTGCCACGAAATAAGTGAAATTTCTGCAGTTTTACCCCAAAATAAGGGGAATTTCTGCCTTTTTGCCCCAAAATTAGGGGAATTTCTGCAATTTTGCTGCAAAATACAGGGAATTTTTGCCTTTTTGCCCGAAAATAAAGGCAATGTATAACTTTTTGCTATAAAAAAGGGAAATTTCTTCACTTTTGCCCCAAAATAAGGCGATTTTCTGCCTTTTTCCCTCAAAATAAGTGCAATTTCTGCCTTTTCCCCAAAAATAAACAGAATTTCTGTCTTTTTGCCCCAAAATAAGGGAAGTTTCTAACTTTTTGCCCTGAAAAAAGTGAAATTTCTAAAATTTTTCCCCAAACTAAGAGAAATGTCTGCTTTTTGCCCCAAAATAAGGAGAATTTCTGCTTTTTTGCCCCAAAATAAGGGGAATTTCAGCCTTTTTTCCCCAAAATAAGGGGAATTTCTGCCTTTTACCCAAAAATATAGGAAATTTCTGCCTTTTTGCCCCAAAATAAGAAAAATTTCTGCAATTTTTTACCAAAATAAAAAAAAATTTCTGCCTTTTTGTTCCAAAATAAGAGAAATTTCTGCCTTTTTTCCCTGAAATAAGTAAAATTTCTGCAATTTTGCCCCAAAATAAGGGAAATTTCTGCAATTTTGCCCCAAAGTAAAGGAAATTTCTGCAATTTTGCCCAAAATGAGTGGAATTTCTGACTTTTTGCACCCGAAAAAAAAAAGATTTTCTGTATTTTGTCCCAAAATAAAAAGAATTTCAGCTTTTTTGCCCGGAAATTATGAGAATTTCTGCAATTTTTCTTCAAAATACGGAAAATTTCTGCCTTTTAGCCCCAAAATAAAGGGAATTTCTGCATTTTTCCCAAATATTAGGGGAATTTCTGCATTTTACCTCTAAATAAAAGAAATTTCTGCATGTTACCTCAAAATAAGAAGAATTTCTGACTTTTGCCCCAAAATATGGGGAATTTCTGCCTTTTTGTTCCAAAATAAAGAAAATTTCTTCAACTTTGTACCATAATAATAAGAAATTTCTTCTTTTTGCCCCAAATTAAGGGAAATTTCTGTCTTTTTGCCCTGAAATATGTGAAATTTCTGCAATTTTACCCCAAAATAAGGTAAATTTCTGCCTTTTTGCCACAAAATAATGGGAATTTCTGCCTTTTTGCCCCAACATAAGTAAAATTTTTGTTTTTTCTTCTGAAATAAGTGTAATTTCTGCACTTTTGCTCTAAAATAAGGGAAATTTCTGCAATTTTGCCCCAAAATAAGGGGAATTTCTGCTATTTTGCCCTAAAATAAGGGGAATTTCTGCCATTTGCCCCAAAATAAGGGGAATTTCTGCCTTTTTGCCACAAAATAAAGAAAATTACTGCATGTTTTACCCCAAAATTAGGTGAATTTTTGCAATTTTGCTCCAAAATACGAGGATTTTCTGCCTTTTTCGCCGAAAATATGGGGAATTTCTGCCATTTTGCCGCAAAATAAGTGAAATTTTTGCAGTTTTACCCCAAAATAAGGGGAATTTCTGCCTTTTTGCCTGAAAATTAGGGGAATTTTTGCAATTTTGCTCCAAAATACGGGGAATTTCTGCCTTTTTGCCCGAAAATAAAGGCAATGTATACCTTTTTGCTATAAAAAAGGGAAATTTCTTCACTTTTGCCCCAAAATAAGGCGATTTTCCGCCTTTTTGACTCAAAATAAGTGCAATTTCTGCCTTTTCCCCAAAAATAAATGGAATTTCTGTCTTTTTGCCCCAAAATAAGGGAAATTTCTGACTTTTTGCCCTGAAATAAGTGAAATTTCTAAAATTTTTCCCCAAAATAATGGAAATGTCTGCTTTTTGCCCCAAAATAAAAGGAATTTCTGCCTTTTGCCCAAAAATATGGGAAATTTCTGCCTTTTGGCCCCAAAATAAGAAAAATTTCTCCAATTTTGTACCAAAATAAAAGAAATTTCTGCCTTTTTGTTCCAAAATAAAAGATATTTCTGCCTTTTTTCCCTGAAATAAGTGAAATTTCTGCAATTTTGCCCCAAAATAAGGGAAATTTCTGCAATTTTGCCCCAAAGTAGAGGAAATTTCTGCAATTTTGCCCCAAATAAGGGGAATTTTGACTTTTTGCACCCGAAAAAAGGAGATTTTCTGACTTTTTGCCCAAAAATAAAGAAAATTTCAGCCTTTTTGCCCGAAAATTTTGAGAATTACTTCAATTTTTCTTCAAAATACAGAAAATTTCTGCCTTTTAGCCCCAAAATAAAGTGGATTTCTGCATTTTTCCCCAATATTAGGGGAATTTCTGCATTTTACCTCTTAATAAGGGGAATTTCTGCATTTTACCTCAAAATAAGAAGAATTTCTGCATTTTACCCTAAAATATGGTGAATTTCTGCCTTTTTGTTCAAAAATAAAGAAAATTTCTTCAATTTTGTACCATAATAAAAGAAATTTCTCCTATTGGCCCCAAAATAAGGGGAATTTCTGACTTTTTACCCTGAAATAAATGAAATTTCTGCAATTTTGCCCAAAAATAAGAGAAATTTGTGCCTTTTTTGCCCCAAAATAAGGGGAATTTCTGCCTTTTGCCCCAAAATATGGTGAATTTCAGCATTTTACCTCAAAATAAGGGGAATTTCTGCCTTTTTGCCCTGAAATATGTGAAATTTCTTCAATTTTACCCCAAAATAAGGTGAATTTCTGCATTTTTGCCCCAAAATATTGGGAATTTATGCATTTTTGCCCCAAAATAAGAAAAATTTTTGTTTTTTCTTCTTAAATAAGTGAAATATCTGCAATTTTGCCCTCAAATAAGGGAAATTTCTGCAATTTTTCCCCATAATAAAGCAAATTTCTGCAATTTTGCTGCAAAATAAGAGGAATTTCTGTTTTTTCCCCCAAATAAAGCAAATTTCTGAAATTTTGGCCCAAAATAAGGGGAATTTCTGTTTTTTGTCCCCAAATAAGGGAAATTTCTGCAGTTTTGCCCTAAAATAAGGGAAATTTCTGCAATTTTGCCCCAAAGAAAGGAAATATTTGCAATTTTGCCCCAAATAAGGAGAATTTCTGCATTTTTGCCCCAAAATTAGGGGAATTTCTGCAATTTTGCTTCAAAATACAAGGAATTTCTGCTTTTTTGCCCGTAAATAAAGGGAATGTAGACCTTTTTGCCATAAAAAAGAGAAATTTCTTCAGTTTGCCGCAAAATAAAGGGAATTTCTGCATTTTTCTCCAATGTTTTGGGAATTTCTGCATTTTACCTCTAAATAAGGGGAAATTCTGCATTTTACCTCAAAATAAGAAGAATTAATGCCTTTTAACCCAAAATATGGTCAATTTCTGCTTTTTTGTTCCAAAATAAAGAAAATTTCTTCAATTTTGTACCATAATAAAAGAAATTTCTCCTTTTTGCCCCAAAATAAGGGGAATTTCTGACTTTTTACCCTGAATTAAATGAAATTTCTGCAATTTTGCCCGAAAATAAGGGAAATTTGTGCCTTTTTTGCCCCAAAATAAGGGGAATTTCTGCCTTTTGCCCCAAAATATGGGGAATTTCAGGATTTTACCTTAAAATAAGGGGAGTTTCTGCGTTTTTGCCCTAAAATATGTGAAATTTCTGCAATTTTACCCCATAATAAAGCAAATTTCTGCAATTTTGCTGCAAAATAAAGGAGAATTTCTGTTTTTTGCCCCCAAATAAAGCAACTTTCTGCAATTTTGCCTCAAAATAAGGGGAATTTCTGTTTTTTGCCCCCAAATAAGGGAAATTTTTGCAATTTTGCCCTAAAATAAGGGGAATTTCTGCCATTTGCCCCAAAATAAGGGGAAATTCTGCCTTTTGGCCACAAAATAAAGAAAATTACTGCATGTTTTACCCCAAAATTAGGTGAATTTCTGCAATTTTGCTCCAAAATACAAGGATTTTCTGCCTTTTTGGCCGAAAATAAGGGGAATTTCTGCCATTTTACCACAAAATAAGTGAAATTTCTGCAGTTTTACCCCAAAATAAGGGGGAATTTCTGCCTTTTTGCCCCAAAATTAGGGGAATTTCTGCAATTTTGCCCCAAAATACAGGGAATTTCTGCCTTTTTGCCCGAAGATAAAGGCAATGTATACCTTTTTGCTATAAAAAAGGGAAATTTCTTCACTTTTGCCCCAAAATAAGGCGATTTTCCGCCTTTTTGCCTCAAAATAAGTGCAATTTCTGCCTTTTCCCCAAAAATAAACGGAATTTCTGTCTTTTTGCCCCAAAATAAGGGAAATTTCTAACCTTTTGCCCTGAAAAAAGTGAAATTTCTAAAATTTTTTCCCAAAACTAAGAGAAATGTCTGCTTTTTGCCCCAAAATAAGGAGAATTTCTGCTTTTTTGCCCCAAAATAAGGGGAATTTCAGCTTTTTTCCTCAAAATAAGGGGAATGTCTGCCTTTTACCCAAAAATATAGGAAATTTCTGCCTTTTTGCCCCCAAATAAGAAAAATTTCTGCAATTTTTTACCAAAATAAAAAAAATTTCTTCATTTGTTCCAAAATAAGAGAAATTTCTGCCTTTTTTCCCTGAAATAAGTAAAATTTCTGCAATTTTGCCCCAAAATAAGGGAAATTTCTGCAATTTTGCCCCAAAGTAAAGGAAATTTCTGCAATTTTGCCCCAAATAAGGGGAATTTCTGACATTTTGCACCCGAAAAAAAAAGATTTTCTGTATTTTGTCCCAAAATAAAAAGAATTTCAGCTTTTTTGCCCGGAAATTATGAGAATTTCTGCAATTTTTCTTCAAAATACGGAAAATTTCTGCCTTTTAGCCCCAAAATAAAGGGAATTTCTGCATTTTTCCCAAATATTAGGGGAATTTCTGCATTTTACCTCTAAATAAAAGAAATTTCTGCATGTTACCTCAAAATAAGTAGAATTTCTGACTTTTGCCCCAAAATATGGGGAATTTCTGCCTTTTTGTTCCAAAATAAAGAAAATTTCTTCAACTTTGTACCATAATAAAAGAAATTTCTCCTTTTTGCCCCAAAATAAGGGAAATTTCTGTCTTTTTGCCCTGAAATATGTGAAATTTCTACAATTTTACCCCAAAATAAGGTAAATTTCTGCCTTTTTGCCCCAAAATAATGGGAATTTCTGCCTTTTTGCCCCAAAATAAGAAAAAATTTTGTTTTTTTCCTGAAACAAATGAAATTTCTGCAATTTTGCCCTAAAATAAGGGAAATTTCTGCAATTTTACCCCATAATAAAGCAAATTTCTGCAATTTTGCTGCAAAATAAGGGGAATTTCTGTTTTTTGCCCCCAAATAAAGCAAATTTCAGCAATTTTGCCCCAAAATAAGGGAAATTTCTGTTTTTTGCCCCCAAATAAGGGAAATTTCTGCAATTTTGCCCTTAAATAAGGGGAATTTCTGCCATTTGCCCCAAAATAAGGGGAATTTCTGCCTTTTTGCTACAAAATAAAGAAAATTACTGCATGTTTTACCCCAAAATTAGGTGAATTTCTGCAATTTTGCTCCAAAATACGATGATTTTCTGCCTTTTTCGCCAAAAATAAGGGGGATTTCTGCGATTTGGCCGCGAAATAAGTGAAATTTCTGCAGTTTTACCCCAAAATAATGGGGATTTCTGCCTTTTTGCCCCAAAATTCGGCGAATTTCTGCAATTTTGCTCCAAAATACGAGGAATTTCTGCCTTTTTGCCCGAAAATAAAGGCAATGTATACCTTTTTGCTATAAAAAAGGGAAATTTCTTCACTTTTGCCCCAGAAAAAGGCGATTTTCTGCCTTTTTGACTCAAAATAAGTGCAATTTCTGCCTTTTCCCCAAAAATAAATGGAATATCTGTTTTTTGCCCTAAAATAAGGGGAATTTCTGACGTTTTGCCCTGAAATAAGTGAAATTTCTAAAATTTTTCCTCAAAATAAGGGAAATGTCTGCTTTTTGCTCCAAAATAAGGATAATTTCTGCCTTTTTGCCCCAAAATAAGGGGAATTTCAGCCTTTTTTCCTTAAAATAAGAAAAATTTCTGCAATATTGTACAAAAATAAAAGAAATTTCTGCCTTTTGTTCCAAAAGAAGAGAAATTTCTGCCTTTTTGCCCTGAAATAAGTGAAATTTCTGCAGTTTTGCCCCATAATAAAGCAAATTTCTGCAATTTTGCTGCAAAATAAGAGGAATTTCTGATTTTTTCCCCCAAATAAAGCAAATTTCTGCAATTTTGGCCCAAAATAAGGGGAATTTCTGTTTTTTGTCCCCAAATAAGGGAAATTTCTGCAATTTTGCCCCAAAGAAAGGAAATTTCTGCAATTTTGCCCCATATAAGGAGAATTTCTGCATTTTTGCCCCAAAATTAGGGGAATTTCTGCAATTTTGCTTCAAAATACAAGGAATTTCTGCTTTTTTGCCCGTAAATAAAGGGAATGTATACCTTTTTGCCATAAAAAAGAGAAATTTCTTCAGTTTGCCGCAAAATAAAGGGAATTTCTGCATTTTTCTCCAATGTTTGGGGAATTTCTGCATTTTACCTCTAAATAATGGGAAATTCTGCATTTTACCTCAAAATAAGAAGAATTACTGCCTTTTAACTCAAAATATGGGGAATTTCTGCTTTTTTGTTCCAAAATAAAGAAAATTTCTTCAATTTTGTACAATAATAAAAGAAATTTCTCTTTTTGCCCCAAAATAAGGGGAATTTCTGACTTTTTACCCTGAATTAAATGAAATTTCTGCAATTTTGCCCGAAAATAAGGGAAATTTGTGCCTTTTTTGCCCCAAAATAAGGGGAATTTCTGCCTTTTGCCCCAAAATATGGGGAATTTCAGCATTTTACCTCAAAATAAGGGGAATTTCTGCGTTTTTGCCCTAAAATATGTGAAATTTCTGCAATTTTACCCCATAATAAAGCAAATTTCTGCAATTTTGCTGCAAAATAAAGGGGAATTTCTGTTTTTTGCCCCCAGATAAAGCAACTTTCTGCAATTTTGCCTCAAAATAAGGGGAATTTCTGTTTTTTGCCCCCAAATAAGGGAAATTTCTGCAATTTTGCCCTAAAATAAGGGGAATTTCTGCCATTTGCCCCAAAATAAGGGGAAATTCTGCCTTTTGCCACAAAATAAAGAAAATTACTGCATGTTTTACCCCAAAATTAGGTGAATTTCTGCAATTTTGCTCCAAAATACGAGGATTTTCTGCCTTTTTCGCCGAAAATACAGGGAATTTCTGCCTTTTTGCCTGAAAATAAAGGCAATGTATACCTTTTTGCTATAAAAAAGGGAAATTTCTTCACTTTTGCCCCATAATAAGGCGATTTTTCGCCTTTTTGACTCAAAATAAGTGCAATTTCTGACTTTTCCACAAAAATAAACAGAATTTCTGTCTTTTTTCCCCAAAATAAGGGGTATTTCTGACTTTCTGCCCTGAAATAAGTGAAATTTCTAAAATTTTTCCCCAAAATAAGGGAAATGTCTGCTTTTTGCCCCAAAATAAGGAGAATTTCTGCCTTTTGCCCCAAAATAAGGAGAATTTCAGCCTCTTTTCCTCAAAACAAGGGGAATTTCTGCCTTTTGCCCCAAAATATGGGAAATTTCTGCCTTTTTGCACCAAAATAAGAAAAATTTCTGCAATTTTGTACCAAATTAAAAGAAATTTCTGCCTTTATGTTCCAAAATAAAAGAAATTTTTGCCTTCTTTCCCTGAAATAAGTGAAATTTCTGCAATTTTCCCCCAAAATAAGAGAAATTTCTGCAATTTTTCCCCAAAGTAGAGGAAATTTCTGAAATTTTGCCCCAAATAAGGGGAATTTCTGACTTTTTGCACCCGAAAAAAGAAGATTTTTTGTATTTTTGCCCCAAAATAAAAAGAATTTAAGCCTTTTTGCCTGAAAATTATGAGAATTTCTGCAATTTTTCTTCAAAATACGGAAAATTTCTGCCTTTTAGCCCCAAAATAAAGGGAATTTCTGCATTTTCCACCAATATTAATGGAATTTCTGTATTTTACCTCTAAATAAAAGAAATTTCTGCATTTTACCTCAAAATAAAAAGAATTTCTGACTTTTACCCAAAATATTGGGAATTTCTGCCTTTTTGTTCCAAAATAAAAAAAATTTCTTCAATTTTGTACCATAATAAAAGAAATTTCTTATTTTTGCCCCAAAATAAGGGGAATTTCTGACTTTTTACCCTGAAATAAATGAAATTTCTGCAATTTTGCCTGAAAATAAGGGAAATTTGTGCCTTTTTGCCCCAAAATAAGGGGAATTTCTGCCTTTTGCCCCTAAATATGGGGAATTTCAGCATTTTACCTCAAAATACGGGGAATTTCTGCCTTTTTGCCCTGAAATGTGTGAAATTTCTGCAATTTTACCCTAAAATAAGGTGAATTTCTGCCTTTTTGCCCCAAAATAATGGGAACTTCTGCCTTTTTGCCCCAAAATAAGAAAAATTTTTGCTTTTTTTTTCTGAAATAAGTGAAATTTCTGCAATTTTGCCCTAGAATAAGTGAAATATCTGAAATTTTTCTCCATAATAAAGCAAATTTCTGCAATTTTGCCCCAAAATAAGGGGAATTTCTGACATTTGCCCCAAAATAAGGGGAATTTCTGCCTTTTTGCCACAAAAAAGAAAATTCCTGCATGTTTTACCCCAAAATTAGGTGTATTTCTGAAACTTTGCTCCAAAATACGAGGATTTTCTGCCTCTTTCACCGAAAATAAAGGGAATTTCTTCCATTTTGCCGCGAAATAATTGAAATTTCTGCAGTTTTACGCCAAAATAAGAGGAATTTCTGCCTTTTTGATCCAAAATTAGGGGAATTTATGCAATTTTGCTCCAAAATACGGGTCATTGCTGCCTTTTTGCCTGAAATTAAGTGGAATTTCTGCCTTTTTGTCTGGAAATAAGTGAAATTTCTGCAATTTTAGCCAAAAATTAGGGATTCCATTTTTGCCCCAAAATAAGGGAAATTTCTGCCATTTTGCACTGAAATATTTGAAATTTCTGCAATTTTACCCCAAAATAAGGGGAATTTCTGCCTTTTTGCCCCAAAATATAAGGAATTTCTGCCTTTTTGCCCTAAAATAAGGAAAATTTCTGCAATTTTTCCCCAAAATAAGGGGAATTACTCCCTTTTTACCCCAAAATAAAGGGAATTTCAGCCTTTTTATTTGAAAATAAGTGAATTTTCTGCAATTTTGCCCCAAATAAGGGAAATTTCTGCAATTTTGCCCCAAAATAAGGTAAATTCCTTCAATTTTGCCCCAAAATAAGTGGAATTTCTGAGTTTTGCCCCAAAATAAGGAGAATTTTTGCCTTTTTGCCCCACAATTAGGAGAATTTCTGCAATTTTGCTCCAAAATTCGGGGAATTTCTTCCTTTTTACCCGAAAATAAGGGGAATGCATACCTTTTTGCCATAAAAAAGGGAAATTTCTTCATTTTTGCTCCAAAATAAGGGGAATTTCTGCCTTTATGCCTCTAAATAAGTGGAATTTCTGTCTTTTTCCCCCATAGTAAGGGGAATTTCTGACTTATTACCCTGAAATAAGTGAAATTTCTGCAATTTTGGCCCAAAATAAGGGAAATTTCTGCCTTTTTGACCACAAATAAAGGGAATTTCAGCCTTTTTACCTCAAAATAAGGGGAATTTCTGCATTTTGCCACAAAATATTAGGAATTTCTGCCTTTTTGCCCCAAAATAAAGAAAGTTTCTGCCTTTTTTCCCTGAAATAAGTGAAATTTCTTCAATTTTGCCCCAAAATAAGTGAAATTTCTGAGTTTTGCCCCAAAATAAAGAGAATTTCTGTGTTTTTGCCTGAACATATAGGGATTTTCTGCCTTTTTGCTCCACAATTAGTGGATTTTCTGCAATTGTGCTCCAAAATACGAGGAATTTCTGCTTTTTTGCCCGAAAATAAGAAGAATGTATACCTTTTGCAACAAAAAAGAGAAATTTCTTCATTTTTGCCCCAAAATAAGAGGAATTTCTTCCTTCTTACCTCAAAATAAGTGAAATTTCTGTTTTTTTACCCAAAAATAAACGGAATTTCTGTCTTTTTGCCCCAAAATAAAAGGAATTTTTGATTTTTGCCCTGAAATATGTGAAATTTCTGCAATTTTGCCCCAAAATAAGGGAAATTTCTGTTTTTTTGCCACAAAATAAAGGGAATTTCTGTCTTTTTGCGCCAAAATAAGGGGAATTTCAGCATTTTACCTCATAATAAGGGGAATCTCTGCAATTTTGCCCCAAAATATTTGGAATTTCTGCATTTTTGCCCCAAAATAAAGAAAATTTCTACAATTTTGTACCAAAGTAAAAGAAATTTCTGCCTTTTTGCCCCAAAATAAGAGAAATTTCTGAGTTTTTGTCTCTGAAATAACTGAAATTTCTGCAATTTTGCCCCAAAATGAGGAAAATTTCTGAAATTTTTTTCCATAATAAGGGAAATTTCTGCAATTTTGCAACAAAATAAGGGGAATTTCTGTTTTTTGCCCCCAAAAAGGGAAATTTCTGCAATTTTATCCAAAATAAGGGGAATTTCTGCCTTTTTGCCACAAAATAAGAAAAATTTTTGCAAGTCTGTAACAAAATAGAAGAAATTTTTAAAATTTTGCCCCAAAATAAGGGAAATTTCTGATTTTTGCCCCAAAATAAGAAGAATTTCTGTATTTTTGCCCCAAAATAAAGGGAATTTCTGCCTTTTTGCCCCAAAATTAGGGGAGTTTCTGCAATTTTGCTTCAAAATACAGGGAATTTCTTCCTCTTTTCCCGAAAATAAGGGGAACTTCTGCCTTTTTGCCCCAAATAAACGGAATTTCTGCATTTGTGCCCCAATATTAGAGAAATTTCTGAAATTTTGCTCCAAAATACGGGAAAATTCTGCCTTTTTACCCAAAATTAAAAGGATTTTCTGTATTTTTGCTTCCAAAAAGGGAAATTTCTGCAATTTTATCCCAAAATAAAGGGAATTTCTGCCTTTTTGTCCCAAAATAAGGGGAATTTCTGCCCTTTTGCCCTGAAATATGTTAAATTTCTCCAATTTTACCCCAAAATATTGTGAATTTCTGACTTTTTGCCCATAAAATAATAGAAATTTCGGACTTTTTGCCCCAAAATAAGAAAAATTTTTGCTTTTTTTTTCTGAAATAATTAAAATTTCTGCGATTTTGCCCTAGAATAAGTGAAATATCTGAAATTTTTCCCCATAATAAATCAAATTTCTGCAATTTTGCCCCAAAATAAGGGGAATTTCTGTTTTTTGCCCCCAAATAAGGCAAATTTCTGCAATTTTTCCCTAAAATAAAAGGAATTTCTTACATTTGCCCCAAAATAAGGGGAATTTCTGCCTTTTTGCCACAAAAAAGAAAATTACTGCATGTTTTACCCCAAAATTAGGTGTATTTCTGCAATTTTGCTCCAAAATACGAGGATTTTCTGCCTCTTTCACCGAAAATAAGGGGAATTTCTTTCATTTTGCCGCGAAATAATTGAAATTTCTGCAGTTTTACGCCAAAATAAGGGGAATTTCTGCCTTTTTGATCCAAATTTAGGGGAATTTATGCAATTTTGCTCCAAAATACGGGTCATTGCAGCCTTTTTGCCTGAAATTAAGTGGAATTTCTGCCTTTTGTCTGGAAATAAGTGAAATTTCTGCAATTTTAGCCAAAAATTAGGGATTCCATTTTTGCCCCAAAATAAGGGAAATTTCTGCCATTTTGCACTGAAATATTTGAAATTTCTGCAATTTTACCCCAAAATAAGGGGAATTTCTGCCTTTTTGCCCCAAAATATAAGGAATTTCTGCCTTTTTTCCCTAAAATAAGGAAAATTTCTGCAATTTTTCCCCAAAATAAGGGGAATTTCTCCTTTTTACCCCAAAATAAAGGGAATTTCAGCCTTTTTATCTGAAAATAATTGAATTTTCTGCAATTTTGCCCCAAATAAGGGAAATTTCTGCAATTTTGCCCCAAAATAAGGTAAATTCCTGCAATTTTGCCCCAAAATAAGTGGAATTTTTGAGTTTTGCCCCAAAATAAGAAGAATTTTTGCCTTTTTGCCCCACAATGATGAGAATTTCTGCAATTTTGCTCCAAAATACGGGGAATTTCTGCCTTTTTCCCGAAAATAAGGGGAATGCATACCTTTTTGCCATAAAAAAGGGAAATTTCTTCATTTTTGCTCCAAAATAAGGGGAATTTCTGCCTTTATGCCTCTAAATAAGTGGAATTTCTGTCTTTTTCCCCCATAATAAGGGGAATTTCTGACTTATTACCCTGAAATAAGTGAAATTTCTGCAATTTTGCCCCAAAATAAGGGAAATTTCTGCCTTTTTGCCCCCAAATAAAGGGAATTTCAGCCTTTATACCTCAAAATAAGGGGAATTTCTGCTTTTTGCCACAAAATATTAGGAATTTCTGCCTTTTTGCCTTAAAATAAAGAAAGTTTCTGCCTTTTTTCTCTGAAATAAATGAAATTTCTTCAATTTTGACCCAAAATATGTGAAATTTCTGAGTTTTGCCCCAAAATAAAGAGAATTTCTGTGTTTTTGCCTGAACATATAGGGATTTTCTGCCTTTTTGCTCCACAATTAGTGGATTTTCTGCAATTGTGCCCCAAAATACAAGGAATTTCTGCTTTTTTGCCCGAAAATAAGAAGAATGTATACCTTTTGCAACAAAAAAGAGAAATTTCTTCATTTTTGCCCCAAAATAAGAGGAATTTCTTCCTTCTTACCTCAAAATAAGTGAAATTTCTGCCTTTTTTACCCAAAAATAAACTGAATTTCTGTCTTTTTGCCCCAAAATAAAAGGAATTTTTGATTTTTGCCCTGAAATATGTGAAATTTCTGCAATTTTGCCCCAAAATAAGGGAATTTTCTGCCTTTTTGCCACAAAATAAAGGGATTTTCTGTCTTTTTGCCCCAAAATACGGGGAATTTCAGCATTTTACCTCATAATAAGGAAAATCTCTGCATTTTTGCCCCAAAATATTTGGAATTTCTGCATTTTTGCCCCAAAATAAAGAAAATTTCTACAATTTTGTACCAAAGTAAAAGAAATTTCTGCCTTTTTGCCCCAAAATAAGAGAAATTTCTGAGTTTTTTTCTCTGAAATAAGTGAAATTTCTGCAATTTTGCCCCAAAATAAGGGAAATTTCTGCAATTTTTTTCCATAATAAGGGAAATTTCTGCAATTTTGCAACAAAATAAGGGGTATTTCTGTTTTTTGCCCCCAAAAAAGGGAAATTTCTGCAATTTTATCCCAAAATAAGGGGAATTTCTGCCTTTTTGCCACAAAATAAGAAAAATTTCTGCAAGTCTGTTACAAAATAGAAGAAATTTCTAAAATTTTGCCCCAAAATAAGGGAAATTTCTGATTTTTGCCCTAAAATAAGGAGAATTTCTGTATTTTTGCCCCAAAATAAAGGGAATTTCTGCATTTTTGCCCCAAAATTTGGGGAGTTTCTGCAATTTTGCTTCAAAATACAGGAAATTTCTTCCTCTTTTCCCGAAAATAAGGGGAACTTCTGCCTTTTTGCCCCAAATAAAGGGAATTTCTGCATTTTTTCCCCAATATTAGGGGAATTTCTGCAATTTTGCTCCAAAATACGGGGAAATTCTGCCTTTTTACCCAAAATTAAAAGGATTTTCTGCCTTTTTGCTTCTAAATAAGGGAAATTTCTCCAATTTTATCCTAAAATAAAGGGAATTTCTGCCTTTTTGCCCCAAAATAAGGTGAATTTCTGCCCTTTTGCCCTGAAATATGTTAAATTTCTCCAATTTTATCCCAAAATAAGGTGAATTTCTGCCTTTTTGCCCAAAAAATAATAGAAATTTCTGACTTTTTGCCCTAAAACAAGAAAAATTTTTGCTTTTTTTTCTGAATTAAGTGAAATTTCTGCAATTTTGCTCTAGAATAAGGGAAATATCTGAAATTTTTCTCCAAAATAAAGAGAATTTCTTCAATATTGCCCTGAAATAAGGGGAATTTCTGTTTTTTGCCCACAAATAAAGGAAATTTCTGCCATTTTGCCCTAGAATAAGTGAAATATCTAAAATTTTTCCCCATAATAAAGCAAATTTCTGCAATTTTGCCCCAAAATAAGGGGAATTTCTGACATTTGCCCCAAAATAAGGGGAATTTCTGCCTTTTTCCACAAAAAAGAAAATTCCTGCATGTTTTACCCCAAAATTAGGTGTATTTCTGCAATTTTGCTCCAAAATACGAGGATTCTCTGCCTATTTCACCGAAAATAAAGGGAATTTCTTCCATTTTGCCGCGAAATAATTGAAATTTCTGCAGTTTTACGCCAAAATAAGAGGAATTTCTGCCTTTTTGATCCAAAATTAGAGGAATTTATGCAATTTTGCTCCAAAATACGGGTCATTGCTGCCTTTTTGCCTGAAATTAAGTGGAATTTCTGCCTTTTTGTCTGGAAATAAGTGAAATTTCTGCAATTTTAGCCAAAAATTAGGGATTCCATTTTTGCCCCAAAATAAGAGAAATTTCTGCCATTTTGCACTGAAATATTTGAAATTTCTGCAATTTTACCCCAAAATAAGGGGAATTTCTGCCTTTTTGCAACAAAATATAAGGAATTTCTGCCTTTTTGCCCTAAAATAAGGAAAATTTCTGCAATTTTTCCCAAAAATAAGGGGAATTACTCTCTTTTTACCCCAAAATAAAGGGAATTTCAGCCTTTTTATTTGAAAATAAATGAATTTTCTGCAATTTTGCCCCAAATAAGGGAAATTTCTGCAATTTTGCCCCAAAATAAGGTAAATTCCTGCAATTTTGCCCCAAAATAAGTGGAATTTCTGAGTTTTGCCCCAAAATAAGGAGAATTTTTGCCTTTTTGCCACACAATTAGGAGAATTTCTGCAATTTTGCTCCAAAATACGGGGAATTTCTGCCTTTTTACCCGAAAATAAGGGGAATGCATACCTTTTTGCCATAAAAAAGGGAAATTTCTTCATTTTTGCTCCAAAATAAGGGGAATTTCTGCCTTTATGCCTCTAAATAAGTGGAATTTCTGTCTTTTTCCCCCATAGTAAGGGGAATTTCTGACTTATTACCCTGAAATAAGTGAAATTTCTGCAATTTTGGCCCAAAATAAGGGAAATTTCTGCCTTTTTGACCACAAATAAAGGGAATTTCAGCCTTTTTACCTCAAAATAAGGGGAATTTCTGCATTTTGCCACAAAATATTAGGAATTTCTGCCTTTTTGCCCCAAAATAAAGAAAGTTTCTGCCTTTTTTCCCTGAAATAAGTGAAATTTCTTCAATTTTGCCCCAAAATAAGTGAAATTTCTGAGTTTTGCCCCAAAATAAAGAGAATTTCTGTGTTTTTGCCTGAACATATAGGGATTTTCTGCCTTTTTGCTCCACAATTAGTGGATTTTCTGCAATTGTGCTCCAAAATACGAGGAATTTCTGCTTTTTTGCCCGAAAATAAGAAGAATGTATACCTTTTGCAACAAAAAAGAGAAATTTCTTCATTTTTGCCCCAAAATAAGAGGAATTTCTTCCTTCTTACCTCAAAATAAGTGAAATTTCTGTTTTTTTAGCCAAAAATAAACGGAATTTCTGTCTTTTTGCCCCAAAATAAAAGGAATTTTTGATTTTTGCCCTGAAATATGTGAAATTTCTGCAATTTTGCCCCAAAATAAGGGAAATTTCTGTTTTTTTGCCACAAAATAAAGGGAATTTCTGTCTTTTTGCGCCAAAATAAGGGGAATTTCAGCATTTTACCTCATATTAAGGGGAATCTCTGCATTTTTGCCCCAAAATATTTGGAATTTCTGCATTTTTCCCCAAAATAAAGAAAATTTCTACAATTTTGTACCAAAGTAAAAGAAATTTCTGCCTTTTTGCCCCAAAATAAGAGAAATTTCTGAGTTTTTGTCTCTGGAATAACTAAAATTTCTGCAATTTTGCCCCAAAATGAGGAAAATTTCTGCAATTTTTTTCCATAATAAGGGAAATTTCTGCAATTTTGCAACATAATAAGGGGAATTTCTGCCTTTTTGCCCCCAAATAAAGGGAATTTCAGCCTTTATACCTCAAAATAAGGGGAATTTCTGCTTTTTGCCACAAAATATTAGGAATTTCTGCCTTTTTGCCTTAAAATAAAGAAAGTTTCTGCCTTTTTTCCCTGAAATAAATGAAATTTCTTCAATTTTGACCCAAAATATGTGAAATTTCTGAGTTTTGACCCAAAATAAAGAGAATTTCTGTGTTTTTGCCTGAACATATAGGGATTTTCTGCCTTTTTGCTCCACAATTAGTGGATTTTCTGCAATTGTGCTCCAAAATACGAGGAATTTCTGCTTTTTTGCCCGAAAATAAGAAGAATGTATACCTTTTGCAACAAAAAAGAGAAATTTCTTCATTTTAGCCCCAAAATAAGAGGAATTTCTTCCTTCTTACCACAAAATAAGTGAAATTTCTGCCTTTTTACCCAAAAATAAACGGAATTTCTGTCTTTTTGCCCCAAAATAGAAGGAATTTTTGATTTTTGCCCTGAAATATGTGAAATTTCTGCAATTTTGCCCCAAAATAAGGGAAATTTCTGCCTTTTGCCACAAAATAAAGGGAATTTCTGTCTTTTTGCCCCAAAATACGGGGAATTTCAGCATTTTACCTCATAATAAGGAAAATCTCTGCATTTTTGCCCCAAAATATTTGGAATTTCTGCATTTTTGCCCCAAAATAAAGAAAATTTCTACAATTTTGTACCAAAATAAAAGAAATTTCTGCCTTTTTGCCCCAAAATAAGAGAAATTTCTGAGTTTTTTTCTCTGAAATAAGTGAAATTTCTGCAATTTTGCCCCAAAATAAGGGAAATTTCTGCAATTTTTTTCCATAATAACGGAAATTTCTGCAATTTTGCAACAAAATAAGGGGAATTTCTGTTTTTTGCCCCCAAAAAAGGGAAATTTCTGCAATTTTATCCCAAAATAAGGGGAATTTCTGCCTTTTTGCCACAAAATAAGAAAAATTTCTGCAAGTCTGTTACAAAATAGAAGAAATTTCTAAAATTTTGCCCCAAAATAAGGAAAATTTCTGATTTTTGCCCTAAAATAAGGAGAATTTCTGTATTTTTGCCCCAAAATAAAGGGAATTTCTGCATTTTTGCCCCAAAATTAGGGGAGTTTCTGCAATTTTGCTTCAAAATACAGGAAATTTCTTCCTCTTTTCCTGAAAATAAGGGGAACTTCTGCCTTTTTGCCCCAAATAAAGGGAATTTCTGCATTTTTGCCCCAATTTTAGGGGAATTTCTGCAATTTTGCTCCAAAATACGGGGAAATTCTGCCTATTTACCCAAAATTAAAAGGATTTTCTGCCTTTTTGCTTCTAAATAAGGGAAATTTCTCCAATTTTATCCCAAAATAAAGGGAATTTCTGCCTTTTTGCCCCAAAATAAGGTGAATTTCTGCCCTTTTGCCCTGAAATATGTTAAATTTCTCCAATTTTATCCCAAAATAAGGTGAATATCTGCCTTTTTGCCCAAAAAATAATAGAAATTTCTGACTTTTTGCCCCAAAACAAAAAAAATTTTTGCTTTTTTTTCTGAAATAAGTGAAATTTCTGCAATTTTGCTCTAGAATAAGGGGAATATCTGAAATTTTTCTCCATAATAAAGCAAATTTCTGCAATATTGCCCCAAAATAAGGGGAATTTCTGTTTTTTGCCCACAAATAAATGAAATTTCTGCAATTTTGCCATAAAATAAGGGGAATTTCTGACATTTGCCCCAAAATAAGGGGAATTTCTGCCTTTTTGCCACAAAAAAAGAAAATTACTGCATGTTTTACCCCAAAATTAGGTGTATTTCTGCAATTTTGCTCCAAAATACGAGGATTTACTGCCTCTTTCACCGAAAATAAGGGGAATTTCTTCCATTTTGCCGCGAAATAATTGAAATTTCTGCAGTTTTACGCCAAAATAAGGGGAATTTCTGCCTTTTTGATCCAAAATTAGGGGAATTTATGCAATTTTTCTCCAAAATACGGGTCATTGCTGCCTTTTTGCCTGAAATTAAGTGGAATTTCTGCCTTTTTGTCTGGAAATAAGAGAAATTTTTACAATTTTAGCCAAAAATTAGGGATTCCATTTTTGCCCCCAAATAAGGGAAATTTCTTCCATTTTGCACTGAAATATTAGAAATTTCTGCAATTTTACCACAAAATAAGGGGAATTTCTGCTTTTTTGCCCCAAAATATAAGGCATTTCTGCCTTTTTGCCCTAAAATATGGAAAATTTCTGCAATTTTCGCCCAAAATAAGGGGAATTTCTCCCTTTTTACCTCAAAATAAAGAGAATTTCAGCCTTTTTACCTGAAAATAAGTGAATTTTCTGCAATTTTGCCCCAAATAAGGGAAATTTCTGCAATTTTGCCCCAAAATAAAGTAAATTCCTGCAATTTTGCCCCAAAATAAGTGGAATTTCTGAATTTTGCCCCAGAATAATGAGAATTTTTGCCTTTTTGCCCCACAATTAGGAGAATTTCTGCAATTTTGCTCCAAAATACGGGGAATTTCTGCCTTTTTACCCTAAAATAAGGGGAATGCATACCTTTTTGCCATAAAAAAGGAAAATTTCTTCATTTTTGCTCCAAAATGAGGGGAATTTCTGCCTTTATGCCTCTAAATAAGTGGAATTTCTGTATTTTTCCCTCATAATAAGGGGAATTTCTGACTTATTACCCTGAAATAAGTGAAATTTCTGCAATTTTGCCCCAAAATAAGGAAATTTTCTGCCTTTTTGCCCCCAAATAAAGGGAATTTCAACCTTTTTACCTCAAAATAAGAGGAATTTCTGCATTTTGCCACAAAATATTAGGAATTTCTGCCTTTTTGCCCCAAAATAAAGAAAGTTTCTGCCTTTTTTCCCTGAAATAAGTGAAATTTCTTCAATTTTGCCCCAAAATAAGTGAAATTTCTGAGTTTTGCCCCAAAATAAGGAGAATTTCTGTGTTTTTGCCTGAACATATAGGGATTTTCTGCCTTTTTGCTCCACAATTAGTGGATTTTCTGCAATTGTGCTCCAAAATACGAGGAATTTCTGCTTTTTTGCCCGAAAATAAGAAGAATGTATACCTTTTGCAACAAAAAAAAGAAATTACTTCATTTCTGCCCCAAAATAAGAGGAATTTCTTCCTTCTTACCTCAAAATAAGTGATATTCTGCCTTTTTACCCAAAAATAAACGAAATTTGTGTCTTTTTGCCCCAAAATAAAAGGAATTTTTGATTTTTGCCCTGAAATATGTGAAATTTCTGCAATTTTGCCCCAAAATAAGGGAAATTTCTGCCTTTTTGCCACAAAATAAAGGGAATTTCTGTCTTTTTACCCCAAAATAAGGGGAATTTCAGTATTTTACCTCATAATAATAGGAGTCTCTGCATTTTTGCCCCAAAATATGTGGAATTTCTGCATTTTTGCCCCAAAATAAAGAAAATTTCTACAATTTTGTAACAAAATAAAAGAAATTTCTGCCTTTTTGCCCAAAAATAAGAGAAATTTCTGAGTTTTTTTCTCTGAAATAAGTGAAATTTCTGCAATTTTGCCCCAAAATAAGGAAAATTTCTGCAATTTTTTTCCATAATAAGGGAAATTTCTGCAATTTTGCAACAAAATAAAGGGAATTTCTGTTTTTTGCCCCCAAATAAGGGAAATTTTTGCAATTTTATCCCAAAATAAAAGGAATTTCTGCCTTTTGCCCTAAAATAAGGAGAATTTCTGCATTTTTGCTCCAAAATAAGAAAATTACTTTATTTTTTATTCCAAAATTACGTGAATTTCTGCAATTTTGCTCCAAAATACAGGGATTTTCTTCTTTTTTTGCCGAAAATAAAGAGAATTTCTTCCATTTTGCCGCGAAATAAGTGAAATTTCTGCAGTTTTACCCCAAAATAAGGGGAATTTCTGCCTTTTTGCACAAAAATTAGGGGAATTTTTGCAATTTTGCTCCAAAATACAGGGAATTTCTGCCTTTTGGCCCGAAAATAAAGGGAATGTAAACCTTTTTGCCAAAAAAAAAATTTCTTTATTTTTACCCCAAAATAAGGCGATTTTTCACCTTTTTGACTCAAAATAAGTGCAATTTCTGCCTTTTCCCCAAAAATAAACGAAATTTCTGTCTTTTTGCCTAAAAATAAGGGGAATTTCTGATTTTTGCCCCAAAATAAGGGGAATTTCAGCCTTTTTACCTAAAAATAATGGGAATTTCTGCCTTTTTGCCTACAAAATAAAGGGAATTTCTGCATTTTTGCACCAATATTAGGGGAATTTCTTCAATTTTGCTCCAAAATATAGGTCATTTCTGCCTTTTTGCCCAAAATCATGTGGAATTTCTGCCTTTTTGTCCGAAATAAGTGAAATTTCTGCAATTTTAGCCAAAAATTAGGGATTTCATCGTTTTGCCCCAAAATAAGGAAAATTTCTGCAATTTTGCCCTGAAATATTTGAAATTTCTGCAATTTTACCCCAAAATAAGGGGAATTTCTGACTTTTTGCCCCAAATAAGGGGAATTTTAGCCTTATTACCTCAAAATAATGGGAATTTCTGCCTCTTTGCCCCAAAATATAAAGAATTTCTGCCTTTTTGCCCCAAAAAAAGGAAAATTCTGCAATTTTGCCCTGAAAAAGAGAATTTCTCCCTTTTTGCCCAAAAATAAAAGAAATTTCAGGCTTTTTACCTGAAAATAAGTGAGATTTCTGCAATTTTGCCCCAAATAAGGGAAATTTCTGATTTTTGCCCCAAAATAAGAGAATATCTGTATTTTTACACCAAAATAAAGGGAATTTCGGCCTTTTTGCCCCAAAATTAGGGGAGTTTCTGCAGTTTTGCTTCAAAATACCGGGAATTTTATCTTCTTTTCTGAAAATAAGGGGAACTTCTGTCTTTTTGCCCCAAATAAAGGGAATTTCTGCATTTTTGCCCCACTATTAGGGGAATTTCTGCAATATTGCTCCAAAATATGGGGAATTTCTGCCTTTTTACCCAAAATTAAGGGGGATTTTCTGCCTTTTTGCTCCCAAATAAAGGAAATTTCTGCAATTTTATCCCAAAATAAGGGGAATTTCTGCCTTTTTGCCCCAAAATAAGGGGAATTTCTGCCTTTTTGCCTGAAATTAATTGGAATTTCTGCCTTATTGTCCCGAAATAAGTGAAATTTCTTCAATTTTTGCCAAAAATTAGGGATTTCATCTTTTTTGCCCCAAAATAAAATGAATTTCTGCCATTTTGCCCCAAAATAAATGAAATTTCTGCATTTTTGCCTCAAAATAAGAGAAATTTCTGGAATTTTGCTCCAAAATAAGTGGAATTTCTGAGTTTTGCCCCAAAATAAGGAGAATTTCTGTCTTTATGCCCCAACATATAGGGAATTTCTGCCTTTTTGCCCCATTTAGGGGAATTTTTGCAATTTTGCTTCAAAATACAGGAAATTTCAGCATTTTTGCCCAAAAATGAGGGGAATGCATACCTTTTTGCCATAAAAAAGGATAATTTCTTCATTTTTGCTCCAAAATAAGAGGAAGTTCTGCCTTTTTGCCTCTAAATAAGTGGAATTTCTGTCTTTACCCCCAAAACAAAGGGAATTTCTGTCTTTTTTGCTCCTAAATAAGGAAAATTTATGACTTATACCCTGAAATAAGTGAAATTTCTGCAATTTTGTCCCAAAATAATGGAAATTTCTGGCTTTTTGCCCTGAAATTTGTGAAATTTCTGCAATTTTACCCTAAAATAATTTGAATTTCTGCATTTTTGCCCCAAAATAATGGGAATTTCTGCCTTTTTGCCCCAAAATAAAAAAAATTTTTGCTTTTTTTTTCTTAAATAAGTGAAATTTCTGCAGTTTTGCCATAAAATAAGGGAAATTTCTGCAATTTTTCCCCATAATAAGGGAAATTTCTGCAATTTTGCCCCAAAATAAAGAGAATTTCTGTTTTTTGCCCCCAAATAAAAGAAATTTCTGCAATTTTGCCCTATAATAAAGAGAATTTCTGCCTTTTGCCCCAAAATAAGAAGAATTTCTGCCTTTTTGCCCCAAAATAAAGTAAATTACTGTATTTTTTACCGCAAAATTAGGTGAATTTCTGCAATTTTGCTCCAAAATACTGGGATTTTCTGCCTCTTTCGCCGAAAATAAGGGGAATTTCTGCCATTTTGCCACGAAATAAGTGAAATTTCTGCAGTTTTACCTCAAAATAAGGGGAATTTCTGCCTTTTTGCACCAAAATAAGGGGAATTATTGACTTTTTGTCCAAAAATAAGAGGAATTTCAGCCTTTTTACCTCAAAATAAAGGGAATTTCTGCCCTTTTGACCCAAAATATGAGGAATTTCTGCCTTTTTGCCCCAAAATAAGAAAAATTTCTGCAATTTTGTACCAAAATAAAAGAAATTTCTGCATTTTTGCTCCAAAATAAGAAAATTTCTGCCTTTTTCTGAAATAAGTAATATTTCTGCAATTTTGACCAAAAATAAGGGAAATTTCTGCAATTTTGCCCCAATGTAAAGGAAATTTCTGCAATTTTGCCCAAAAATAAGAGAAATTTCTGAATTTTTGCTCCAGAAAAAAGGGGATTTTCTGTATTTTTGCCCCAAAATTATGAGAATTTCTGCAATTTTGCTTCAAAATACGGTTAATTTCTGCCTTTTAGCCCCAAAATAAAGGGAATTTCTGCATTTTTCCCCAATATTTGGAAAATTTCTGCATTTTACCTCTAAATAAGGGAAATTTCTGCATTTGACCGCAAAATAAGAATTTCTGCATTTTGCCCCAAAATATGGGGAATTTCTGCCTTTTTGTTCCAAAATAAAGAAAATTTCTTCAATATTGTACCATAATAAAAGAAATTCCTGCTTTTTTCCCCAAAATAAGTGAAATTTCTGCAATTTTGCCCCAATATAAGAGAAGTTTCTGCCTTTTTGCCCTTAAATAAGGGGAATTTCAGCCTTTTTAACCTCAAAATAAAAGGAATTTTTGAATTTTGGCAAAAATATTAGGAATTTCTGCATTTTTGCCCCAAAATAAGGAAAATTTCTGCCTTTTTTCCCTGAAATAAGTGAAATTTCTGCAACTTTGCCCCAAATAAGAAAAATTTCTGGAATTTTGCCCCAAAATAAGTGGAATTTCTGAGTTTTGCCCCAAAATAAGGAGAATTTCTGCGTTTTTGCCCCACAATTCGTGAAATTTCTGCAATTTTTTCCCATAATAAGGGAAATTTCTGCAATTTTGCTTCAAAATAAGGGGAATTTCGGTTTTTTGCCTCACAATTAGTGAAATTTCCGCAATTTTGCCCCCAAAAAAGGGGAATTTCTTCCTTTTGCCCCAAAATATGGGGAATTTCTGCCTTTTTGTCTGAAAATAAGAAGAATGCATACCTTTTTGCCATAAAAAAGGAAAATTTCTTCATTTTTGCTCCAAAAGAAGGGGAACTTTTGCCTTTTTGCCTCTAAATAAGTGGAATTTCTGTCTTTTTCTCCCAAAACATAGAGAATTTCTATTATTTTTGCCCCAAAATAAGGAAAATTTCTGACTTATTACCCTGAAATAAGTGAAATTTCTGCAAATTTGCCCCAAAAAAGAGAGATTTCTGCCTTTTGCCCCAAAATATGAAGAATTTCAGCATTTTACCTCAAAATAAGAGAAATTTCTGATTTTTGCACCAAAATATGGAGAATTTCTGACTTTTTGCCCCAAAATAAGGAAAATTTCTGCCTTTTTTCCCTGAAATAAGTGAAATTTCTTCAATTTTGCCCGAAAATAAGTGAAATTTCTGGAATTTTGCCCCGAAATAGGTGGAATTTCTGAGTTTTGCCCCAATAAGGAGAATTTCTGCCTTTTTGCCCTACAATTAGAGGAATTTCTGCAATTTTGCTCCAAAATACAAGGAATTTTTGCCTTTTTCCCCGAAAATAAGGAAAATGCATAACTTTATTGCCATAAAAAGGGAAATTTCCTCATTTTTGCCCCAAAATAAGGTGAATTTCTGCATTTTTGCCCAGAAATAATGGGAATTTCTGCCTTTTTGCCCCAAAATAAGAAAAATTTTTGCTTTTTTTCTCTGAAATAAGTGAAATTTCTGCAATTTTGCCCTAATATAAGGGAAATTTCTGCAATTTTTCCTCATAATAAGGGAAATTTCTGCAATTTTGCCTCAAAATAAGGGCAATTTCTGTTTTTTTGTCCCCAAATAAGAGAAATTTCTGCAATTTTGCCCTAAAATAAAAGTGAATTTTTGCCTTTTGCCCCAAAATAAAGAGAATTTCTGATTTTTTGCCGCAAAATAAGAAAAATTTTTGCTTTTTTTCTCTGAAATATGTGAAATTTCTGCAATTTTGTCACAAAATAAGGGAAATTTCTGCAATTTTTCCCCATAATATGGAGATTTCTGCAATTTTGCCCCAAAATAAGAGCAATTTCTTTTTTTTGCCCCCAAATAAAGGAAATTTCTGCAATTTTGCCCTAAAATAAGGGTAATTTCTGCATTTTTGCCCAAAAATAAAGAATATTACTGTATTTTTACCCCAAAATTAGGTGAATTTCTGCAATTTTGCTCCAAGATACGGGGATTTTCTGCCTTTTTCGCCGAAAATAAGGGGAATTTCTGCCATTTTGCTGTGAAATAAGTGAAATTTCTGGAGTTTTACCCCAAAATAAGGGAAATTTCTGCCTTTTTGCCAAAAATTAGGGGAATTTCTGCAATTTTGCTCCAAAATATGGGGAATTTCTGCCTTTTTTCCCAAAAATAAGGGGAATTTCTGCCTTTTGCCCCAAAATATGGGGAATTTCAGCATTTTACCTCAAAATAAGGGGAATTTCAGCCTTTTCGCACCAAAATAAGAAGAATGCATACCTTTTTGCCATAAAAAAGGGAAATTTCTTCATTTTTGCTCCAAAATAAGGGGAATTTGTGCCTTTTGCCCCAAAATATGGTGAATTTCTGCCTTTTTGCCCGAAAATAAGAATGCATATCTTTTTGCAATAAAAAAAGGAAATTTCTTCATTTTTGCTCCAAAATAAAGGGAATTTCTGCTTTTTTGCCTCTAAATAAGTGGAATTTCTGTATTTTTCCCCCAAAACAAAGGGAATTTCTGTCACTTTTGCCCCAAAATAAGGGAAATTTCTGGAATTTTGCCACAAAACAAGTGGAATTTCTGAGTTTTGCCCCAAAATAAGGAGAATTTCTGCCTTTTTGCGCCACAATTAGTGAAATTTTTGCAATTTTGCCATAATAGAAGGGAAATTTCTGCAATTTTTCCCCATAATAAGGGAAATTTCTGCAATTTTGCCCCAAATTAAGGGGAATTTCTGTTTTTTGCCCCACAATTAGGGAAATTTCTGCAATTTTGACCCAAAATATGGGGATTTTCTGCCTTTTTGTCTGAAAATAAGAAGTATGCATACCATTTTGCCATAAAAAAGGGAAATTTCTTCATTTTTGCTAAAAATAAGGGGAACTTTTGCCTTTTTGCCTCTAAATAAGTGAAATTTCTGTTTTTTTCCCCCAAAACAAAGAGAATTTCTGTCTTTTTTGCCCCAAAATAAGGAAAATTTCTGAATTATTATCCCGAAATAAGTGAAATTTCTGCAAATTTGCCACAAAATAAGGGAAATTTCTGCTTTTTTGCCCTGAAATAAGGGGAATTTCAGCCTTTTTACCTCAAAATAAGGGAAATTTCTGCATTTTTGCAACAAAATATTAGGAATTTCTGCATTTTTACCACAAAATATTAGGAATTTTTGCCTTTTTGCCCCAAAATAAGAAAAATTTCTGCCTTTTTTCCCTGAAATAAGTGAAATTTCTGCAATTTTGCCCCAAAATAAGTAAAATTTCTGCAATTTTGCCCCAAAATAAGGGAAATTTCTGGAATTTTGCCCCAAAATAAGTGGAATTTCTGAGTTTTGCCCCAAAATAAGAAGAATTTATGCCCTTTTGCCCCACAATTAGTGAAATTTCTGCATATTTACCCTAAAATAAGTGAAATTTCTGCATTTTCCCCATAATAAGGGAAATTTATGCATTTTTGCTTCAAAATAAGGGGAATTTCTTTTTTTTGCCCCACAATTAGAGGAATTTCTGCAATTTTGCCCCAAAATAAGGGGAATTTCTGCCTTTTGTCCCAAAATATGGGGAATTTCTGCAATTTTGCTCCAAAATACTGGGAATTTCTGCCTTTTTGCCCGAAAATGAGGGGAATGCATAACTTTTTGCCATAAAAAAGGGAAATTTCTTCATTTTTGCCACAAATTAAGGGAAATTTTTGCCTTTTTGCCCTGAAATATGTGAAATTTCTGCAATTTTAGCCCAAAATAAGGTGAAATTCTGCCTTTTTGCCCCAAAATAATGGGAATTTCTGCCTTTTTGCCCCAAAATAAAGAAAATTTCTGCATTTTTCCCTGAAATAAGTGAAATTTCTGCAATTTTGCCCCAAAATAAGTAAAATTTCTGGAATTTTGCCCCAAAATAAGGGGAATTTCTGGTTTTTTTTGCTTCCAAATATGGGAAATTTCTTCAATTTTGCCCTAAAATAGGGGGAATTTCTGCTTTTTTGCCTCTAAATAAGTGGAATTTCTGTCTTTTTCCCCCAAAACAACGGGAACTTCTGTATTTTGCTTTAAAATAAGGAAAATTTCTGACTTATTACTTTTAAAAAAGTGAAATTTCTGCAAATTTGCCCCAAAAATAGGGAAATTTCTGCCATTTTTTCCAAAATAAGGGGAATTTCAGCATTTTACCTTAAAATAAGGGATATTTCTGATTATTGCATCAAAATATGGAGAATTTCTGCTTTTTTGCCCCAAAATAAGGAAAATTTCTGCCTTTTTTCCTTGAAATAAGTGAAATTTCTGCAATTTTGCCCGAAAATAAGTGAAATTTCTGAAAGTTTGCCCCCAAAAAGGGGAAATTTCTTGAATTTTGCCCCAAAATAAGTGGAATTTCTGAGTTTTGCCCCAAAATAAAGAGAATTTCTGCCTTTTTGCCCCACAATTAGGGGAATTTCGGCAATTTTGCTCCAAATAGGACTTTCTGCTTTTTTGTCCTAAAATAAGGGAAATGCATACCTTTCTTCCATAAAAAAAGGAAATTTCTTCACTTTTGCCACAAATTAAGGGAAATTTCTGCCTTTTTGCCCTGAAATATGTGAAATTTCTGCAATTTTAGCCCAAAATAAGGTGAATTTCTGCCTTTTGCCCCAAAATAATGGGAATTTCTGCCTTTTTGCCCCAAAATAAGAAAATTTTTTTGTTTTTTTCTCTGAAATAAGTGAAATTTCTGCAATTTTGCCCTAAAATAAAAAAAATTTCTGCAATTTTTTTCCATAATAAAAAAAATTTCTAGAATTTTGCCCCAAAATAAAGGGAATTTCTGTTTTTTTGCCCCCAAATAAGGGAAATTTTTGCAATTTTGCCCTAAAATAAGGGGAATTTCTGCTTTTTTGCCTCTAAATAAGTGGAATTTCTGTCTTTTTCCCAAAAACAATGGGAATTTCTGTCATTTTTGCCCGAAAATAAGGAAAATTTCTGACTTATTACCCTGAAATAAGTGAAATTTCTGCAATTTTGCCCCAATATAATGGGAATTTCTGCCTTTTTGCCCCCAAATAAGGGGAATTTCAGCCTTTTTACCTCAAAATAAGGGGAATTTCTGAATTTTGGCCCAAAATATTAGGAATTTCTGCTTTTTTGCCCCAAAATAAGAAAAATTTATGCCTTTTTTCCCTGAAATAAGTGAAATTTCTGCAATTTTGCCCCAAAATAAGTAAAATTTCTGCAATTTTGCCCCAAAATAAAGAAAATTTCTGGAATTTTGCTACAAAATATGTGGAATTTCTGAGTTTTGCCTTAAAATAAGAAAAATTTCTGCCTTTTTGCCTCTAATTAAGTGGAATTTCTCTTTTTTCCCACAAAGCAAAGGGAATTTCTGTCTTTTTTGTTCCAAAATAAGAAGAATTTCTTCCTTCTTACCTCAAAATAAGTGAAATTTCTGCCTTTTTACCCAAAAATAAACGGAATTTCTGTCTTTTTGCCCCAAAATAAAAGGAATTTTTGAATTTTGCCCTGAAATATGTGAAATTTCTGCAATTTTGCCACAAAATAAGGGAAAATTCTGCCTTTTTGCCACACAATAAAGGGAATTTCTGTCTTTTTGCCCCAAAATAAGGGGAATTTCAGCATTTTACCTCATAATAAGGGGAATCTCTGCATTTTTGCCCCAAAATATGGGGAATTTCTGCATTTTTGCCCCAAAATAAAGAAAATTTCTACAATTTAGTACCAAAATAAAAGAAATTTCTGCCTTTTTGCCCCAAAATAAGAGAAATTTCTGAGTTTTTTTCTCTGAAGTAAGGGAAATTTCTGCAATTTTGCCCCAAAATAAGGGGAATTTCTGTTTTTTGCCCCCAAATAAGGGAAATTTCTGCAATTTTATCCCAAATTAAGGGGAATTTCTGCCTTTTTGCCACAAAATAAGAAAAATTTCTGCAAGTCTGTAACAAAATAGAAGAAATTTCTAAAATTTTGCCCCAAAATAAGGGAAATTTCTGATTTTTGCCCCAAAATAAGGAGAATTTCTGTATTTTTGCCCCAAAATAAAGGGAATTTCTGCATTTTTGCCCCAAAATTAGGGGAGTTTCTGCAATTTTGCTTCAAAATACAGGGAATTTCTTCCTCTTTTCCGAAAATAAGGGGAACTTCTGCCTTTTGGCCCCAAATAAAGGGAATTTCTGCATTTTTGCCCCAATATTAGGAGAATTTCTGCAATTTTGCTCCAAAATACAAGGAAATTCTGCCTTTTTACCCAAAATTAAAAGGATTTTCTGCCTTTTTGCTCCCAAATAAGGGAAATTTCTGCAATTTTATCCCAAAATAAGAGGAATTTCTGCCTTTTTGCCCCAAAATAAGGGGAATTTCTGCCTTATTGCCTTGAAATATGTGAAATTTCTGCAATTTTACCCCAAAATAAGGTGAATTTCTGCCTTTTTTCCCATAAAATAATAGAAATTTCTGACTTTTTGACCCAAAATAAGAAAAATTATTGCTTTTTTCTTTGAAATAAGTGAAATTTCTGCAATTTTGCCCTAAAATAAGGGAAATTTCTGTAATTTTTTTCCATAATAAGGGAAATTCCTGCAATTTTGCACCAAAATAAGGGGAATTCCTGTTTTTTGCCCCCAAATAAGGAAAATTTCTTCAATTTTGCCCTAAGATAAGGGGAATTTTTGTCTTTTGTCCCAAAATAAGGAGAAATTCTGCCTTTTTGCCCCCAAATAAGAAAATTACTGTATTTTTTTATCCCAAAATTAGGTGAATTTCTGCAATTTTGCTCCAAAATACGGGGATTTTCTAATTTTTCACCAAAAATAAAGGGAATTTCTGCCATTTTGCCACGAAATAAGTGAAATTTCTACAGTTTTACTTCAAAATAATGGGAATTTCTGCCTTCTTGCCCAAAAATCAGGGGAATTTTTGCAATTTTGCTCCAAAATACAGGGAATTTCTGCCTTTTGGCCCGAAAATAAAGGGAATGTATACCTTTTTGCCATAAAAAAAGGAAATTTCTTCATTTTTACCCCAAAATAAGGGGATTTTTCACCTTTTTGACTCAAAATAAGTGCAATTTCTGCCTTTTCCCCAAAAATAAACAAAATTTCTGTATTTTTCTTCAAAAATAAGGGGAATTTCTGACTTTTTGCCTCAAAATAAGGGGAATTTTAGCATTTTTACCTAAAAATAAGGGGAATTTTGGCCTTTTTGCCCCCAAAATAAAGGGAATTTCTGCATTATTGCACCAATATTAGGAGAATTTCTGCAATTTTGCTCCAAAATATGGGTCATTTCTGCCTTTTTGCCCAAAATTAAGTGGAATTTCTGTCTTTTTGTCCGAAATAAGTGAAATTTCTGCAATTTTAGCCAAAAATTAGGGATTTCATCTTTTTGCCCTAAAATAAGGGAAATTTCTGCCATTTTGCCCTGAAATATTTGAAATTACTGCAATTTTACCCCAAAATAAGGGGAATTTCTGCCTTTTTGCCCCAAATAAGGGGAATTTCAGCCTTATTACCTCAAAATAAGGGGAATTTCTGCCTTTTTGCCCCAAAATATAAGGAATTTCTGCCTTTTTGCCCCAAAAAAGGAAAATTTTGCAGTTTTGCCCTGAAAAGGAGAATTTCTCCCTTTTTGCCCCAAAATAAAGGAAATTTCAGCCTTTTTACCTGAAAATAAGTGAAATTTCTGCAATTTTGCCCCAAATAAAAGAAATTTCTGATTTTTGCCCAAAAATAAGGAGAATATCTGTATTTTTGCCCTAAAATAAAGGGAATTTCTGCCTTTTTGCCCCAAAATTAGAGGAATTTCTACAAATGTGCTTCAAAATACAGGGAATTTCTTCCTCTTTTCCCGAAAATAAGGGGAACTTCTGCTTTTTGCCCCAAATAAAGGGAATTTCTGCATTTTTGCCCCAATAATAGGGGAATTTCTGCAATTTTGCTCCAAAATATGGGGAATTTCTGCCTTTTTAACCGAAATTAAGGGGATTATCTGCCTTTTTGCTCCCAAATAAGGGAAATTTTTGCAATTTTATCCCAAAATAATGGGAATTTCTGCCTTTTTGCCCCAAAATAATGGGAATTTCTGCCTTTTTGCCCAAAATTAAGTGGAATTTTTGCCTTTTTGTCCCGAAATAAGTGAAATTTCTTTAATTTTAGCCAAAAATTAGGGATTTCATCTTTTTGCCCCCAAATAAGGGGAATTTTTGCAATTTTGCCCCAAAATAAATGAAATTTCTGCAATTTTGCCCCAAAATAAAGGAAATTTCTGGAATTTTGCTCTAAAATAAGTGGAATTTCTGAGTTTTGCCCCAAAATAAGGAGAATTTCTGTATTTTGCCCCAACATAAAAGGAATTTCTGCCTTTTTGCCCCACAATTAGGGGAATTTCTGCAATTTTGCTCCAAAATACAGGGAATTTCTGCATTTTTGCCCAAAAATAAGGGGAATGCATACCTTTATTGCCATAAAAAGGGAAATTTCTTCATTTTTGCCCCAAATTAAGGGAAATTTCTGCTTTTTGCCCTGAAATATGTGAAATTTCTGCAATTTTAGCCCAAAATAATGTGAATTTCTGCGTATTTGCCCCAAAATAATGGGAATTTCTGCCTTTTGCCCCAAAATAAAGAGAATTTCTGCCTTTTTGCTCCAAAATAAAGAATATTACTGTATTTTTTAGCCCAAAATTAGGTGAATTTCTTCAATTTTGCTCCAAAATACGGGGATTTTCTGCCTTTTTGCCGAAAATAAGGGAAATTTCTGCCATTTTGCTGCGAAATTAGTTAAATTTCTGGAGTTTTACCCCAAAATAAGGGGAATTTCTGCCTTTTTGCCACAAAATAAAGAAAATTACTGCATGTTTTACGCCAAAATTAGGTGAATTTCTGCAATTTTGCTCCAAAATACGAGGATTTTCTACCTTTTTCGCCGAAAATAAGGGGAATTTCTGCCATCTTGCCGTGAAATAAGTGAAATTTCTGCAGTTTTACATCAAAATAAGGGGAATTTCTGCCTTTTGCTCCAAAATTAAGGGAATTTCTGCAATTTTGCTCCAAAATATGGGGAATTTCTGCCTTTTTGCCCGAAAATAAAAGGAATGTATACATTTTTGCCATGAAAAAGGGATATTTCTTCACTTTTGCCCCAAAATAAGGGGATTTTCTGCCTTTTTGATTCAAAATAAGTGCAATTTCTGCCTTTTCCTTAAAAATAAACGGAATTTCTCTCTTTTTGCCCCCAAATAAGGAGAATTTCTGCCTTTTTGCCCCAAAATAAGAAAATTACTGTATTTTTTATCCCAAAATTCGGTGAATTTCTGCAATTTTGCTCCAAAATACAGGGATTTTCTTATTTTTCACCGAAAATAAAGGGAATTTTTGCCATTTTGCCGCGAAATAAGTGAAATTTCTGCAGTTTTACCCCAAAATAAGGGAAATTTCTGCCTTTTTGCCCAAAAATTAGGGGAATTTTTGCAATTTTGCTCCAAAATACAGGGAATTTCTGCCTTTTGGCCCGAAAATAAAGGGAATGTATACCTTTTTGCCAAAAAAAAAGGAAATTTCTTCATTTCTACTCCAAAATAAGGGGATTTTTCAACTTTTTGACTCAAAATAAGTGCAATTTCTGCCTTTTCCCTCAAAATAAACGAAATTTCTGTATTTTTGTTCAAAAATAAGGGGAATTTCTGACTTTTTGCCCCAAAATAAGGGGGAATTTCAGCATTTTTACCTAAAAATAAGGGGAATTTCTGCCTTTTTGCCCCCAAAATGAAGGGAATTTCTGCATTTTTGCACCAATATTAGAGAAATTTCTGCAATTTTGCTGCAAAATATGGGTCATTTCTTCCTTTTTGCCCAAAATAAGGGGAATTTCTGCCTTTTTGTCCGAAATAAGTCAAATTTCCGCAATTTTAGCCAAAAATTAGGGATTTCATCTTTTTGCCCTAAAATAAGGGAAATTTCTGCCATTTTGCCCTGAAATATTTGAAATTTCTGCAATTGTGTCCCAAAATAAGGGGAATTTCTGCCTTTTTGCCCCAAATAAGGGGAATTTCAGCCTTATTACCTCAAAATAAGGGGAATTTCTGCCTTTTTCCCCCAAAATATAAGGAATTTCTGCCTTTTTGCCCCAAAAAAGGAAAATTCTGCATTTTTGTCCTGAAGAGGAGAATTTCTACCTTTTTGCCCCAAAATAAAGGAAATTTCAGCCTTTTTACCTGAAAATAAGTGAAATTTCTGCAATTTTGCCCCAAATAAAAGAAATTTCTGATTTTTGCCCAAAAATAAAGAGAATTTCTGTATTTTTGCCCCAAAATAAAGGGAATTTCTGCCTTTTTGCACCAAAATTAGGGGAGTTTCTGCAAATTTGCTTCAAAATACAGGGAATTTCTTCCTCTTTTTCCGAAAATAAGGGGAACTTCTGCCTTTTGCCCCAAATAAAGGGAATTTCTGCATTTTTGTCCCACTATTAGGGGAATTTCTGCAATTTTATCCCAAAATAAGGGGAATTTCTGCCTTTTTGCCCCAAAATAATGGGAATTTCTGCCTTTTTGCCCAAAATTAAGTGGAATTTTTGCCTTTTTGTCCCAAAATAAGTGAAATTTCTTTAATTTTAGCCAAAAATTAGGGATTTCATGATTTTGCCCCAAAATAAGGGGAATTTCTGCAATTTTGCCCCGAAATAAATGAAATTTCTGCAATTTTGCCCCAAAATAAAAAAAATTTCTGGAATTTTGCTCCAAAGTAAGTGGAATTTCTGAGTTTTGCCCCAAAATAAAGAGAATTTCTGTCTTTTTGCCCCAACATATAGGGAATTTCTGCCTTTTTGCCCCACAATTAGGGGAATTTCTGCAATTTTGCTCCAAAATACAGGGAATTTCTGCATTTTTGCCCGAAAATAAGGGGAATGCATACCTTTATTGCCATAAAAAGGGAAATTTCTTCATTTTTGCCCCAAATTAAGGGAAATTTCTGCCTTTTTGCCCTGAAATATGTGAAATTTCTGCAATTTTAGCCCAAAATAATGTGAATTTCTGCATATTTGCTCCAAAATAATGGGAATTTCTGCCTTTTTGACCCGAAATAAGAAAAATTTTTGCTTTTTTTCTCTGAAATAAGTGAAATTTCTGCAATTTTGCCCTAAAATAAGGGAAATTTCTGCAATTTTCCCTATAATAAGGGAAATTTCTGCAATTTTGCCCCAAAATAAGGGGAATTTCTGGTTTTTTGCCCCCAAATAAAAGAAATTTCTGCAATTTTGCCCTAAAATAAAGGAAATTTCTGCCTTTTGCCCCAAAATAAGGAGAATTTCTGCCTTTTTGCCCCAAAATAAAGAATATTACTGTATTTTTTACCCCAAAATTAGGTGAATTTCTGCAATTTTGCTCTAAAATACAGGGATTTTCTGCCTTTTTTGCCGAAAATAAGGACAATTTCTGCCATTTTGCTGCGAAATTAGTTAAATTTCTGGAGTTGTACCCCAAAATGAGGGGAATTTCTGCCTTTTTGTTCCAAAATTAGGGGAATTTCTGCAATTTTGCTCCAAAATATGGGGAATTTCTGCTTTTTTGCCCGAAAATAAAGGGAATGTTTACCTTTTTGTTATGAAAAATAGAAATTTCTTCATTTTTGCCCCAAAATAAGGGGATTTTCTGCCTTTTTGATTTAAAATAAGTGCAATTTCTGCCTTTTCCCCAAATATAAACGAAATTTCTGTCTTTTTGCCCCAAAATAAGGGGAATTACTGACTTTATGGTTTCGAAAAAAGGAGATTTTCTGTCTTTTTGCCCCAATTTAAGGAGAATTTCTTCCTTTTTGCCCGAAAATTATGAGAATTTCTGCAATTTTGCTTCAAAATATGGTTAATTTCTGCCTTTTAGCTACAAAATAAAGGGAATTTCTGCATTTTCCCCCAATATTTAGGGAATTTCTGCATTTTACCTCTAAATAAAGAAAATTTCTGCATTTTACCTCAAAATAAGAAGAATTTCTGCCTTTTGCCCCAAAATATGGGGAATTTCTGCTTTTATATTCGAAAATAAGGAAAATTTCTTCAATTTTGTACCATAATAAAAGAAATTTTTGCTTTTTGCCCCAAAATAAGGGGAATTTCTGACTTTTTGCCCTGAAATAAATGAAATTTCTGCAATTTTGCCCGAAAATAAGGGAAATTTGTGCCTTTTTGCCCCAAAATAACGGGAATTTCTGCCTTTTGCCCCCAAATATGGGGAATTTCAGCATTTTACCTCAAAATAAGGGGAATTTCAGCCTTTTTGCACTAAAATAAGAAGAATGCATACCTTTTTGCTATAGAAAAGGGAAATTTTTTCATTTTTGCTCCAAAATAAGGGGAATTTCTGCTTTTTGCCCCAAAATATGGGGAATTTCTGCTTTTTTGCCCGAAAATGAGAAGAATGCATAACTTTTTGCCATAAAAAAGGGAAATTTCTTCATTTTTGCTCCAAAATAAGGGGAATTTCTGCCTTTTGCCTCTAAATAAGTGGAATTTCAGTCTTTTTCCCCCAAAACAAAGGGAATTTCTGTCATTTTTGCCCCAAAATAAGAAAAATTTCTGACATATTACTCTGAAATAAGTGAAATTTCTGCAAATTTGCCCTTAAATAAGAGAAATTTCTGCCTTTTTGCCCCCAAATAAGGGGAATTTCTGACTTTTTGCACCTGAAAGAAGGAGATTTTCTGTCTTTTTGCCCCAAAATAAGGAGAATTTCAGCCTTTTTGCCCGAAAATTATGAGAATTTCTGCAATTTTTCTTCAAAATACGGAAAATTTCTGCCTTTTAGCCCCAAAATAAAGGGAATTTCTGCATTTTCCCCAAATATTAGGGAAATTTCTGCATTTTACCTCTAAATAATGGGAATTTCTGCATTTTACCTCAAAATAAGAAGAATTTCTGCCTTTTACCTCAAATTATGGGAAATTTCTGCCTTTTTGTTCCAAAATAAAGAAAATTTCTTCAATTTTGTACCATAATAAAAGAAATTTCTCCTTTTTGCCCCAAAATAAGGGGAATTTCTGACTTTTTACCCTGAAATAAATGAAATTTGTGTAATTTTGCCCGAAAATAAAGGAAATTTGTGCCTTTTTGCCCCAAACTAATGGGAATTTCTGCCTTTAGCCCCAAAAAATGGGAAATTTCAGCATTTTACCTCAAAATAAGGAGAATTTCTGCCTTTTTTCCCTGAAATATATGAAATTTCTGCAATTTTACCCCAAAATAAGGTGAATTTCTGCCTTTTGCCCCAAAATAAGAGGAATTTCTGCTTTTTGCCTCAAAATAAGAAAAAATTTTGCTTTTTTTTTCTGAAATAAGTGAAATTTCTGCAATTTTGCCCTAAAATAAGGGAAATTACTGCAATTTTTCCCCATAATAAAGAAAATTTCTGCAATTTTGCCGGAAAATAAGGGGAATTTCTGTTTTTTGCCCCCAAATAAAGCAAATTTCTGCAATTTTGCCCCAAAATAAGGGAAATTTCTGTTTTTTGCCCCCAAATAAGGGAAATTTCTGCAATTTTGCCCTAAAATAAGGGGAATTTCTGCCATTTGCCCCAAAATAAGGGGAATTTCTGCCTTTTTGCCACAAAATAAAGAAAATTACTGCATGTTTTACGCCAAAATTAGGTGAATTTCTGCAATTTTGCTCCAAAATACAAGGATTTTCTACCTTTTTCGCCGAAAATAAGGGCAATTTCTGCCATTTTGCCGCGAAATAAGTGAAATTTCTGCAGTTTTACATCAAAATAAAAGGAATTTCTGCTTTTTTGCCCCAAAATTAAGGGAATTTTTGCAATTTTGCTCCAAAATACAGGGAATTTTTGCCTTTTTGCCCGAAAATAAAGGGAATGTATACATTTTTGCCATGAAAAAGAGAAATTTCTTCACTTTTGCCCCGAAATAAGGGGATTTTCCGCCTTTTTGACTCAAAATAAGTGCAATTTCTGCCTTTTCCCCAAAAATAAACGGAATTTCTGTCTTTTTGCCCCAAAATAAGGGGAATTTCTGAATTTTTGCCCTGAAATAAATGAAATTTCTAAAATTTTTCCCCACAATAAGGGAAATGTCTGTTTTTGGCCCCAAAATAAGGGGAATTTCTGCCTTTTTGCCCCCAAATAAGGGGAATTTCAGCCTTTTTTCCTCAAAATAAGGAGAATTTCTGCCTTTTGCCCCAAAATATGGGGAATTTCTGTCTTTTTGCCCTAAAATAAGAAAAATTTCTGCAATTTTGTACCAAAATAAAAGAAATTTCTGCCTTTTTGCCCCAAAATAAGAGAAATTGCTGCCTTTTTTCCCTGAAATAAGTGAAATTTCTGCAATTTTGCCCAAAAATAAGGGAAATTTCTGCAATTTTGCCCCAAAATAAGGGAAATTTCAGCCTTTTTTCTTTAAAATAAGGGGAATTTCTGACTTTTGACCCAAAATATGGGGAATTTCTGCCTTTTTGCACCCGAAAAAAAAAGATTTTCTGTCTTTTTGCCCCAAAATAAAAAGAATTTCAGCCATTTGCCCGAAAATTATGAGAATTTCTGCAATTTTTCTTCAAAATACGGAAAATTTCTTCCTTTTAGCACAAAAATAAAGGGAATTTCTGCATTTTCCCACAATATTAGGGGAATTTCTGTATTTTACCTCTAAATAAAAGAAATTTCTGCATTTTACCTCAAAATAAGAAAAATTTCTGACTTTTACCCAAAAATATGGGGAATTTCTGCCTTGTTGTTCCAAAATAAAGAAAATTTCTTCAATTTTGTACCATAATAAAAGAAATTTCTCCTTTTTGCCCCAAAATAAGGGGAATTTCTGACTTTTTACCCTGAAATAAATAAAATTTCTGCAATTTTGCCTGAAAATAAGGGAAATTTGTGCCTTTATGCCCCAAAATAAAGGGAATTTCTGCCTTTTGCCCCAAAATATGGGGAATTTCAGCATTTTACCTCAAAATAAGGGAAATTTCTGCCTTTTTGCCCTGAAATATGTGAAATTTCTGCAATTTTACCCCAAAATAAGGTGAATTTCTGCCTTTTTGCCCCAAAATAATGGGAATTTCTGCATTTTTGCCCCAAAATAAGAAAAATTTTTGCTTTTTTTTTCTGAAATAAGTGAAATTTCTGCAATTTTTCCCTAAAATAAGGGAAATATCTGCAGTTTTTCCCCATAATAAAGCAAATTTCTGCAATTTTGCCCCAAAATAAAGGGATTTTCTGTTTTTTCCCCCAAATAAGGGAAATTTCTGCAATTTTGCCCTAAAATAATGGGAATTTCTGACATTTGCCCCAAAATAAGGGGAATTTCTGCCTGTTTGCCACAAAATAAAGAAAATTACTGCATGTTTTACCGCAAAATTAGGTGAATTTCTGAAATTTTGCTCCAAAATACGAGGATTTTCTGCCTTTTTCGCCAAAAACAAGGGGAATTTCTTCCATTTTGCCACGAAATAATTGAAATTTCTGCAATTTTACCCCAAAATAAGGTGAATTTCTGCCTTTTTGCCCCAAAATAATGGGAATTTCTGCCTTTTTCCCCAAAATAAGAAAAATTTTTGCTTTTTTTTTTCTGAAATAAGTAAAATTTCTGCAATTTTGCCCTAAAATAAGGGAAATATCTGCAATTTTTCCCCATAATAAAGCAAATTTCTGCAATTTTGCCCCAAAATAAGAGGATTTTCTGTTTTTTGCCCCCAAATAAGGGAAATTTCTGCAATTTTGCCCTAAAATAAGGGGAATTTCTGACATTTGCCCTAAAATAAGGGGAACTTCTGCCTTTTTGTCACAAAATAAAGAAAATTACTGCATGTTTTACCCCAAAATTAGTTGAATTTCTGCAATTTTGCTCCAAAATACGAGGATTTTCTGCCTTTTTCGCCGAAAATCAGGGGAATTTCTTTCATTTTGCCGTAAAATAATTAAAATTTCTGCAGTTTTACCCCAAAATAAGGGGAATTTCTGCCTTTTTGATCAAAAATTAGGGGAATTAATGCAATTTTGCTCCAAAATACCGGTCATGTCTGCCTTTTTGCCCGAAATTAAGTGGAATTTCTGCCTTTTTGTCCGGAAATAAGTGAAATTTTTGCAATTTTAGCCAAAAATTAGGGATTCCATTTTTGCCCCAAAATAAGGGAAATTTTTGCCATTTTGCACTGAAATATTTGAAATTTCTGCAAATTTACCCAAAAATAAGGGGAATTTCTGCCTTTTTGCCCCCAAATATAAGGAATTTCGGCATTTTTGCCCCAAAATAAGGAAAATTTCTGCAATTTTGCCCCAAAATAAGGGGAATTTCTTCCTTTTTACCCCTAAATAAAGGGAATTTCAGCCTTTTTACCTGAAAATAAGTGAATTTCCTGCAATTTTGCCCCAAATAAGGGAAATTTCTGCAATTTTGCCCCAAAATAAGGAGAATTTTTGCCTTTTTGCCCCACAATTATGGGAATTTCTGCAATTTTGCTCCAAAATACGGTGAATTTCTGCCTTTTTATCCGAAAATAAGGGGAATGCATACCTTTTTGCCATAAAAAAGGGAAATTTCTTCCTTTTTCCTCCAAAATAAGGGAAATTTCTGCCTTTATGCCTCTAAATAAGTGGAATTTCTGTCTTTTTCCCCCCAAACAAAGGAAATTTCTGTCTTTTTTGCCCCAAAATAAGGGGAATTTCTGACTTATTACCTTGAAATAAGTGAAATTTCTGCAATTTTGCCCCAAAATAAGGAAAATTTCTGCCTTTTTGCCCCCAAATAAAGGGAATTTCAGCCTTTTTACCTCAAAATAAGGGGAATTTCTGCATTTTGCCACAAAATATTAGGAATTTCTGCCTTTTTGCCCCAAAATAAGGAAAGTTTCTGCCTTTTTTCCCTGAAATAAGTGAAATTTCTTCAATTTTGCCCCAAAAGAAGTGAAATTTTTGAGTTTTGCCCCAAAATAAGGAGAATTTCTGTGTTTTTGCCTGAACATATAGGGATTTTCTGCCTTTTTGCCCCACAATTAGGGGATTTTCTGCAATTGTGCTCCAAAATACGAGGAATTTCTGCTCTTTTGCCCGAAAATAAGAAGAATGTATACCTTTTGCAACAAAAAAGAGAAATTTCTTCATTTTTGCCCCAAAATAAGAGGAATTTCTTCCTTCTTACATGAAAATAAGTGAAATTTCTGCCTTTTTACCCAAAAATAAACAAAATTTCTGTCTTTTTGCTCCAAAATAAATGGAATTTTTGAATTTTGCCCTGAAATAAGTGAAATTTCTGCAATTTTGCCCCAAAATAAGGGAAATTTCTGCCTTTTGCCACAAAATAAAGGGAATTTCTGTCTTTTTGCCCCAAAATAAGGGGAATTTCAGCATTTTACATCATAATAAGGGGAATCTCTGCATTTTTGCCCCAAAATATGGTGAATTTCTGCATTTTTGCCCCAAAATAAAGAAAATTTCTACAATTTTGTACCAAAATAAAAGAAATTTCTGCCTTTTTGCCCAAAAATAAAAGAAATTTCTGAGATTTTTCTCTGAAATAAGTGAAATTTCTGCAATTTTGCGCCAAAATAAGGGAAATTTCTCCAATTTTTTTCCATAATAAGGGAAATTTTTGCAATTTTGCCCCAAAATAAGGGAAATTTCTGCAATTTTATCCCAAAATAAGGGGAATTTCTGCCTTTTTGCCACAAAATAAGAAATATTTCTGCAAGTCTGTAACATGATAGAAGAAATTTCTAAAATTTTGTCCCAAAATAAGAGAAATTTCTGATTTTTGCCCCAAAATAAGGAGAATTTCTATATTTTTGCCCCAAAATAAAAGGAATTCCTGCCTCTTTGCCCTAAAATTAGGGGAGTTTCTGCAATTTTGCTTAAAAATACAGGAAATTTCTTCCTCTTTTCTCGAAAATAAGGGGAACTTCTGCCTTTTTGCCCCAAATAAAGGGAATTCTGCATTTTTGCCCCAATATTAGGGGAATTTCTGCAATTTTGCTCTAAAATATGGAGAAATTCTGCCTTTTTACTCAAAATTAAAAGGATTTTCTGCCTTTTTGCTCCCAAATAAAGGAAATTTCTGCAATTTTATCCCAAAATAAAGGGAATTTCTGCCTTTTGCCCCAAAATAAGGGGAATTTCTGCGATTTTGCCCTGAAATATGTGAAATTTCTGCAATTTTACCCCAAAATAAGGTGAATTTCTGCCTTTTTGCCCATAAAATAATAGGAATTTCTGCCTTTTTGCCCCAAAAGAAGAAAAATTATTGCTTTTTTTCTCTGAAATAAGTGAAATTTCTGCAATTTTTCCCTAAAATAAGGGAAATTTCTGCAATTTTTTTCCATAATAAGGGAAATTCCTGAAATTTTGCCCCAAAATAAGGGGAATTTCTGTTTTTTGCCGCCAAATAATGGAAATTTCTTCAATTTTGCCCTAAAATAAGGAGAATTTCTGCCTTTTTGCTCCAAAATAAAAAAATTACTGTAGTTTTTACCCCAAAATTAGGTGAATTTCTACAATTTTGCTCCAAAATACGGGGATTTTCTTTCTTTTTCGCCGAAAATAAAGGGAATTTTTGCCAATTTTTCCGCGAAATAAGTGAAATTTCTGCAGTTTTACCCCAAAATAAGAAAAATTTCTGCCTTTTTGCCCAAAAATTAGGGGAATTTTTGCAATTTTGCTCCAAAATACAGGGAATTTTTACCCCAAAATAAGGGGATTTTTCACCTTTTTGACTCAAAATAAGTGCAATTTCTGCCTTTTCCCCAAAAATAAACGAAATTTCTGTCTTTTTGCCCAAAAATAAGGGGAATTTCTGACTTTTTGCCCCAAAATAAGGGGAATTTCAGCCTTTTTACCTAAAAATAAGGGGAATTTCTGCCTTTTTGCCCCCAAAATAAAGGGAATTTCTGCATTTTTGCACCAATATTAGGGGAATTTCTGCAATTTTGCTCCAAAATATGGGTCATTTCTGCCTTTTTGCCCGAAATTCAGTGGACTTTCTGCCTTTTTGTCCGAAATAAGTAAAATTTCTGCAATTTTAGCCAAAAATTATGGATTTCATCGTTTTTCCCCAATATAAGGGAAATTTCTACCATTTTGCCCTAAAATATTTGAAATTTCTGCAATTTTACCCCAAAATAAGGGGAATTTCTGCCTTTTTGCTCCAAATAAGGGGAATTTCAGCCTTATTACCTCAAAATAAGGGGAATTTCTGCCTTTTTGTCCCAAAATATAACAAATTTCTGCCTTTTTGCCCCCAAAAAGGAAAATTCTGCAATTTTGCCCTGAAAAGAAAAATTTCTCCCTTTTTGCCCCAAAATAAAGGAAATTTCAGCCTTTTTACCTGAAAATATGTGAAATTTCTGCAATTTTCCCCAAAATAAGAAAAATTTCTGATTTTTGCCCCAAAATAAAGAGAATATCTGTATTTTTGCCCCAAATAAAGGGAATTTCTGCATTTTGCCCCAATATTAGGGGAATTTCTGCAATTTTGCTCTAAAATATGGGGAATATCTGCCTTTTTACCCGAAATTAAGGGGATTTTCTGCCTTTTGGCTCCCAAATAAGGGAAATTTCTGCAATTTTATCCCAAAATAAGGGGAATTTCTGCCTTTTTGCCCCTAAATAAGAAGAATTTCTACCTTTTTGCCCGAAATTAAGTGAATTTCTGCCTTTTTGTCCCGAAATAAGTGAAATTTCTTCAAATTTAGCCAAAAATAAGGGATTTCATCTTATTGCCCCAATATAAGGGGAATTTCTGCAATTTTGCCCCAAAATAAGGGAAATTTCTGGAATTTTGCTCCAAAATAAGTGGAATTTCTGAATTTTGCCCCAAAATAAGGAGAATTTCTGTCTTTTTGCCCCAACATATAGGAAATTTCTGCCTTTTTGCCCCACAATTAGGGGAATTTCTGCAATTTTCTCCAAAATACTGGGAATTTCTGTATTTTTGCCCAAAAATAAGATGAATGCATACCTTTTTGCCATAAAAAAGGATAATTTCTTCATTTTTGCTCCAAAATAAGAGGAATTTCTGCCTTTTTACCTCTAAATAAGTGGAATTTCTGTATTTACCCACAAAACAAAGGTTATTTCTGTCTTTTTTGCTCCAAAATAAGGAAAATTACTGACTTATTAACCTGAAATAAGTGAAATTTCTGCAATTTTGCCCCAAAATAAGGAAAATTTCTGCATTTTTGCCCTGAAATTTGTGAAATTTCTGCAATTTTACCCCAAAATAATTTGAATTTCTGCATTTTTGCCCCAAAATAATGGGAATTTCTGCCTTTTTGCCCAAAAATAATGAAATTTTTTGCCTTTTTTCTCCTAAATAAGTGAAATTTCTGCAATTTTGCCCTAAAATAAGGGAAATTTCTGCAATTTTTCCCCAAAATAAGGGAAATTTCTGCAATTTTGCCCCAAAATAAGGGGAATTTCTGTTTTTTGCCCCCAAATAAGGGAAATTTCTGCAATTTTGCCCTATAATAAAGAGAATTTCTGCCTTTTGCCCCTAAATAAGGAGAATTTCTGCCTTTTTGCCCCAAAATAAAGTAAATTACTGTATTTTTTACCCCAAAATTAGGTGAATTTCTGCAATTTTGCTTCAAAATACGGGGATTTTCTGCCTTTTTCGCCGAAAATAAGGGGAATTTCTGCCATTTTGCCGTGAAATAAGTAAAATTTCTGCAGTTTTTCCCCAAAATAAAAGGAATTTCTGCCTTTTTGCACCAAAATAAGGGGAATTTCTGACTTTTTGCCCGAAAATAAGGGGAATTTCAGCCTTTTTACCTCAAAATAAGGGGAATTTCTGCCTTTTAGCCCCAAAATACGGGGAATTTCTCTTTTTTTGACCCAAAATAAGAAAAATTTCTGCAATTTTGTACCAAAATAAAAGAAATTTCTTCCTTTTTGCCCCAAAATAAGGCCAATTTCTGCAATTCTGCCCCAATGTAATGGAAATTTCTGCAATTTTGCCCCAAAATAAGGGGGATTTCTGACTTTTTGCTCCCGAAAAAAGGAGATTTTCTGTTATTTTGCCCCAAAATTATGAGAATTTCTGCAATTTTTCTTCAAAATACGGTTAATTTTTGCTTTTTAGCCCCAAAATAAAGGGAATTTCTGCATTTTCCCTCAATATTTGGGGAATTTCTGCATTTTACCTCTAAATAAGGGGAATTTCTGCATTTTACTGCAAAATAAGAATTTCTGCCTTTTGCCCCAAAATATGGGGAATTTCTGCCTTTTTGTTCCAAAATAAGGAATATTTCTTCAATTTTGTGCCATAATAAAAGAAATTTCTGCTTTTTGCCCCCAAAATAAGTGAAATTTCTGCAATTTTTCCCAATATAAGGGAAATTTCTGCCTTTTTGCCACCAAATAAGGGGAATTTCAGCCTTTTTACCTCAAAATATAGGGAATTTCTGAATTTTGGCACAAAATATTAGGAATTTCTGTTTTTTTGCCCCAAAATAAGAAAAATTTCTGCCTTTTTTCCCTGAAATAAGTAAAATTTCTGCAATTTTGCCCCAAAATAAGTGATATTTCTGGAATTTTGCCCCAAAATAAGTGGAATTTCTGAGTTTTGCCCCAAAATAAAGAGAATTTCTGCCTTTTTGCCCCACAATTAGTGAAATTTCTGCAATTTTGCCCTAAAATAAGGAAAATTTCTGCAATTTTTCCCCATAATAAGGGAAATTCCTGCAATTTTGCTTCAAAATAAGGGGAAATTCTGTTTTTTGCCCCACAATTAGTGAAATTTCTGCAATTTTGCCCCAAAATAAGGGGAATTTCTGCATTTTGCCCCAAAATATGGGGAATTTCTGCCTTTTGTTTGAAAATAAGAAGAATGCATACCTTTTTGCCATAAAAAAGATAAATTTCTTCATTTTTGCTCCAAAAGAAGGGGAATTTCTGCTTTTTTGCCTCTAAATAAGTGGAATTTCTGTCTTTTTCCCCCAAAACAAAGGGAATTTCTTTTTTTTTTTGCCCCAAAATAAGGAAAATTTCTGACTTATTACCCTGAAATAAGTGAAATTTCTGTAAATTTGCCCCAAAAAAAGAGAAATTTCTGGCTTTTGCCCCAAAATATGGGGAATTTCAGCATTTTACCTCAAAATAAGGGAAATTTCTGATTTTTGCACCAAAATATGGAGAATTTCTGCCTTTTTGCCGCAAAATAAGGAAAATTTCTGCCTTTTTTCCCTGAAATAAGTGAAATTTCTTCAATTTTGCCCGAAAATAAGTGAAATTTCTGCAATTTTGCCCAAAAATAATGGAAATTTCTGGAATTTTGCCCCAAAATAGGTGGAATTTCTGAGTTTTGCCCGAAAATAAGGAGAATTTCTGCCTTTTGCTCTACAATTAGGGGAATTTCTGCAATTTTGCTCCAAAATACAAGGAATTTCTGCCTTTTTGCCCAAAAATAAGAGGAATGCATACCTTTATTGCCATAAAAAGGGAAATTTCTTCATTTTTGCCCCAAATTAAGGAAATTTCTGCCTTTTTGCTCTGAAATATGTGAAATTTCTGCAATTTTAGCCCAAAATAAGGTGAATTTCTGCCTTTTTGCGCCAAAATAATGGGAATTTCTGCCTTTTTGCCCCAAAATAAGAAAAATTTTTGATTTTTTTCTCTGAAATAAGGGAAATTTCTGCAATTTTTCCCCATAATAAGGGAAATTTCTGCAATTTTGCCCCAAAATAAGAAGAATTTCTGGTTTTTTGCCCCCAAATAAGGGAAATTTCTGCAATTTTGCCCGAAAATAAAGGGAATTTCTGCCTTTTTGCCCCAAAATAAAGAATATTACTGTATTTTTTACTCCAAAATTAGGTGAATTTCTGCAATTTTGCTCCAAAATACAGGGATTTTCTGCCTTTTTCGGCGAAAATAAGGGGAATTTCTGCCATTTTACGGCGAAATAAGTGAAATTTTGCAGTTTTACCCCAAAATAAGTGGAATTTCTGCATTTTTGCCCCAAAATTAGAGGAATTTCTGCAATTTTGCTCCAAAATATGGGGAATTTCTGCCTTTTTGCCCGAAAATAAAGGGAATGTTTATTTTTTTGTTATAAAAAATAGAAATTTCTTCATTTTTGCCCCAAAATAAGGGGATTTTCCTCCTTTTTGACTCAAAATAAGTGCAATTTCTGCCTTTTCCCCAAATATAAATGAAATTTCTGTCTTTTTGCCCCAAGAAAGGGGAATTACTTACTTTATGCTCCCGAAAAAAGGAGATTTTCTGTCTTTTTGCCCCAAAATAAAGAGAATTTCTTCCTTTTTGCCCGAAAATTATGAGAATTTCTGCAATTTTGCTTCAAAATACCGTTAATTTCTGCCTTTTAGCTACAAAATAAAGGGAATTTCTGCATTTTCCCCCAATATTTGGAGAATTTCTGCATTTTACCTCTAAATAAGGGGAATTTCTGCATTTTACCTCAAAATAAGAAGAATTTCTACCTTTTGCCACAAAATATGGGGAATTTCTGCCTTTTTGTTCAAAAATAAGGAAAATTTTTCAATTTTGTGCCATAATAAAAGAAATTTCTGCTTTTTGCCCCAAAATAAGGGGAATTTCTTACTTTTTGCCCTGAAATAAATGAAATTTCTGCAATTTTGCCCGATAATAAGGGAAATTTGTGTTTTTTTGCCCCAAAATAAGGGAAATTTCTGCCTTTTGCCCCAAAATATGAGGAATTTCAGCATTTTACCTTAAAATAAGGGGAATTTCAGCCTTTTTGCCCGAAAATAAAGAGAATGCATACCTTTTTGCCATAAAAAAAGGAAATTTCTTCATTTTTGCTCCAAAATAAGGGGAATTTCTACTTTTTTGCCTCTAAATAAGTGGAATTTCTGTCTTTTTCCCCAAAAACAAAGGGAATTTCTGTCATTTTTGCCCCAAAATAAGGAAAATTTCTGACTTATTACCCTGAAATAAGCGAAATATCTGCAATTTTGCCCCAATATAAGGGAAATTTCGGCCTTTTGGCCCCCAAATAAGGGGAATTTCAGCCTTTTTACCTAAAAATAAGAGGAATTTCTGAATTTTGGCACAAAATATTAGGAATTTTTGCCTTTTTGCCCCAAAATAAGGAAAATTTCTGCCTTTTTTCGCTGAAATAAGTGAAATATCTGCAATTTTACCCCAAAATAAGTAAAATTTCTGCAATTTTGCCCCAAAATAAGAGAAATTTCTGGAATTTTGCCCCAAAACAAGTGGAATTTCTGAGTTTTGCCCCAAAATAAGAAAAATTTCTGCCTTTTTGCCCCACAATTAGGGGAATTTCTGCAATTTTGCTCCAAAATACGGGGAATTTCTGCCTTTTTGCCCAAAAATAATGGGAATGCATACCTTTTTGCCATAAAAAAGGGAAATTTCTTCATTTTTGCCCCAAATTAAGGGAAATTTCTGCCTTTTGCCCTGAAATATGTGAAATTTCTGCAATTTTAGCCCAAAATAAGGTGAATTTCTGCCTTTATGCCCCAAAATAATGGGAATTTCTGCCATTTTGCCATAAATAAGAATAATTTTTGCTTTTTTTCTATGAAATAAGTGAAATTTATGCAATTTTGCCCTAAAATAAGGGGAGTTTCTGCTTTTTTGCCTCTAAATAAGTGTAATTTCTGTCTTTTTCCCCCAAAACAAAGGGAATTTCTGTAATTTTTGCCCCAAAATAAGGAAAATTTCTGACTTATTACCCTGAAATAAGTGAAATTTCTGCAATTTTGTCTCAATATAAAGGCAATTTCTGCCTTTTTGCCCCTAAATAAGGGGAATTTCAGCCTTTATACATCAAAATGAGGGGAATTTCTGAATTTTGGCACAAAATATTAGGAATTTCTGCCTTTTTGCCCAAATATAAGGAAAATTTCTGCCTTTTTTTACTGAAATAATTTAAATTTCTGCAATTTTGCCCCAAAATAAGTAAAATTTCTGCAATTTTGCCCCAAAATAAGGGAAATTTCTGGAATTTTGCCCCAAAATAAGTGGAATTTTTGAGTTTTGCCCCAAAATAAGCAGAATTTCTGCCTTTTTCCCTTACAATTAGTGAAATTTCTGCAATTTTGCCCTAAAATGAGGGCAATTTCTGCAACTTTTCCCCATAATACGGGAAATTTCTGCAATTTTGCTTCAAAATAAGGGGAATTTCTGTTTTATGTCCCACAATTAGGGAAATTTCTGCAATTTTGCCCCAAAATAAGGGGAATTTCTGCCTTTTGCCCAAAATTTGGGGAATTTCTGCCTTTTTGTGTGAAAATAAGAATGCATAACTTTTAGACATTAAAAAGGGAAATTTCTTCATTTTGCTCCAAAATAAGGGGAAATTTTGGCTTTTTACGTCTAAATAAGTGGAATTTCTGTCTTTTTCCCCCAAAACAAAGGGAATTTCTGGTTTTTTTTGCCCCAAAATATGGAAAATTTCTGACTTATTACTCTGAAATAAGTCAAATTTCTGCAAATTTTCCCCAAAAAAAGGGAAATTTCTGCCTTTTGCCCAAAAATAAGGGGAATTTCAGAATTTTACCTCAAAATAAGGGAAATTTCTGATTTTTGCACCAAATTATGGAGAATTTCTGCCTTATTGCCCCAAAATAAGGAAAATTTCCGCCTTTTTTCCCTGAAATAAGTGAAATTTCTGCAATTTTGCCCCAAAATAAGTGAAATTTCTGCAATTTTGCCCCAAAATAAGGGAAATTTCTGGAATTTTGCCCCAAAATAAGTGGAATTTCTGAGTTTTGCCCCAAATTAAAGAGAATTTCTGCCTTTTTGCCCCACAATTAGGGGAATTTCTGCAATTTTGCTCCAAAATACAAGGAATTTCTGCCTTTTTGCTGAAAATAAGGGGAATGCATACCTTTTTGCCATAAAAAAGGGAAATTTCTTCATTTTTGCCCCAAATGAAGGGAAATTTCTGCCTTTTTGCTCTTAAATATGTGAAATTTCTGCAATTTTAGCCCAAAATAAGGTGAATTTCTGCCTTTTTGCCATCAAAATAATGGGAATTTCTGCCTTTTTGCCCTAGAATAAGAAAAATTTTTGCCTTTTTCCTCTGAAATAAGTGAAATTTCTGCAATTTTGCCCTAAAATAAAGGAAATTTCTGATATTTTTCCCCATAATAAAGGAAATTTCTGGAATTTTGCCTCAAAATAAAGGGAATTTCTGTTTTTTTGCCCCCAAATAAGGGAAATTTCTTAAATTTTGCCATAAAATAAGGGGAATTTCTGCTTTTTTGCCTCTAATTAAGTGGAATTTCTGTCTTTTTCCCCCAAAACAAAGGGAATTTCTGTCATTTTTGCCCCAAAATAAGGAAAATTTCTGACTTATTACCCTGAAATAAGTAAAATTTCTGCAATTTTGCCCCAATATAAGCTATATGTCTGCCTTTTTGCCTCCAAATAAGGAGAATTTCAGCCTTTTTACCTCAAAATAAGGGGAATTTCTGAATTTTGGCCTAAAATATTAGGAATTTCTGCCTTTTTGCCCCAAAATAAAAAAAATTTCCGGCTTTTTTTCCTGAAATAAGAGAAATTTCTGCAATTTTTCCCCAAAATAAGTAAAATTTCTGCAATTTTGCCCCAAAATAAAAAAAAATTCTGGAATTTTGCCCCAAAAGAAGTGTTAATTCTGAGTTTTGCCCCAAAATAAGGAGAATTTCTGCCTTTTTGCCCCACAATTAGTGAAATTTCTGCAATTTTTCCCTAAAATAAGAGAAATTTCTGCAATTTTTCCCCATAATAAGGGAAATTTCTGCAATTATGCTTCAAAATTAGAAGAATTTCTGTATTTTGCCCCACAATTAGTGAAATTTCTGCAATTTTGCCCGAAAATAAAGAAAATTTCTGGAATTTTGCCCCAAAACAAGTGGAATTTCTGAATTTTGCCCCAAAATAAGGAGAATTTCTGCCTTTTTGCCCCACAATTAGAGAAATTTCTGCAATTTTGCTCCAAAATACGGGGAATTTCTCCGTTTTTGCCCGAAAATAAGGGGAATGCATACCTTTTTGCCATAAAAAAAGGGAAATTTCTTTATTTTTGCCCCAAATTAAGGGAAATTTCAGCCTTTTTGCCCTGAAATATGTGAAATTTCTGCAATTTTAGCCCAAAATAAAGTGAATTTCTGCCTTTTTGCCCCAAAATAATGGGAATTTCTGCCTCTTTGTCCCAAAATAAGAAAAATTTTTGCATTTTTTCTCTGAAATAAGTAAAATTTCTGCAATTTTGCCCTAAAATAAAAGAAATTTTTGCAATTTTTCCCCATAATAAAGGAAATTTCTGGAATTTTGCCCCAAAATAAGGGGAATTTCTGTTTTTTTGCCCCCAAATAATGGAAATTTCTGCAAATTTGACCTAAAATAAGGGGAGTTTCTGCTTTTTTGCCTCTAAATAAGTGTAATTTCTGTTTTTTTCCCCAAAACAAAGGGAATTTCTGTCATTTTTGCCCCAAAATAAGGAAAATTTCTGACTTATTACCCTGAAATAAGTGAAATTTGTGCAATTTTGCCCCAATATAAGGAAATTTCTACCTTTTTGCCCCAAATAAGGGGAATTTCAGACTTTTTACCTCAAAATGAGGGGAATTTCTGAATTTTGGCACAAAATATTAGGAATTTCTGCCTTTTTGCCCCAAAATAAAGAATATTTCTGCCTTTTTTTCCTGAAATAAGTGAAATTTCTGCAATTTTGCACCAAAATAAGTAAAATTTCTGTAATTTTGCCCCAAAATAAAGGAAATTTCTGGAATTTTGCCCCAAAATAAGTGGAATTTCTGATTTTTGCCCCAAAATAAGGAGAATTTCTGCCTTATTGCCTTACAATTAGTGAAATTTCTGCAATTTTGCCCTAAAATAAGGGAAATTTCTGGAATTTTTCCCCATAATAAGGGAAATTTCTGCAATTTGCTTCAAAATAAGGGGAATTTCTGTTTTTTGTCCCACAATTAGGGAAATTTCTGCAATTTTGCCCTAAAATAAAGGGAATTTCTGCTTTTTTGCCTCTAATTAAGTGCAATTTCTGTATTTTTCCCCCAAAACAAAGGGAATTTCTGTCATTTTTGCCCCAAAATAAGGAAAATTTCTGACTTATTACCCTGAAATAAGTGAAATTTCTGCAATTTTGCCCCAATATAAGGGAAATTTCTGCATTTTGTCCCCAAATAAGGAGAATTTCAGCCTTTTTACCTCAAAATAAGGGGAATTTCTGAATTTTGGCCCAATATATAAGGAATTTCTGCCTTTTGGCCCCAAAATAAAAAAAAATTCTGGCTTTTTTTCCTGAAATAAGTGAAATTTCTGCAATTTTTCCCCAAAATAAGTAAAATTTCTGCAATTTTGCCCCAAAATAAGGAAAATTTCTGGAATTTTGCCCCAAAATAAGTGGAAATTCTGAGTTTTGCCCCAAAATAAGGAGAATTTCTGCCTTTTTGCCCCACAATTAGTGAAATTTCTGCAATTTTGCTCTAAAATAAGGGAAATTTCTGCAATTTTTCCCCATAATAAGGGAAATTTCTGCAATTTTGCTTCAAAATTAGGGGACTTTCTGTTTTTTGCCCCACAATTAGGGAAATTTCTGCAATTTTGCCCCAAAATAAGGGGAATTTCTGGAATTTTGCCCCAAAATAAGTGGAATTTCTGAGTTTTGCTCCAAAATAAGGAGAATTTCTGCCTTTTTGTCCCACAATTAGAGGAATTTCTGCAATTTTGCCAAAAATACGGGGAATTTCTGACTTTTTGCCCAAAAATAAGGGGAATGCATACCTCTTTGCCATAAAAAAGGTAAATTTCTTTATTTTTGCCCCAAATTAAGGGAAATTTCTGCCTTTTTGCCCTGAAATATGTGAAATTTCTGCAATTTTAGCCCCAAATAAAGTGAATTTCTGCCTTTTTGCCCCAAAATAATGGGAATTTCTGCCTCTTTGCCCCAAAATAAGAAAAATTTTTGCTTGTTTTCTCTGAAATAAGTAAAATTTCTGCAATTTTCCCCTAAAATAAAAGAAATTTTTGCAATTTTTTCCCATAATAAAGGAAATTTCTGGAATTTTGCCCAAAAATAAGGGGAATTTCTGTTTTTTATGCCCCCAAATAATGGAAATTTCTGCAAATTTGCCCTAAAATAAGGTGAGTTTCTGCTTTTTTGCCTCTAAATAAGTGTAATTTCTGTTTTTATCCCGCAAAACAAAGGGAATTTCTGTCATTTTTGCCCCAAAATAAGGAAAATTTCTGACTTATTACCCGAAATAAGTGAAATTTCTGCAATTTTGCCCCAATATAAGGGAAATTTCTGCCTTTTTGCCCCAAATAAGGGGAATTTCAGACTTTTAACCTAAAAATGAGGGGAATTTCTTAATTTTGGCACAAAATATTAGGAATTTCTGCCTTTTTGCCCCAAAATAAGGAATATTTCTTCCTTTTTTTCCTGAAATAAGTGAAATTTCTGCAATTTTGCCCCAAAATAAGTAAAATTTCTGTAATTTTGCCCCAAAATAAGGGAAATTTCTGGAATTTTGCCCCAAAATAAGTGGAATTTCTGAGTTTTGCCCAAAAATAAGGAGAATTTCTGCCTTATTGCTTTTCAGTTAGTGAAATTTCTGCAATTTTGCCCTAAAATAAGGGAAATTTCTGCAATTTTTCTCCATAATAAGAGAAATTTCTGCAATTTTTCTTCAAAATAAGGTGAATTTCTGTTTTTTGTCCCACAATTAGGGAAATTTCTGTAATTTTGCCCCAAAATAAGGGGAATTTCTGCCTTTTGCCCTAAAATATGGGGAATTTCTGCCTTTCTGTCTGAAAATAAAAAGAATGCATACCTTTTTGCCATAAAAAAGGGAAATTTCTACATTTTGCTCCAAAATAAGGGGAAATTTTGTTTTTTTACCTCTAAATAAGTGGAATTTATGTCTTTTTCCCCCAAAACAAAGGGAATTTCTGTATTTTGCCCCAAAATAAGGAAAATTTCTGACTTATTACACTGAAATAAGTGAAATTTCTGCAAATTTGCCCCAAAAGTACGGAAATTTCTGCCTTTTGCCCCCAAATAAGAAGAATTTCAGCATTTTACCTCAAAATAAGGGAAATTTCTGATTTTTGCACCAAAATATGGAGAATTTCTGCCTTTTTGCCCTAAAATAAAGAAAATTTCTGCCTTTTTTCTCTGAAATAAGTGAAATTTCTGCAATTTTGCCCCAATATAAGTGAAATTTCTGAAATTTTGCCATAAAATAAGAGAAATTTCTGCAATTTTTCCCCATAATAAGGGAAATTTCTGCAATTTTGCTTCAAAATAAGGGGAATTTCTGTTTTTTGCCCCACAATTAGGGAAATTTCTGCAATTTTGCCCCAAAATAAGGGAAATTTTGGAATTTTGCCCCAAAACAAGTGGAATTTCTGAGTTTTGCCCCAAAATAAGGAGAATTTCTGCCTTTTTGTCAGACAATTAGAGGAATTTCTGCAATTTTGCTCCAAAATACGGAGAATTTCTGCCTTTTTGCCCGAAAATAAGGGGAATGCATACCTTTTTGCCATAAAAAAGGGAAATTTCTTTATTTTTGCCCCAAATTAAGGGAAATTTCTGCCTTTTTTCCCTGAAATAAGTGAAATTTCTGCAATTTTGCCCCAAAATAAGTGAAATTTCTGCAATTTTGCCCCAAAATAAGGGAAATTTCTGGAATTTTGCCCCAAAATAAGTGGAATTTCTGAGTTTTGCCCCAAAATAAAGAGGATTTCTGCCTTTTTGCCCCACAATTAGGGGAATTTCTGCAATTTTGCTCCAAAATACGGGGAATTTCTGCCTTTTTGCCGAAAATAAGGGGAATGCATACCTTTTTGCCATAAAAAAGGGAAATTTCTTCATTTTTGCCCCAAATGAAGGGAAATTTCTGCCTTTTGCCCTGAAATTTGTGAAATTTCTGCAATTTTAGCCCAAAATAAGGTGAATTTCTGCCTTTTTGCCATCAAAATAATGGGAATTTCTGCCTTTTTGCCCCAAAATAAGAAAAATTTTTGCCTTTTTTTTTCTGAAATAAGTGAAATTTCTGCAATTTTGCCCTAAAATAAAGGAAATTTCTGATATTTTTCCCCATAATAAAGGAAATTTCTGGAATTTTGCCCCAAAATAAAAGGAATTTCTGTTTTTTTGCCCCCAAATAAGGGAAATTTCTGCAATTTTGCCCTAAAATAAGGGGAATTTCTGCTTTTTTGCCTCTAATTAAGTGGAATTTCTGTCTTTTTCCCCCAAAACAAAGGGAATTTCTGTCATTTTTGCCCCAAAATAAGGAAAATTTCTGACTTATTGCCCTGAAATAAGTGAAATTTCTGCAATTTTGCCCCAATATAAGCGATATGTCTGCCTTTTTGCCCCCAAATAAATAGAATTTCAGCCTTTTTACCTCAAAATAAGGGGAATTTCTGAATTTTGGCCTAAAATATTAGAAATTTCTGCCTTTTTGCCCCAAAATAAAAAAAAATTTCCGGCTTTTTTTCCTGAAATAAGAGAAATTTCTGCAATTTTTCCCCAAAATAAGTAAAATTTCTGCAATTTTGCCCCAAAATAAGGAAAAATTCTGGAATTTTGCCCCAAAAGAAGTGGAAATTCTGAGTTTTGCCCCAAAATAAGGAGAATTTCTGCCTTTTTGCCCCACAATTAGTGAAATTTCTGCAATTTTGCTCTAAAATAAGGGAAATTTCTGCAATTTTTCCCCATAATAAGGGAAATTTCTGCAATTTTGCTTCAAAATAAGGGGAATTTCTGTTTTTTGTCCCACAATTAGGGAAATTTCTGCAATTTTGCCCCAAAATAAGGGGAATTTCTGGAATTTTGCCCCAAAATAAGTGGAATTTCTGAGTTTTGCCCCAAAATAAAAAGGATTTCTGCCTTTTTGCCCCACAATTAGAGAAATTTCTGCAATTATGCTTCAAAATAAGGGGAATTTCTGTTTTTTGCCCCACAATTAGGGAAATTTCTGCAATTTTGCCCGAAAATAAGGAAAATTTCTGGAATTTTGCCCCAAAACAAGTGGAATTTCTGAATTTTGCCCCAAAATAAGGAGAATTTCTGCCTTTTTGCCCCACAATTAGAGAAATTTCTGCAATTTTGCTCCAAAATACGGGGAATTTCTCCCTTTTTGCCTGAAAATAAGGGGAATGCATAACTTTTTGCCATAAAAAAAGGGAAATTTCTTTATTTTTGCCCCAAATTAAGGGAAATTTCTGCCTTTTTGCCCTAAAATATATGAAATTTCTGCAATTTTAGCCCAAAATAAAGTGAATTTCTGCCTTTTTGCCCCAAAATAATGGGAATTTCTGCCTTTTTGCCCCAAAATAAGAAAAAATTTTGCTTTTTTTCTCTGAAATAAGTAAAATTTCTGCAATTTTGCCCTAAAATAAAAGAAATTTTTGCAATTTTTCCCCATAATAAAGGAAATTTCTGGAATTTTGCCCCAAAATAAGGGGAATTTCTGTTTTTTTGCCCCCAAATAATGGAAATTTCTGCAAATTTGCCCTAAAATAAGGGGAGTTTCTGCTTTTTTGCCTCTAAATAAGTGTAATTTCTTTTTTTCCCCCAAAACAAAGGGAATTTCTGTCATTTTTGCCCCAAAATAAGGAAAATTTCTGACTTATTACCCTGAAATAAGTGAAATTTGAGCAATTTTGCCCCAATATAAAGAAATTTCTGCCTTTTTGCCCCAAATAAGGGGAATTTCAGAATTTTTACCTCAAAATGAGGGGAATTTCTGAATTTTGGCACAAAAAATTAGGAATTTCTGCCTTTTTGCCCCAAAATAAGGAATATTTCTGCCTTTTTTTCCTGAAATAAGTGAAATTTCTGCAATTTTGCCCCAAAATAAGTAAAATATCTGTAATTTTGCCCCAAAATAAAGGAAATTTCTGGAATTTTGCCCCAAAATAAGTGGAATTTCTGAGTTTTGCCCCAAAATAAGGAGAATTTCTGCCTTATTGCCTTACAATTAGTGAAATTTCTGGAATTTTGCCCTAAAATAAGGGAAATTTCTGCAATTTTTCCCCATAATAAGGGAAATTTCTGCAATTTGCTTCAAAATAAGGGGAATTTCTGTTTTTTGTCCCACAATTAGGGGAATTTCTGCAATTTTGCTCTAAAATAAAGGGAATTTCTGCTTTTTTGCCTCTAATTAAGTGCAATTTCTGTATTTTTTCCCCAAAACAAAGGGAATTTCTGTCATTTTTGCCCCAAAATAAACAAAATTTCTGACTTATTACCCTGAAATAAGTGCAATTTTGCCCCAATATAAGGGAAATTTCTGCCTTTTTGTCCCCAAATAAGGAGAATTTCAGCCTTTTTACCTCAAAATAAGGGGAATTTCTGAATTTTGGCCCAATATATTAGGAATTTCTGCCTTTTGGCCCCAAAATAAAAAAAATTTCCGGCTTTTTTTTCCTGAAATAAGTGAAATTTCTGCAATTTTTCCCCAAAATAAGTAAAATATCTGTAATTTTGCCCCAAAATAAAGGAAATTTCTGGAATTTTGCCCCAAAATAAGTGGAATTTCTGAGTTTTGCCCCAAAATAAAGAGGATTTCTGCCTTTTTGCCCCACAATTAGGGGAATTTCTGCAATTTTGCTCCAAAATACGGGGAATTTCTGCCTTTTTGCCGAAAATAAGGGGAATGCATACCTTTTTGCCATAAAAAAGGGAAATTTCTTCATTTTTGCCCCAAATGAAGGGAAATTTCTGCCTTTTTGCCCTGAAATTTGTGAAATTTCTGCAATTTTAGCCCAAAATAAGGTGAATTTCTGCCTTTTTGCCATCAAAATAATGGGAATTTCTGCCTTTTTGCCCCAAAATAAGAAAAATTTTTGCCTTTTTTTTTCTGAAATAAGTGAAATTTCTGCAATTTTGCCCTAAAATAAAGGAAATTTCTGATATTTTTCCCCATAATAAAGAAAATTTCTGGAATTTTGCCCCAAAATAAAAGGAATTTCTGTTTTTTTGCCCCCAAATAAGGGAAATTTCTGCAATTTTGCCCTAAAATAAGGGGAATTTCTGCTTTTTTGCCTCTAATTAAGTGGAATTTCTGTCTTTTTCCCCCAAAACAAAGGGAATTTCTGTCATTTTTGCCCCAAAATAAGGAAAATTTCTGACTTATTGCCCTGAAATAAGTGAAATTTCTGCAATTTTGCCCCAATATAAGCGATATGTCTGCCTTTTTGCCCCCAAATAAATAGAATTTCAGCCTTTTTACCTCAAAATAAGGGGAATTTCTGAATTTTGGCCTAAAATATTAGAAATTTCTGCCTTTTTGCCCCAAAATAAAAAAAAATTTCCGGCTTTTTTTCCTGAAATAAGAGAAATTTCTGCAATTTTTCCCCAAAATAAGTAAAATTTCTGCAATTTTGCCCCAAAATAAGGAAAAATTCTGGAATTTTGCCCCAAAAGAAGTGGAAATTCTGAGTTTTGCCCCAAAATAAGGAGAATTTCTGCCTTTTTGCCCCACAATTAGTGAAATTTCTGCAATTTTGCTCTAAAATAAGGGAAATTTCTGCAATTTTTCCCCATAATAAGGGAAATTTCTGCAATTTTGCTTCAAAATAAGGGGAATTTCTGTTTTTTGTCCCACAATTAGGGAAATTTCTGCAATTTTGCCCCAAAATAAGGGGAATTTCTGGAATTTTGCCCCAAAATAAGTGGAATTTCTGAGTTTTGCCCCAAAATAAAAAGGATTTCTGCCTTTTTGCCCCACAATTAGAGAAATTTCTGCAATTATGCTTCAAAATAAGGGGAATTTCTGTTTTTTGCCCCACAATTAGGGAAATTTCTGCAATTTTGCCCGAAAATAAGGAAAATTTCTGGAATTTTGCCCCAAAACAAGTGGAATTTCTGAATTTTGCCCCAAAATAAGGAGAATTTCTGCCTTTTTGCCCCACAATTAGAGAAATTTCTGCAATTTTGCTCCAAAATACGGGGAATTTCTCCCTTTTTGCCTGAAAATAAGGGGAATGCATAACTTTTTGCCATAAAAAAAGGGAAATTTCTTTATTTTTGCCCCAAATTAAGGGAAATTTCTGCCTTTTTGCCCTAAAATATATGAAATTTCTGCAATTTTAGCCCAAAATAAAGTGAATTTCTGCCTTTTTGCCCCAAAATAATGGGAATTTCTGCCTTTTTGCCCCAAAATAAGAAAAAATTTTGCTTTTTTTCTCTGAAATAAGTAAAATTTCTGCAATTTTGCCCTAAAATAAAAGAAATTTTTGCAATTTTTCCCCATAATAAAGGAAATTTCTGGAATTTTGCCCCAAAATAAGGGGAATTTCTGTTTTTTTGCCCCCAAATAATGGAAATTTCTGCAAATTTGCCCTAAAATAAGGGGAGTTTCTGCTTTTTTGCCTCTAAATAAGTGTAATTTCTTTTTTTCCCCCAAAACAAAGGGAATTTCTGTCATTTTTGCCCCAAAATAAGGAAAATTTCTGACTTATTACCCTGAAATAAGTGAAATTTGAGCAATTTTGCCCCAATATAAAGAAATTTCTGCCTTTTTGCCCCAAATAAGGGGAATTTCAGAATTTTTACCTCAAAATGAGGGGAATTTCTGAATTTTGGCACAAAAAATTAGGAATTTCTGCCTTTTTGCCCCAAAATAAGGAATATTTCTGCCTTTTTTTCCTGAAATAAGTGAAATTTCTGCAATTTTGCCCCAAAAATAAGTAAAATATCTGTAATTTTGCCCCAAAATAAAGGAAATTTCTGGAATTTTGCCCCAAAATAAGTGGAATTTCTGAGTTTTGCCCCAAAATAAGGAGAATTTCTGCCTTATTGCCTTACAATTAGTGAAATTTCTGGAATTTTGCCCTAAAATAAGGGAAATTTCTGCAATTTTTCCCCATAATAAGGGAAATTTCTGCAATTTGCTTCAAAATAAGGGGAATTTCTGTTTTTTGTCCCACAATTAGGGGAATTTCTGCAATTTTGCTCTAAAATAAAGGGAATTTCTGCTTCTTTGCCTCTAATTAAGTGCAATTTCTGTATTTTTTCCCCAAAACAAAGGGAATTTCTGTCATTTTTGCCCCAAAATAAAGAAAATTTCTGACTTATTACCCTGAAATAAGTGCAATTTTGCCCCAATATAAGGGAAATTTCTGCCTTTTTGTCCCCAAATAAGGAGAATTTCAGCCTTTTTACCTCAAAATAAGGGGAATTTCTGAATTTTGGCCCAATATATTAGGAATTTCTGCCTTTTGGCCCCAAAATAAAAAAAATTTCCGGCTTTTTTTTCCTGAAATAAGTTAAATTTCTGCAATTTTTCCCCAAAATAAGTAAAATATCTGTAATTTTGCCCCAAAATAAAGGAAATTTCTGGAATTTTGCCCCAAAATAAGTGGAATTTCTGAGTTTTGCCCCAAAATAAAGAGGATTCCTGCCTTTTTGCCCCACAATTAGGGGAATTTCTGCAATTTTGCTCCAAAATACGGGGAATTTCTGCCTTTTTGCCGAAAATAAGGGGAATGCATACCTTTTTGCCATAAAAAAGGGAAATTTCTTCATTTTTGCCCCAAATGAAGGGAAATTTCTGCCTTTTTGCCCTGAAATTTGTGAAATTTCTGCAATTTTAGCCCAAAATAAGGTGAATTTCTGCCTTTTTGCCATCAAAATAATGGGAATTTCTGCCTTTTTGCCCCAAAATAAGAAAAATTTTTGCCTTTTTTTTTCTGAAATAAGTGAAATTTCTGCAATTTTGCCCTAAAATAAAGGAAATTTCTGATATTTTTCCCCATAATAAAGGAAATTTCTGGAATTTTGCCCCAAAATAAAAGGAATTTCTGTTTTTTTGCCCCCAAATAAGGGAAATTTCTGCAATTTTGCCCTAAAATAAGGGGAATTTCTGCTTTTTGCCTCTAATTAAGTGGAATTTCTGTCTTTTTCCCCCAAAACAAAGGGAATTTCTGTCATTTTTGCCCCAAAATAAGGAAAATTTCTGACTTATTGCCCTGAAATAAGTGAAATTTCTGCAATTTTGCCCCAATATAAGCGATATGTCTGCCTTTTTGCCCCCAAATAAATAGAATTTCAGCCTTTTTACCTCAAAATAAGGGGAATTTCTGAATTTTGGCCTAAAATATTAGAAATTTCTGCCTTTTTGCCCCAAAATAAAAAAAAATTTCCGGCTTTTTTTCCTGAAATAAGAGAAATTTCTGCAATTTTTCCCCAAAATAAGTAAAATTTCTGCAATTTTGCCCCAAAATAAGGAAAAATTCTGGAATTTTGCCCCAAAAGAAGTGGAAATTCTGAGTTTTGCCCCAAAATAAGGAGAATTTCTGCCTTTTTGCCCCACAATTAGTGAAATTTCTGCAATTTTGCTCTAAAATAAAGGAAATTTCTGCAATTTTTCCCCATAATAAGGGAAATTTCTGCAATTTTGCTTCAAAATAAGGGGAATTTCTGTTTTTTGTCCCACAATTAGGGAAATTTCTGCAATTTTGCCCCAAAATAAGTGGAATTTCTGAGTTTTGCCCCAAAATAAAAAGGATTTCTGCCTTTTTGCCCCACAATTAGAGAAATTTCTGCAATTATGCTTCAAAATAAGGGGAATTTCTGTTTTTTGCCCCACAATTAGGGAAATTTCTGCAATTTTGCCCGAAAATAAGGAAAATTTCTGGAATTTTGCCCCAAAACAAGTGGAATTTCTGAATTTTGCCCCAAAATAAGGAGAATTTCTGCCTTTTTGCCCCACAATTAGAGAAATTTCTGCAATTTTGCTCCAAAATACGGGGAATTTCTCCCTTTTTGCCTGAAAATAAGGGGAATGCATAACTTTTTGCCATAAAAAAAGGGAAATTTCTTTATTTTTGCCCCAAATTAAGGGAAATTTCTGCCTTTTTGCCCTAAAATATATGAAATTTCTGCAATTTTAGCCCAAAATAAAGTGAATTTCTGCCTTTTTGCCCCAAAATAATGGGAATTTCTGCCTTTTTGCCCCAAAATAAGAAAAAATTTTGCTTTTTTTCTCTGAAATAAGTAAAATTTCTGCAATTTTGCCCTAAAATAAAAGAAATTTTTGCAATTTTTCCCCATAATAAAGGAAATTTCTGGAATTTTGCCCCAAAATAAGGGGAATTTCTGTTTTTTTGCCCCCAAATAATGGAAATTTCTGCAAATTTGCCCTAAAATAAGGGGAGTTTCTGCTTTTTTGCCTCTAAATAAGTGTAATTTCTTTTTTTCCCCCAAAACAAAGGGAATTTCTGTCATTTTTGCCCCAAAATAAGGAAAATTTCTGACTTATTACCCTGAAATAAGTGAAATTTGAGCAATTTTGCCCCAATATAAAGAAATTTCTGCCTTTTTGCCCCAAATAAGGGGAATTTCAGAATTTTTACCTCAAAATGAGGGGAATTTCTGAATTTTGGCACAAAAAATTAGGAATTTCTGCCTTTTTGCCCCAAAATAAGGAATATTTCTGCCTTTTTTTCCTGAAATAAGTGAAATTTCTGCAATTTTGCCCCAAAATAAGTAAAATATCTGTAATTTTGCCCCAAAATAAAGGAAATTTCTGGAATTTTGCCCCAAAATAAGTGGAATTTCTGAGTTTTGCCCCAAAATAAGGAGAATTTCTGCCTTATTGCCTTACAATTAGTGAAATTTCTGGAATTTTGCCCTAAAATAAGGGAAATTTCTGCAATTTTTCCCCATAATAAGGGAAATTTCTGCAATTTGCTTCAAAATAAGGGGAATTTCTGTTTTTTGTCCCACAATTAGGGGAATTTCTGCAATTTTGCTCTAAAATAAAGGGAATTTCTGCTTTTTTGCCTCTAATTAAGTGCAATTTCTGTATTTTTTCCCCAAAACAAAGGGAATTTCTGTCATTTTTGCCCCAAAATAAAGAAAATTTCTGACTTATTACCCTGAAATAAGTGCAATTTTGCCCCAATATAAGGGAAATTTCTGCCTTTTTGTCCCCAAATAAGGAGAATTTCAGCCTTTTTACCTCAAAATAAGGGGAATTTCTGAATTTTGGCCCAATATATTAGGAATTTCTGCCTTTTGGCCCCAAAATAAAAAAAATTTCCGGCTTTTTTTTCCTGAAATAAGTGAAATTTCTGCAATTTTTCCCCAAAATAAGTAAAATATCTGTAATTTTGCCCCAAAATAAAGGAAATTTCTGGAATTTTGCCCCAAAATAAGTGGAATTTCTGAGTTTTGCCCCAAAATAAGGAGAATTTCTGCCTTATTGCCTTACAATTAGTGAAATTTCTGGAATTTTGCCCTAAAATAAGGGAAATTTCTGCAATTTTTCCCCATAATAAGGGAAATTTCTGCAATTTGCTTCAAAATAAGGGGAATTTCTGTTTTTTGTCCCACAATTAGGGGAATTTCTGCAATTTTGCTCTAAAATAAAAGGAATTTCTGCTTTTTTGCCTCTAATTAAGTGCAATTTCTGTATTTTTTCCCCAAAACAAAGGGAATTTCTGTCATTTTTGCCCCAAAATAAAGAAAATTTCTGACTTATTACCCTGAAATAAGTGCAATTTTGCCCCAATATAAGGGAAATTTCTGCCTTTTTGTCCCCAAATAAGGAGAATTTCAGCCTTTTTACCTCAAAATAAGGGGAATTTCTGAATTTTGGCCCAATATATTAGGAATTTCTGCCTTTTGGCCCCAAAATAAAAAAAATTTCCGGCTTTTTTTTCCTGAAATAAGTGAAATTTCTGCAATTTTTCCCCAAAATAAGTAAAATTTCTGCAATTTTGCCCCAAAATAAGGAAAATTTCTGGAATTTTGCCCCAAAATAAGTGGAAATTCTGAGTTTTGCCCCAAAATAAGGAAAATTTCTGCCTTTTTGCCCCACAATTAGTGAAATTTCTGCAATTTTGCCCTAAAATAAGGGAAATTTCTGCAATTTTTCCCCATAATAAGAGAAATTTCTGCAATTTTTCTTCAAAATAAGGGGAATTTCTGTTTTTTGTCCCACAATTAGGGATATTTCTGCAATTTTGCCCCAAAATAAGGGGAATTTCTGCCTTTTGCCCTAAAATATGGGGAATTTCTGCCTTTCTGTCTGAAAATAAAAAGAATGCATACCTTTTTGCCATAAAAAAGGGAAATTTCTACATTTTGCTCCAAAATAAGGGGAAATTTTGTCTTTTTACCTCTAAATTAGTGGAATTTATGTCTTTTTCCCCCAAAACAAAGGGAATTTCTGTATTTTGCCCCAAAATAAGGAAAATTTCTGACTTATTACCCTGAAATAAGTGAAATTTCTGCAAATTTTCCCCCAAAATAGGGAAATTTCTGCCTTTTGCCCCCAAATAAGAAGAATTTCAGCATTTTACCTCAAAATAAGGGAAATTTCTGATTTTTGCACCAAAATATGGAGAATTTCTGCCTTTTTGCCCCAAAATAAGGAAAATTTCTGCCTTTTTTCCCTGAAATAATTGAAATTTCTGCAATTTTTTCCATAAAATAAGAGAAATTTCTGCAATTTTTCCCCACAATTAGGGAAATTTCTGCAATTTTGCCCCAAAATAAGGGAAATTTCTGGAATTTTGCCCCAAAACAAGTGGAATTTCTGAGTTTTGCCCCAAAATAAAAAGAATTTCTGCCTTTTTGTCCCACAATTAGAGGAATTTCTGCAATTTTGCCAAAAATACGGGGAATTTCTGACTTTTTGCCCGAAAATAAGGAAAATGCATACCTCTTTGCCATAATAAAGGGAAATTTCTTTATTTTTGCCCCAAATTAAGGGAAATTTCTGCCTTTTTGCCCTGAAATATATGAAATTTCTGCAATTTTAGCCCAAAATAAAGTGAATTTCTGCATTTTTGACCCAAAATAATGGGAATTTCTGCCTCTTTGCCCCAAAATAAGAAAAATTTTTGCTTTTTTTCTCTGAAATAAATAAAATTTCTGCAATTTTGCCCTAAAATAAAAGAAATTTTTGCAATTCTTTCCCATAATAAAGTAAATTTCTGGAATTTTGCCCCAAAATAAGGGGAATTTCTGTTTTTTTGCCCCCAAATAATGGAAATTTCTGCAAATTTGCCCTAAAATAAGGGGAGTTTCTGATTTTTTGCCTCTAAATAAGTGTAATTTCTGTTTTTATCCCCCAAAACAAAGGGAATTTCTGTCATTTTTCCCCAAAATAAGGAAAATTTCTGACTTATTACCAGAAATAAGTGAAATTTCTGCAATTTTGCCCCAATATAAGGGAAATTTCTGCCTTTTTGCCCCAAATAAGGGGAATTTCAGACTTTTTACCTAAAAATGAGGGGAATTTCTGAATTTTGGCACAAAATATTAGGAATTTCTTTCTTTTTGCCCCAAAATAAGGAATATTTCTGCCTTTGTTTCCTGAAATAAGTGAAATTTCTGCAATTTTGCCCCAAAATAAGTAAAATTTCTGTAATTTTGCCCCAAAATAAGGGAAATTTCTGGAATTTTGCCCCAAAATAAGTGGAATTTCTGAGTTTTGCCCCAAAATAAGGAGAATTTCTGCCTTATTGCCTTTCAATTAGTGAAATTTCTGAATTTTGCCCTAAAATAAGGGAAATTTCTGCAATTTTTCCCCATAATAAGAGAAATATCTGCAAATTTTAGCCCAAATAAGGTGAATTTCTGCCTTTTTGCCCCAAAATAATGGGAATTTCTGCATTTTTGCCCCAAAAGAAGAAAAATTTTTGCCGCTTTTCTCTGAAATAAGTGAAATTTCTGCAATTTTGCCCAAAAATAAAGGAAATTTCTGCAATTTTTACCCATAATAAGGGAAATTTCTGGAATTTTTCCCCAAAATAAGGGGAATTTCTCTTATTTGCCACCAAATAAGGGAAATTTCTGGAATTTTGCCCTAAAATAAGGGGAATTTCAGATTTTTTGCCTCTAAATAAGTGGAATTTCTGTCTTTTTCCCGAAAACAAAGGTAATTTCTGTCATTTTTGCCGCAAAATAAGAAAAATTTCTGACTTATTACGCTGAAATAAGTGAAATTTCTGAAATTTTGCCCCATTATAAGGGAAAATTCTGCCTTTTGCCCCCAAATAAGGGGAATTTCAGCCTTTTTACCTCAAAATAAGGGGAATTTCTAAATTTTGGCACAAAATATTAGGAATTTGTGCCTTTTTGCCCCAAAATAAGGATAATTTCTGCCTTTTTTCCCTGAAATAAGTGAAATTTCTGAAATTTTGCCCTAAAATAAGTAAAATTTCTGCAATTTTTCCCCAAAATAAAGGAAATTTCTGGAATTTTGCCCCAAAATAAGTGGAATTTCTGAGTTTTGCCCCAAAATAAGGAGAATTTCTGCCTTATTGCCCCACAATTAGGGAAATTTCTGCAATTTTGCTCCAAAATACAGGGAATTTCTGCCTTTTTGCCCGAAAATAATAGGAATGCATACTTTTTTGCCATAAAAAGGGAAATTTCTTCATTTTTGCCCCAAATTAAGGGAAATTTCTGCCTTTTTGCCCTGAAATATGTGAAATTTCTGCAATTTTAGCCCAAAATAAGGTGAATTTCTGCCTTTTTGCCCCAAAATAATGGGAATTTCTGCCTTTTTACCCAAAAATGAGAAAAATTTTTGCTTTTTTTCTGTGAAATAAGTGAAATTTCTGCAATTTTGCCCTAAAATAAAGGAAATTTCTGCAATTTTTCCCCATAACAAAGGAAATTTCTGGAATTTTGCCCCAAAAGAGGGGGAATTTCTGTTTTTTGCCCCCAAATAAAAGAAATTTCTGCAATTTTGCCCTAAAATAAGGGGAATTTCTGCTTTTTTGCCTCTAAATAAGTGGAATTTCTGTCTTTTTCCCTCAAAACAAAGGGAATTTCTGTCATTTTTCCCCAAAATAAAGAAAATTTCTGACTTATTACCCTAAAATAAGTGAAATTTCTGCAAAATTGCCCCAAAATAAGGGAAATTTCTGCTTTTTTGCCCCCAAATAAAGGGAATTTCAGCCTTTTTACCTCAAAATAATGAAAATTTCTGCATTTTTGCAACAAAATATTAGGAATTTCTGCATTATTGCCACAAAATATTAGGAATTTCTGCCTTTTTGCCCCCAAATAAGGAAAATTTCTGCATTTTTTCCCTGAAATAAGTGAAATCTTTGCAATTTTGCCCCAAAAGAAGTTAAATTTCTGCAATTTTTCCCCAAAATAAGGAAAATTTCGGGTATTTTGCCCCAAAATAGGTGGAATTTCTGAGTTTTGCCCCAAAATAAAGAGAATTTCTGCCTTTTTGCCCCACAATTAGGGGAATTTCTGCAATTTTGCTCCAAAATACGGGGAATTTCTGCCTTCTTGCCCGAAAATAAGGGGAATGCATAACTTTTTGCCATAAAACAGGGAAATTTCTTCATTTTTGCCCCAAATTAAGGGAAATTTCTGCCTTTTTGCCCTGAAATATATGAAATTTCTGAAATTTTAGCCCAAATAAGGTGAATTTCTGCCTTTTTGCCCCAAAATAATGGGAATTTCTGCCTTTTTGCCCCAAAAGAAGAAAAATTTCTGCCTTTTTTCTCTGAAATAAGTGAAATTTCTGCAATTTTGCCTTAAAATAAAGGAAATTTCTGCAATTTTTCCCCATAATAAAGGAAATTTCTGGAATTTTGCCCCAAAATAAGGGGAATTTCTGTTTTTTTGCCCCCAATAATGGAAATTTCTGGAATTTTGCCCTAAAATAAGGGGAATTTCAGCTTTTTTGCCTTTAAATAAGTGGAATTTCTGTCTTTTCCCTGAAAACAAAGGGAATTTCTGTCATTTTTGCCCCAAAATAAGAAAAATTTCTGACTTATTACCATGAAATAAGTGAAATTTCTGCAATTTTGCCCCATTATAAGGGAAAATTCTGCCTTTTCCCCCAAATAAGGGGAATTTCAGCCTTTTTACCTCAAAATAAGGGGAATTTCTGAATTTTGGCACAAAATATTAGGAATTTGTGCCTTTTTGCCCCAAAATAAGGAAAATTTCTGCCTTTCTGCCCTGAAATAAGTGAAATTTCTGAAAATTTCCCAAAATAAGTAAAATTTCTGCAATTTTCCCCCAAAATAAAGGAAATTTCTGGAATTTTGCCCCAAAATAAGTGAAATTTCTGAGTTTTGCACCAAAATACGGAGAATTTCTGCCTTTTTGCCCGAAAATAAGGGGAATGAATAATTTTTTGCCATAAAAAAGGGAAATTTCTTCATTTTTGCCCCAAATTAAGGGAAATTTCTGCCTTTTTGCCCTGAAATATGTGAAATTTCTGCAATTTTAACACAAAATAAGGTGAATTTCTGCCTTTTTGCCCCAAAATAATGGATATTTCTGCTTTTTGCCCCAAAAGAAAAAAAATTTTTGCCTTTTTTCTCTGAAATAAGTGAAATTTCTGCAATTTTGCCCTAAAATAAAGGAAATTTCTGCAATTTTTACCCACAATAAGGGAAATTTCTGGAATTTTGTCCAAAAATAAGGGGAATTTCTCTTTTTTGCCACCAAATAAGGGAAATTTCTGTAATTTTGCACCAAAATACGGAGACTTTTTGCTTTTTTGCCCCAAAATAAAGAAAATTTCTGGCTTTTTTCCCTGAAATAAGTGAAATTTCTGCAATTTTGTTTCAAAATAAGGGGAATTTCTGTTTTTTGCCCCACAATTAGGAAAATTTCTGCAATTTTGCCCCAAAATAAGGGGGATTTCTGCCTTTTTGTCCAAAATAAAAAGAATGCATACCTTTATGCCATAAAAAGGGGAAATTTCTTCATTTTTGCTCCAAAATAAGGGAAACTTTTGCCTTTTTGCCACTAAATAAGTAGAATTTCTGTATTTTTCCAACAAAACTAAAAGAATTTCTGTCTTTTTTGCCCCAAAATAAGAAAAATTTCTGACTTATGACCCTGAAATAAGAGAAATTTCTGCAAATTTGCCCCAAAAATAGAGAAATTTCTGTTTGTTGCCCCAAAATAAGGAAAATTTCTGCCTTTTTTTATGTGAAATAAGTGAAATTTCTGCAATTTTGCCCCAAAAAGTAAAATTTCTGCAATTTTGCCCCAAAATAAGGGAAATTTCTAAAAGTTTGCCCCAAAATAATTGGAATTTCTGAGTTTTGCCCCAAAATAAGGGTAATTTCTGCCTTTGCCCCAAAATATGGGGAATTTCTGCCTTTTTGTCCGAAAATAAGAAGAATGCATACCTTTTTGCTATAAAAAAGGGAAATTTTTTCATTTTTGCTCCAAAATAAGGGGAACTTTTGCCTTTTTGCCTCTAAATAAGTGGAATTTCTGTCTTTTTTCCCCAAAACAAAAGGAATTTTTGTCTCTTTTGCCCCAAAATAAGGAAAATTTCTCACGTATTACCCTGAAATAAGTGAAATTTCTGCAATTTTGCCCCAAAATAAGGGAAATTTTTGCTTTTTTGCCCCCCAAAAAGGGGAATTTCAGCCTTTTTACCTCAAAATAAGGGAAATTTCTGCATTTTTGCAACAAAATATTAGGAATTTCTGCATTATTGCCACAAAATATTAGGAATTTCTGCCTTTTTGCCCAAAATAAGGAAAATTTCTGCCTTTTTTCCCTGAAATAAGTGAAATTTCTGCAATTTGCCCCAAAATAAGTTAAATTTCTGCAATTTTGCCCCAATTAAGGGAAATTTCGGGTATTTTGCCCCAAAATAGGTGGAATTTCTGAGTTTTGCCCCAAAATAAGGAGAATTTCTGCCTTTTTGCCCCACAATTAGGGGAATTTCTGCAATTTTGTTCAAAAATACGGGGAATTTCTGCCTTTTTGCCCGAAAATAAGGGGAATGAATAACTTTTTGCCATAAAAAAGGGAAATTTCTTCATTTTTGCCCCAAATTAAGGGAAATTTCTTCCTTTTTGCCCTGAAATATGTGATATCTCTGCAATTTTAGCCCAAAATAAGGTATATTTCTGCCTTTTTGCCCCAAAATAATGGGAATTTCTGCTTTTTTGCCCCAAGATAAGAAAAATTTTTGCCTTTTTTTCTCTGAAATAAGTGAAATTTCTGCAATTTTGCACTAAAATAAAGAAAATTTCTGCAATTTTTCATTATAATAAGGGAAATTTCGGGAATTTTGCGCCAAAATAAGGGGAATTTCTGTTTTTTTTGCCCCCAAATAAGGGAAATTTCTGCAATTTTGCCCTAAAATAAGGGGAATTTCTGCGTTTTTTGCCTCTAAATAAGTGGAATTTCTGTCTTTTTCCCCAAAAACAAAGGAAATTTCTGTCATTATTGCCCCAAAATAAGGAAAATTTCTGACTTATTACCCTGAAATAAATGAAATTTCTGCAATTTTGCCCCAATATAAGTAAAATTTCTGTAATTTTGCCCCAAAATAAGGAAAATTTCTGGAATTTTACCCCAAAATAGGTGGATTTTCTGAGTTATGCCCCAAAATAAGGAGAATTTCTGCCTTTTTGCCCCACAATTAGTGAAATTTCTGCAATTTTCCCTAAAATAAAGGAAATTTCTGCAATTTTTTCCCATAATAAGGGAAATTTCTGCAATTTTGCTTCAAAATAAGGGGAATTTCTTTTTTTTGTCCCACAATTAGGGAAATTTCTGCAATTTTGCCCCAAAATAAGGGGAATTTCTGCCTTTTGCCTCAAAATATGGGGAATTTCTGCCTTTTTGTCCGAAATAAGAAGAATGCATTCATTTTTGCCATAAAAAAGGGAAATTTCTTCATTTTTGCTCCAAAATAAGGGGAACTTTTGCCTTTTTGCCTCTAAATAAGTGGAATTTCTGTATTTTTCCCCCATAACAAAAAAAATTTCTGTCTTTTTTGCCCCAAAATAAAGAAAATTTCTGACTTATTACCCTGAAATAAGTGAAATTTCTGCAAATTTGCCCCAAAAATAGGGAAATTTCTGTTTTTTGACCCAAAATAAGGGGAATTTCAGCATTTTACCACAAAATAAGGGAAATTTCTGATTTTTGCACCAAAATATGGAGAATTTCTGCCTTTTTGCCCCAAAATAAGGAAAATTTCTGCCTTTTTTCTCTGAAATAAGTGAAATTTCTGCAATTTTGCCCCAAAAGAAGTAAAATTTCTGCAATTTTGCCTCAAAATAAGGGAAATTTTTGGAATTTTGCCCCAAAATAAGTGGAATTTCTGAGTTTTGCCCCAAAATAGGAGAATTTCTGCCTTTTTGCGCCACAATTAGTGAAATTTCTGCAATTTTGCTGTAAAATAAGGGAAATTTCTGCCTTTTGCCCCAAAATATGGTAAATTTCTGCCTTTTTGTCTGAAAATAAGAAGAATGCATAACTTTTTGCCATAAAAAAGGGAAATTTCTTCATTTTTGCTCCAAAATTAGGGGAACTTTTGTTTTTTCCTTTGAATAAGTGGAATTTCTGTTTTTTCCCCCAAAACAAAAAGAATTTCTGTCTTTTTTGCCCCAATATATGGTAAATTTCTGACTTATTACCCTGAAATAAGTGAAATTTTTGCAAATTTGCCCCAAAATAAGGGAAATTTCTGCCTTTTTGCCCCCAAATACAGGGAATTTCAGCCTTTTAACCTCAAAATAAGGGAAATTTCTGCATTTTTGCAACAAAATATTAAGAATTTCTGCATTATTGCTACAAAATATTAGGAATTTCTGCCTTTTTGCCCCAAAATAAGGAAAATTTCTACCTTTTTTCCCTGAAATAAGTGAAATTTCTGCAATTTTGCCCCAAAATAAGTTAAATTTCTGCATTTTTGCCCCAAATTTAGGGAAATTTCGGGTATTATCCCCAAAATAGGTGGAATTTCTGAGTTATGCCCCAAAATAAAGAGAATTTCTGCCTTTTTGCCCCACAATTAGGGGAATGTCTGCAATTTTGCTCCAAAATACGGGGAATTTCTGCCTTTTTGCCCGAAAATAAGGGGAATGCATACCTTTTTGCCATAAAAAAGGGAAATTTCTTCATTTTTGCCCCAAATTAAGGGAAATATCTTCCTTTTTGCGCTGAAATATGTGATATCTCTGCAATTTTAGCCCAAAATAAGGTATATTTCTGCCTTTTTGCCCCAAAATAATGGGAATTTCTGCATTTTTGCCCCAAAATAAGAAAAATTTTTGCCTTTTTTCTCTGAAATAAGTGAAATTTCTGCAATTTTGCCCTAAAATAAGGAAAATTTCTGCAATTTTTCCCCAAAATAAGGGAAATTTCTGGAATTTTGCCCTAAAATAAGAGGAATTTCTGTTTTTTTGCCCCCAAATAAGGGAAATTTCTGGAATTTTGCCGTAAAATAAGCAGAATTTCAGCTTTTTTCCTCTAAATAAGTGGAATTTCTGTCTTTTCCCCCAAAACAAAGGGAATTTCTGTCATTTTTGCCCCAAAATAAGAAAAATTTTTGACTTATTACCCTGAAATAAGTGAAATTTCTGCAATTTTGCCCCATTATAAGAGAAAATTCTGCCTTTTGCCCCCAAATAAGGGGAATTTCAGCCTTTTTACCTCAAAATAAGGGGAATTTCTGAATTTTGGCACAAAATATTAGGAATTTCTGCCTTTTTGCCCCAAAATAAGGAAAATTTCTGCCTTTTTGCCCTGAAATAAGTGAAATTTCTTCAATTTTGCTCCAAAATAAGTAAAAGTTCTGCAATTTTCCCCTAAAATAAGGGAAATTTCTAGAATTTTGCCATAAAATAAGTGGAATTTCTGAGTTTTGCCCCAAAATAAGGAGAATTTATGCCTTTTTGCCCCACAATTAGTGAAATTTCTGCAATTTTGCCCTAAAATAAGGGAAATTTCTGCAATTTTTCCCCATAATAAGGGAAATTTCTGTAATTTTGCACCAAAATACAGAGAATTTCTGCCTTTTTTCCCCAAAATAAGGAAAATTTCTGCCTTTTTTTTCTGAAATAAGTGAAATTTCTGCAATTTTGTTTCAAAATAAGGGGAATTTCTGTTTTTTGCCCCACAATTAGAGAAATTTCTGCAATTTTGCCCCAAAATAAAGTGAATTTCTGCATTTTGCCCCAAAATATGGGGAATTTCTGCATTTTTGTCCGAAAATAAGAAGAATGCATACCTTTTTGCCATAAAAAAGGGAAATTTCTTCATTTTTGCTCCAAAATAAGGGAAACTTTTGCCTTTTTGCCTCTAAATAAGTGTAATTTCTGTATTTTTCCCCCAAAACAAAAAAAATTTGTGTCTTTTTTGCCCCAAAATAAGGAAAATTTCTGACTTATTACCCTGAAATAAGTGAAATTTATGCAAATTTGCCCCAAAAATAGGAAAATTTCTGTTTTTTCCCCAAAATAAGGGGAATTTCACCATTTTACCTCAAAATAAGGGAAATTTCTGATTTTTGCACCAAGATATGAAGAATTTCTGCCTTTTTGCCCAAAAATAAGGAAAATTTCTGCCTTTTTTCTATGAAATAAGTGAAATTTCTGTAATTTTGCAGCAAAATAAGTAAAATTTCTGGAATTTTGCCCCAAAATAAGGGAAATTTCTGGAATTTTGCCCCAAAATAAGTGGAATTTCTGAGTTTTGCCCCAAAATAGGAGAATTTCTGCCTTTTTGCGCCACAATTATAGAAATTTCTGCAATTTTGCCCCAAAATAAAGGTTAATTCTGCCTTTGCCCCAACAATGTGAATTTCTGCCTTTTTGTTCGAAAATAAGAAGAATGCATACCTTTTTGCTATAAAAAAGAAAATTTTTTTTCATTTTTGCTCCAAAATAAGGGGAACTTTTGCCTTTTTGCCTCTAAATAAGTGGAATTTCTGTCTTTTTCCCCCAAAACAAAGGGAATTTCTGTCTTTTTTGCGCCAAAATAAGGAAAATTTCTGACTTATTACCCTGAAATAAGTGAAATTTCTGCAAATTTGCCCCAAAATAAAGGAAATTTCTGCTTTTTTGCCCCAAATAAGGGGAATTTCAGCCTTTTTACCTCAAAATAAGGGAAATTTCTGCATTTTTGCAACAAAATATTAGGAATTTCTGCATTATTGCCACAAAATATTAGGAATTTCTGCCTTATTGCCCCTAAATAAGGAAAATTTCTGCCTTTTTTCCCTGAAATAAGTAAAATTTCTGCAATTTTGCCCCAAAATAATTTAAATGTCTGAAATTTTGCCCCAAATTAAGGGAAATTTCGGATATTTTGCCCCAAAATAAGTGGAATTTTTGAGTTTTGCCCCAAAATAAAGAGAATTTCTGCCTTTTTGCCCCACAATTAGGGGAATATCTGCAATTTTGCTCCAAAATACGGGGAATTTCTGCCTTTTTGCCCGAAAATAAGGGGAATGCATACCTTTTTGCCATAAAAAAGGGAAATTTCTTCATTTTTGCCCCAAATTAAGGGAAATTTCTGCATTTGTGCCCTGAAATATGTGAAATTTCTACAATTTTAGCTTAAAATAAGGTGAATTTCTGCCTTTTTGCCCCAAAATAATGGGAATTTCTGCATTTTTGCCCCAAGATAAGAAAAATTTTTGCCTTTTTTCTTGGAAATAAGTGAAATTTTTGCAATTTTGCACTAAAATAATGGAAATTTCTGCTATTTTCCCCTATAATAAGGGAAATTTCGGGAATTTTGCGCCAAAATAAGGGGAATTTCTGTTTTTTTGCCCCCAAATAAGGGAAATTTCTGCAGTTTTGCCCTAAAATAAGGGGAATTTCTGCGTTATTTGCCTCTAAATAAGTGGAATTTCTGTCTTTTTCCCCCAAAACAAAGGGAATTTCTGTCATTTTTGAAACAAAATAAGGAAAATTTCTGACTTATTACCCTGAAATAAGTGAAATTTCTGCAGATTTTGCCCCAATATAAGGGAAATTTCTGCCTTTTTGCCCCCACATAAGGGGAATTTCAGCCTTTTTACCTCAAAATAAAGGGAATTTCTGAATTTTGGCACAAAATATTACGAATTTCTGCCTTTTTGCCCCAAAATAAGCAAAATTTCTGCTTTTTACCTAGAAATAAGTGAAATTTCTGCAATTTTGCACTAAAATAATGGAAATTTCTGCTATTTTCCCCTATAATAAGGGAAATTTCGGGAATTTTGCGCCAAAATAAGGGGAATTTCTGTTTTTTTGCCCCCAAATAAGGGAAATTTCTGCAGTTTTGCCCTAAAATAAGGAAAATTTCTGCGTTTTTGCCTATAAATAAGTGGAATTTCTGTCTTTTTCCCCCAAAACAAAGGGAATTTCTGTCATTTTTGAAACAAAATAAGGAAAATTTCTGACTTATTACCCTGAAATAAGTGAAATTTCTGCAATTTTGCCCCAATATAAGGGAAATTTCTGCCTTTTTGCCCCCAAATAAGGGGAATTTCAGCCTTTTTACCTCAAAATAAAGGGAATTTCTGAATTTTGGCACAAAATATTACGAATTTCTGCCTTTTTGCCCCAAAATAAGCAAAATTTCTGCTTTTTACCTAGAAATAAGTGAAATTTCTGCAATTTTGCCGCAAAATAGGTAAAATTTCTGCAATTTTGCCCCAAAATAAGGGAAATTTCTGGAATTTTGCCCCAAAAAATTGGAATATCTGAGTTTTGCCCCAAAATAGGAGAATTTCTGCCTTTTTGCCACAAAATTAGTGAAATTTCTGCAATTAAGCCCTAAAATAAGAGAAATTTCTGCAAGTTTTTTCCATAATAAGGGAAATTTATGCAATTTTGCTTCAAAATAAGGGGAATTTCTGTTTTTTGCCCCACAATTAGGGAAATTTCTGCAATTTTGCCTTAAAATAAGGGGAATTTAGCCTTTTGCCCCAAAATATGGGGAATTTCTGCCTTTTTGTCCAAAAATAAGAAGAATGCATATCTTTTTGCCATAATAAAGGGAAATTTCTTCATTTTTGCTCCAAAATAAGTGGAAATTTTGCCTTTTTGCCTCTAAATAAGTGGAATTTTTGTCTTTTTTTCCCAAAACAAAGGAAATTTCTGTCTTTTTCCCCCAAAATAAGGAAAATTTCTCACTTATTATGCTGAAATAAGTGAAATTTTTGCAAATTTGCCCCAAAATAAGGGAAATTTCTGCTTTTTGCCCACAAATAAGGGGAATTTCAGCTTTTTTACCTCAAAATAAGGGAAATTTCTGCATTTTTGCAACAAAATATTAGGAATTTCTGCATTTTTGCCACAAAATATTAGGAATTTTTGCCTTTTTGCCCCAAAATAAGGAAAATTTCTGCCTTTTTTTCCCTGAAATAAGTGAAATTTCTGCAATTTTGCCCCAAAATAAGTGAAATTTCTGCAATTTTGCCCCAAAATAAGGGAAATTTCTGGAATTTTGCCACAAAATTAGTGGAATTTCTGAGTTTTACCCCAAAATAAGGAAAATTTCTGCCTTTTTTCCCAACAATTAGGGGAATTTCTGCAATTTTGCTCCAAAATACAGGGAATTTCTGCTGTTTTGCACAAAAATAAGGGGAATGCATAACTTTTTGCCATAAAAAAGGGAAATTTCTTCATTTTTGCCCTAAATTAAGGGAAATTTCTGCCTTTTGGTTCTGAAATATGTGAAATTTCTGCAATTTTAGCCCAAAATAAGGTGAATTTGTGCCTTTTTGCCCCAAAATAATTGGAGTTTCTGCCTTTTTGCCCCAAAATAAGAAAAATTTTTGCCTTTTTTCTCTGAAATAATTCAAATTTGTGCAATTTTGCCCTAAAATAAAGGAAATTTCTGCAATTTTTTCCCATAATAAGGGAAATATCTGGAATTTTGCCTCAAAATAAGGGGAATTTCTGTTCTTTGCCCCAAAATAAAAGAAATTTCTGCAATTTTGCCCTAAAATAAGGAGAATTTCTGCTTTTTTGCCTCTAAATAAGTGAAATGTCTGTCTTTTTCCCTCAAAACAAATAGAATTTCTGTCATTTTTGCCCCAAAATAAGGAAAATTTCTGACTTATTACCCTGAAATAAGTGAAATTTCTGCAAATTTGCCCCAAAATAGGGAAATTTCTTCTTTTTGCCCCAAAATAAGGGAAATTTCAGCCTTTTTACCTCAAAATAAGGGAAATTTCTGATTTTTGCACAAAAATATGGAGAATTTCTGCCTTTTTGCCCCAAAATAAGGAAAATTTCTGCCTTTTTTCCATGAAATAAGTGAAATGTCTGCAATTTTGCCCCAAAATAAGCAAAATTTCTGCAATTTTGCCCCAAAATAAGGGAAATTTCTGGAATTTTGCCCCAAAATAAGTGGAATTTCTAAGTTTTGTCCCAAAATGAGGAGAATTTCTGCCTTTTTGCGCCACAATTAGTGAAATTTCTGCAATTTTGCTCTAAAATAGGAGAAATTTCTGCCTTTTGCCCCAAAATATGGGAAATTTCTGCCTTTTTGTCCGAAAATAAGAAGAATGCATAACTTTTTGCCATAAAAAAGGGAAATTTCTTCATTTTTTCTCCAAAATAAAAGGAACTTTCGCCTTTTTACCTCTGAATAAGTGGAATTTCTGTATTTTTCCTTCAAAACAAAAAGAATTTCTTTCTTTTTTGCCCTAAAATAAGGAAAATTTCTGACTTATTACCCTGAAATAAGTGAAATTTTTGCAAATTTGCCCCCAAATAAGGGAAATTTCTGCCTTTTTACCCCCAAATAAAGGAAATTTCAGCCTTTTTACCTCAAAGTAAAGGAAATTTATGCATTTTTGCAACAAAATATTAGGAATTTCTGCATTTTTGCCACAAAATATTAGGAATTTCTGCCTTTTTGCCCCACAATAAGAAAAATTTCTACCTTTATTTTCCTGAAATAAGTGAAATTTCTGCAATATTGCCACAAAATATGTGTAATTTCTGCAATTTTGCCCCAAAATAAGGGAAATTTCTGGAATTTTGCCACAAAATAAGTGAAATTTCTGAGTTTTGCCCTAAAATCAGGAGAATTTCTGCCTTTTTGCCCCACAATTAGGAGAATTTCTGCAATTTTGCTCCAAAATACGGGGAATTTCTGCCTTTTTGCCCGAAAATAAGGGAAATGCATACCTTTTTGCCATAAAAAAGGGAAATTTCTTCATTTTTGCCCCAAATTAAGGGAAATTTCTGCCTTTTTGCCCTGAAATATGTGAAATCTCTGCAATTTTAGCCCAAAATAAGGGAAATTTCTGCTTTTTGCCCACAAATAAGGGGAATTTCAGCTTTTTTACCTCAAAATAAGGGAAATTTCTGCATTTTTGCAACAAAATATTAGGAATTTCTGCATTTTTGCCACAAAATATTAGGAATTTTTGCCTTTTTGCCCCAAAATAAGGAAAATTTCTGCCTTTTTTTCCCTGAAATAAGTGAAATTTCTGCAATTTTGCCCCAAAATAAGTGAAATTTCTGCAATTTTGCCCCAAAATAAGGGAAATTTCTGGAATTTTGCCACAAAATTAGTGGAATTTCTGAGTTTTACCCCAAAATAAGGAAAATTTCTGCCTTTTTTCCCAACAATTAGGGGAATTTCTGCAATTTTGCTCCAAAATACAGGGAATTTCTGCTGTTTTGCACAAAAATAAGGGGAATGCATAACTTTTTGCCATAAAAAAGGGAAATTTCTTCATTTTTGCCCTAAATTAAGGGAAATTTCTGCCTTTTGGTTCTGAAATATGTGAAATTTCTGCAATTTTAGCCCAAAATAAGGTGAATTTGTGCCTTTTTGCCCCAAAATAATTGGAGTTTCTGCCTTTTTGCCCCAAAATAAGAAAAATTTTTGCCTTTTTTCTCTGAAATAAGTCAAATTTGTGCAATTTTGCCCTAAAATAAAGGAAATTTCTGCAATTTTTTCCCATAATAAGGGAAATTTCTGGAATTTTGCCTCAAAATAAGGGGAATTTCTGTTCTTTGCCCCAAAATAAAAGAAATTTCTGCAATTTTGCCCTAAAATAAGGAGAATTTCTGCTTTTTTGCCTCTAAATAAGTGAAATGTCTGTCTTTTTCCCTCAAAACAAATAGAATTTCTGTCATTTTTGCCCCAAAATAAGGAAAATTTCTGACTTATTACCCTGAAATAAGTGAAATTTCTGCAAATTTGCCCCAAAATAGGGAAATTTCTTCTTTTTGCCCCAAAATAAGGGAAATTTCAGCCTTTTTACCTCAAAATAAGGGAAATTTCTGATTTTTGCACAAAAATATGGAGAATTTCTGCCTTTTTGCCCCAAAATAAGGAAAATTTCTGCCTTTTTTCCATGAAATAAGTGAAATGTCTGCAATTTTGCCCCAAAATAAGCAAAATTTCTGCAATTTTGCCCCAAAATAAGGGAAATTTCTGGAATTTTGCCCCAAAATAAGTGGAATTTCTAAGTTTTGTCCCAAAATGAGGAGAATTTCTGCCTTTTTGCGCCACAATTAGTGAAATTTCTGCAATTTTGCTCTAAAATAGGAGAAATTTCTGCCTTTTGCCCCAAAATATGGGAAATTTCTGCCTTTTTGTCCGAAAATAAGAAGAATGCATAACTTTTTGCCATAAAAAAGGGAAATTTCTTCATTTTTTCACCAAAATAAAAGGAACTTTCGCCTTTTTACCTCTGAATAAGTGGAATTTCTGTATTTTTCCTTCAAAACAAAAAGAATTTCTGTCTTTTTTGCCCTAAAATAAGGAAAATTTCTGACTTATTACCCTGAAATAAGTGAAATTTTTGCAAATTTGCCCCCAAATAAGGGAAATTTCTGCCTTTTTACCCCCAAATAAAGGAAATTTCAGCCTTTTTACCTCAAAGTAAAGGAAATTTATGCATTTTTGCAACAAAATATTAGGAATTTCTGCATTTTTGCCACAAAATATTAGGAATTTCTGCCTTTTTGCCCCACAATAAGAAAAATTTCTACCTTTATTTTCCTGAAATAAGTGAAATTTCTGCAATATTGCCACAAAATATGTGTAATTTCTGCAATTTTGCCCCAAAATAAGGGAAATTTCTGGAATTTTGCCACAAAATAAGTGGAATTTCTGAGTTTTGCCCTAAAATCAGGAGAATTTCTGCCTTTTTGCCCCACAATTAGGAGAATTTCTGCAATTTTGCTCCAAAATACGGGGAATTTCTGCCTTTTTGCCCAAAAATAAGGGAAATGCATACCTTTTTGCCATAAAAAAGGGAAATTTCTTCATTTTTGCCCCAAATTAAGGGAAATTTCTGCCTTTTTGCCCTGAAATATGTGAAATCTCTGCAATTTTAGCCCAAAATAAGGTGAATTTCTGCCTTTTTGCCCCAAAATAATGGTAATTTCTGCTTTTTTGCCCCAAGATGAGAAAGATTTTTGCCTTTTTTTTCTGAAATGAGTGAAATTTCTGCAATTTTGCCCTAAAATAATGGAAATTTCTGCAATTTTTCCCTATAATAAGGGAAATTTCAGGAATTTTGCGCCAAAATAAGGGGAATTTCTGTTTTTTTGCCCCAAATAAGGGAAATTTCTGCAATTTTACGCTAAAATAAGGGGAATTTCTGCGTTTTATGCCTCTAAATAAGTGGAATTTCTGTCTTTTTCCCCAAAAACAAAGGGAATTTCTGTCATTTTAGCCCCAAAATAAAGAAAATTTCTGACTTATTACCCTGAAATAAGTGAAATTTCTGCAATTTTGCCCCAATATAAGAGAAATTTCTGCCTTTTTGCCCCCAAATAAGGGGAATTTCAGCCTTTTTACCTCAAAATAAGGGGAATTTCTGAATTTTGGCACAAAATATTAGAAATTTCTGCATTTTTTCCTTAAAATAAGGAAAATTTCTGACTTTTTTCCCTGAAATAAGTGAAATTTCTGCAATTTTTCTCCAAAATAAGTAAAATTTCTAAAATTTTGCCCCAAAATAAGGGAAATTTCTGGAATTTTTCCCCAAAATAAGTAGAATTTCTGAGCTTTGCCTCAAAATAAGGAGAATTTCTGCCTTTTTGCCCCACATTTAGTGAAATTTCTGCAATTTTGCCCTAAAATAAGGGAAATTTCTGCAATTTTTCCCCATAATAAGAGAAATTTGTGCAATTTTGCTTCAAAATAAGGGAATTTCTGTTTTCTGCCCCACAATTAGGGAAATTTCTGCAATTTTGCCCCAAAATGAAAGGAATTTCTGCCTTTTGCCCCAAAATATGGGGAATTTCTTTCTTTTTGTCCAAAAATAAGAAGAATGCATACCTTTTTGCCATAAAAAAAGGGAATTTCTTCAATTTTGTTCCAAAATAAGGGGAACTTTTGCCTTTTTGCCTCTAAATAAGTGCAATTTCTGTCTTTCTCCCCAAAAACAAAGGGAATTTCTGTCTTTTTTGCCCCAAAATAAGGAAAATTTCTGACTTATTACCCTGAAATAAGTGAAATTTATGCAAATTTGCCCCAAAAATAGGGAAATTTCTGCCTTTTGCCCCAAAATAATGGGAATTTCAGCATTTTACCTCAAAATAAAGAAAATTTCTGATTTTTGCACCAAAATATGGAGAATTTCTGCATTTTTGCCCCAAAATAAGGAAAATTTCTGCCTTTTTTTCTAGAAATAAGTGAAATTTCTGCAATTTTGCCCTAAAATAAGTGAAATTTCTGGAATTTTGCTCCAAAATAAGGAAAATTTCTGCCTTTTTCCCCTGAAATAAGTGAAATTTCTGCAACTTTGCCCCAAAATAAGTGAAATTTCTGCAATTTTGCCCCAAAATAAGGGAAATTTCTGGAATTTTGCCCCAAAATAAGTGGAATTTCTGAGTTTTGCCCCAAAATAAGAAAAATTTCTGCCTTTTTGCCCCACAATTAGGGGAATTTCTGCAATTTTGCTACAAAATACGGGGAATTTCTGCCTTTTTGCCGAAAATAAAGGGAATGCATACCTTTTTGCCATAAAAAAGGGAATTTTCTTCATTTTTGCCCCAAATTAAAGGAAATTTCTTCATTTTTGCCCCAAATTAAGGGAAATTTCTGCGTTTTTGCCCTGAAATATGTGAAATTTCTGCAATTTTACCCCAAAATAAGGTGAATTTCTGCCTTTTTGCCATCAAAGTAATGGGAATTTCGGCCTTTTTGCTCCAAAATAAGAAAAATTTTTGCCTTTTTTTTCTGAAATAAGTGAAATTTCTGCAATTTTGCCCTAAAATAAAGGAAATTTCTGCAATTTTCCCCCATAAAAAGGGAAATTTCTGGAATTTTGCCCCAAAATAAGGGGAATTTCTGTTTTTTTGATCCAAATAAGGGAAATTTCTGCAATTTTGCCCTAAAATAAGGAGAATTTCTGCTTTTTTGCCTCTAAATAAGTGGAATTTCTGTCTTTTTCCCCCAAAACAAAGGGAAATTCTGTCATTTTTGCCCCCAAATAAGGAAAATTTCTGACTTATTACCCTGAAATAAGTGAAATTTCTGCAATTTTACCCCAATATAAGGGAAATTTCTGCCTTTTTGCCCCAAAATAAGGGGAATTTCAGCCTTTTTATCTCAAAATAAGGGGAATTTCTGAATTTTGGCACAAAATATTAGGAAATTCTGCCTTTTTGCCCCAAAATAAGGAAAATTTCTGCTTTTTTCCTTGAAATAAGTGAAATTTCTGCAATTTTGCCCCAAAATAAGTAAAATTTCTGAAATTTTGCCCCAAAATAAGGGAAATTTCTGGAATTTTGCCCCAAAATAAGTGGAATTTCTGAGTTTTGCCCCAAAATAAGAAGAATTTATGCCTTTTGCCCCACAATTAGTGAAACTTCTGCAATTTTGCCCTAAAATAAGGGAAATTTCTGCAATTTTTCTTCATAATAAGGGAAATTTCTTCATTTTTGCTCCAAAATAAGGGGAACTTTTGCATTTTTGCCTCTAAATAAGTGGAATTTCTGTCTTTTTCCCCCAAAACAAAAGGAATTTCTGTATTTTTTGCCCCAAAACAAGGAAAATTTCTGACTTATAACCCTGAAATAAGTGAAATTTCTGCAAATTTGCCCCAAAATAAGAAAAATTTCTGCCTTTTTTCCACTAATAAGGGGAATTTCAGCCTTTTTACCTAAAAATAAGGGAAATTTCTGCAATTTTGCCCCAAAATAAGGAAAATTTCTGGAATTTGGCCCCACAATTAAGGGAATTTCTGCAATTTTGCTCCAAAATACCGGGAATTTTTGCCTTTTTGCCCGAAAATAAAAGGAATGCATACCTTTTTGCCATAAAAAAAAAGAAATTTCTTCATTTTTGCCCCAAATTAAGGGAAATTTCTGCCTTCTTGCCCTGAAATATGTGAAATTTCTGCAATTTTAGCCCAAAATAAGGTGAATTTCTGCCTTTTTGCCCCAAAATAAGAAAAATTTTTGCGTTTTCTCTCTGAAATAAGTGAAATTTCTGCAATTTTGCCCTAAAATAAGGGAAATTTCTGCAATTTTTCCCTATAATAAGTGAAATTCCTGGAATTTTGCCACAAAATAAGGGGAATTTCTGTTTTTTTTGCCCCCAAATAAGGGAAATTTCTGCAATTTTGCCCTAAAATAAGGGGAATTTCCGCTTTTTTGCCTATAAATAAGTGTAATTTCTGTATTTTTCCCCCAAAACAAAGGGAATTTCTGTCATTTTTGCCTCAAAATAAGGAAAATTTCTGACTTATTACCCTGAAATAAGTGAAATTTCTGCAATTTTTTCCCAATTAATGGAAATTTCTGCGTTTTTGCCCCCAAATAAAGGGAATATCAGCCTTTTTACCTCAAAATAATGGGAATTTCTGAATTTCGGTACAAAATATTAGGAATTTATGCCTTTTTGCCCCAAAATAAAAAAAATTTCTGCCTTTTTTCTTTGAAATAAGTGAAATTTCTGCAATTTTGCCCCAAAATAATAAAATTTCTGCAATTTTCCCCCTAAAATAAGGGAAATTTCTGTGATTCTTGCCCCAAAATAAGTGGAATTTCAGAGTTTTGCCCCAAAATAAGGAGAATTTCTGCCTTTTTGCCCCACAATTAGTAAAATTTCTGCAATTTTGCCCTAAAATAAGGAAAATTTCTGCAATTTTTGCCCATAATAAGGGAAATTTCTGCAATTTTGCTTCAAAATAAGGGGAATTTCTGTTTTTTGCCCCACAATTAGGAAAATTTCTGCAATTTTGCCCCAAAATAAGGGGAATTTCTGCCTCTTGCCCCAAAATATGGGGAATTTCTGCTTTTTTTCCGAAAATAAGAAGAATGCATACCTTTTTGCCATAAAAAAGGGAAATTTCTTCATTTTTGCTCTAAAATAAGGGGAACTTTTGCCTTTTTGCCTCTAAATAAGTGGAATTTTTGTTTTTTTCTCCCAAAACAAAGAAAATTTCTGTGTTTTTTGCCCCAAAATAAGGAAAATTTCTGACTTATTACCCTGAAATAAGTGAAATTTCTGCAAATTTGCCCCAAAAATAGGGAAATTTCTGCCTTTTGCCCCAAAATAAGGGGAATTTCAGCATTTTACCTCAAAATAAGGGAAATATCTGATTTTTCCACCAAAATACAGAGAATTTCTGCCTTTTTGCCCCAAAATAAGGAGAATTTCTGCCTTTTTTTCCCTTAAATAAGTGAAATTTCTGCAATTTTGCCTCAAAATAAGGGAAATTTCTGCCTTTTTGCACCCATATAAGGGAAATTTCAGCCTTTTTACCTCAAAATAAGGGAAATTTCTGCATTTTTGAAACAAAATATTAGGAATTTATGCATTTTTGCCACAAAATATTAGGAATTTCTGCATTTTTGCCCAAAAATAAGGAAAATTTCTGCTTTTTTTCCCTGAAATAAGTGAAATTTCTGCAATTTTGCCCCAAAATACAAGAAATTTCTGCCTTTTTGCCTCACACTTAGGGGAATTTCTGCAATTTTGCTTCAAAATATGGGGAATTTCTGCCTTTTTGCCTGAAAATAAGGGGAATGCATACCTTTTTGCCATAAAAAAGGGAAATTTCTTCACTTTTGCCCCAAATTAAGGGAAATTTCTGCCTTTTTGCCCTGAAATATTTGAAATTTCTGCAATTTTAGCCCAAAATAAGGTGAATTTCTGCCTTTTTGCCCCAAAATAATGAAAATTTCTGCCTTTTTGGCCCAAAATAAGAAAAATTTTTGCTTTTTTTCTCTGAAATAAATGAAATTTCTGCAATTTTGCCCTAAAATAAAAGAAATTTCTTCAATTTTTCCCCATAATAAAGATAATTTCTGAAATTTTGCCCCAAAATAAGAGGAATTTCTGTTTTTTGCCCCCAAATAAGGGAAATTTCTGCAATTTTGTCCTAAAATAAGGGGAATTTCTGCTTTTTTGCATCTAAATAAGTGGAATTTCTGTCTTTTTCCCCCAAAACAAAGGGAATTTCTGTCATTTTTGCCCCAAAATAAGAAAACTTTCTGACTTATTACCCTGAAATAAGTGAAATTTCTGCAATTTTGGTCCAATATAAGGGAAATTTCTGCCTTTATGCCCCCAAATAAGGGGAATTTCAGCCTTTTTTCCTCAAAATAAGGGGAATTTCTGAATTTTGGCAAAAAATATTAGGAATTTCTGCCTTTTTGCCCCAAAATAAGGAAAATTTCTGCCTTTTTTCCCTGAAATAAGTGAAATTTCTGCAATTTTGCCCCAAAATAAGTAAAATTTCTGCAATTTTGCCCCAAAATAAGGGAAATTTCTGGAATTTGGCCCCAAAATAAGTGGAATTTCTGAGTTTTGCCCCAAAATAAGGAGAATTTCTGCCTTTTGCCCCACAGTTAGTGAAATTTCTGCAATTTTGCCCTAAAATAAGAGAAATTTCTGCAATTTTTCCCCATAATAAAGGAAATTTCTGCAATTTTGCTTCAAAATAAGGGGAATTATTGTTTTTGCCCCACAATTAGGGAAATTTTTGCAATTTTGCTCCAAAATAAAAGGAATTTCTGCCTTTTGTTCTAAAATATGGGGAATTTCTGCCTTTTTGTCCAAAAATAAGAAGAATGCATACCTTTTTGCCATAAAAAAGGGAAATTTCTTCATTTTTGCTCCAAAATAAGGGGAACTTTTGCCTTTTTGCCTCTAAATAAGTGGAATTTCTGTCTTTTTCCCCCAAAACAAAGGGAATTTCTGTCTTTTTTGCACCAAAATAAGAAAAATTTCTGACTTATTACCCTGAAATAAGTGAAATTTCTGCAAATTTGCCCCAAAATAAGGGAAATTTCTGCCTTTTTGCCCTTAAATATGGGGAATTTCAGCATTTTTACCTCAAAATAAGGGAAATTTCTGCATTTTTGCAACAAAATAATAGGAATTTCTGCATTTTTGCCACAAAATATTAGGAATTTCTGCTTTTTTGCCCCAAAATAAGGAAAATTTCTGCTTTTTTCTCCTGAAATAAGTGAAATTTCTGCAATTTTGCCCCAAAATAAGTGAAATTTCTGCAATTTTGCCCCAAAATAAGGGAAATTTCTGGAATTTGGCCCCAAAATAAGTGGAATTTCTGAGTTTTGCCCCAAAATAAGGAGAATTTCTGCCTTTTGGACCCACAATTAGGGGCATTTCTGCAATTTTGCTTCAAAATACGGGAAATTTCTGCTTTTTTGCCTGAAAATAAGGGGAATGCATACCTTTTTGCCATAAAAAAGGGAAATTTCTTCATTTTTCCCCAAATTAAGGGAAATTTCTGCCTTTTTTTCCCTGAAATATGTGAAATTTCTGCAATTTTAGCCCAAAATGGGAATTTCTGCCTTTTTGCCCCAAAATAATGGGAATTTCTGCTTTTTTGCACCAAAATAAGAAAAATTTTTGCTTTTTTTCTGTGAAATATGTGATATTTCTGCAATTTTGCCCTAAAATAAAAGAAATTTCTGCAATTTTCCACATAATATAGGAAATTTCTGGAATTTTGCCCCAAAATAAAGGGAATTTCTGTTTTTTACCCCCAAATAAAGGAAATTTCTGCAATTTTGCCCTAAAATAAGAGGAATTTCTGCTTTTTTTCCTCTAAATAAGTGGAATTTCTGTCTTTTTCCCCCAAAACAAAGGAAATTTCTGTCATTTTTGCCTTAAAATAAGGAAAATTTTTTACTTATTACCCTGAAATAAGTGAAATTTCTTCAATTTTGCTCCAATATAAGGGAAATTTCTGCCTTTTTGCCCCCAAATAAGGGGAATTTCAGCCTTTTTACCTCAAAATAAGGGGAATTTCTGAATTTTGGCACAAAATATTAGGAATTTTTGCCTTCTTGCCCCAAAATAAGGAAAATTTCTGCCTTTTTCCCTGAAATAAGTGAAATTTCTGCAATTTTGCCCCAAAATAAGTAAAATTTCTGCAATTTTGCCACAAAATAAGGGAAATTTCTGGAATTTTGCCCCAAAATAAGTGGAATTTCTGAGTTTTGCCCCAAAATAAGGAGAATTTCTGCCTTTTTGCCCAACAATTAGTGAAATTTCTGCAATTTTGCCCTAAAATAAGAGAAATTTCTGCAATTTTTCCCCATAATAAAAAAAAATTTCTGCAATTTTGCTTCAAATTAAGGGGAATTTCTGTTTTTTGCTGGAAATTAGGGAAATTTCTGTAATTTTGCCCCAAAATATAGGGAATTTCTGCCTTTTTGTCCGAAAATAAGAAGAATGCATACCTTTTTGCCATAAAAAAAATTTCTTTCTTTTTGCTCCAAAATAAGGGGAACTTTTGCCTTTTTGCCTCTAAATAAGTGGAATTTTTGTCTTTTTCCCCCAAAACAAAGGGAATTTCTGTTTTTTTGCCCCATAATAAAGAAAATTTCTGACTTATTACCCTGAAATAAGTGAAATTTCTGCAAATTTGCCCCAAAAAAGGGAAATTTCTGCCTTTTGCCCCAAAATAAGGGGAATTTCAGCATTTTACCTCAAAATAAGGGAAATTTCTGATTTTTGCACCAAAATATGAAGAATTTCTGCCTTTTTGCCCCAAAATAAGGAAATTTTCTGCCTTTTTTCCCTGAAATAAGTGAAATTTCTGCAATTTTGCCAGAAAATAAGTGAAATTTCTTCAATTTTGCCCCAAAATAAGGGAAATTTCTGGAATTTTGCCCCAAAATAAGTGGAATTTCTGAGTTTTGCCCCAAAATAAAAAGAATTTCTGCCTTCTTGCCCCACAATTAGGGGAATTTCTGCAATTGTGCTTTAAAATACGGGGAATTTCTGCTTTTTTCCCAAAAATAAGTGGAATGCATAACTTTTTGCCATAAAAAAGGGAAATTTCTTCATTTTTGCCCCAAATTAAGAAAAATTTCTGCCTTTTTGCCCTGAAATATGAAAAATTTCTGCAATTTTAGCCCAAAATAAGGTGAATTTCTGCCTTTTTGCCCCAAAATAATGGGAATTTCTGTTTTTTGCCCCAAAATAAGGAAAATTTCTGCCTTTTTTTCCCTGAAATAAGTGAAATTTCTGCAATTTTGCCGCAAAATAAGGGAAATTTCTGTCTTTTTGCACCCATATAAGGGAAATTACAGCCTTTTTACCTCAAAATAAGAGAAATTTCTGCATTTTTGAAACAAAATATTAGGAATTTATGCATTTTTGCAACAAAATATTAGGAATTTCTGCATTTTTGCCCAAAAATAAGGAAAATTTCTGCTTTTTTTCCCTGAAATAAGTGAAATTTCTGCAATTTTGCCCCAAAATAAGTGAAATTTCTGCAATTTTGCCCCAAAATAAGGGAAATTTCTGGAATTTGGCCCCAAAATAAGTGGAATTTCTGAGTTTTGCCCCAAAATAAGGAGAATTTCTGTCTTTTTGCCCCACAATTAGGGGAATTTCTGCAATTTTGCTTCAAAATACGGGGAATTTCTGCCTTTTTGCCTGAAAATAAGGGGAATGCATACATTTTTGCCATTAAAAAAGGGAAATTTCTTCACTTTTGCCCCAAAAAAGGGAAATTTCTGCCTTTTTGCCCTGAAATATTTGAAATTTCTGCAATTTTAGCCCAAAATAAGGTGAATTTCTGCCTTTTTGCCCCAAAATAATGAAAATTTCTGCCTTTTTGGCCCAAAATAAGAAAAATTTTTGCTTTTTTTCTCTGAAATAAATGAAATTTCTGCAATTTTGCCCTAAAATAAAAGAAATTTCTTCAATTTTTCCCCATAATAAAGATAATTTCTGGAATTTTGCCCCAAAATAAGAGGAATTTCTGTTTTTTTGCCCCCAAATAAGGGAAATTTCTGCAATTTTGCCCTAAAATAAGGGGAATTTCTGCTTTTTTGCCTCTAAATAAGTGGAATATCTGTCTTTTTCCCCCAAAACAAAGGGAATTTCTGTCATTTTTGCCCCAAAATAAGAAAAATTTCTGACTTATTACCCTGAAATAAGTGAAATTTCTGCAATTTTGCTCCAATATAAGGGAAATTTCTGCCTTTTTGCCCCCAAATAAGGAGAATTTCAGCCTTTTTACCTCAAAATAAGGGGAATTTCTGAATTTTGGCACAAAATATTAGGAATTTCTGCCTTTTTGCCCCAAAATAAGGAAAATTTCTGCCTTTTTTCCCTGAAATAAGTGAAATTTCTGCAATTTTGCCCCAAAATAAGTAAAATTTCTGCAATTTTGCCACAAAATAAGGGAAATTTCTGGAATTTTGCCCCAAAATAAGTGGAATTTCTGAGTTTTGCCCCAAAATAAGGAGAATTTCTGACTTTTTGCCCCACAATTAGTGAAATTTCTGCAATTTTGCCCTAAAATAAGAGAAATTTCTGCAATTTTTCCCCATAATAAAGGAAATTTCTGCAATTTTGCTTCAAAATAAGGGGAATTTCTGTTTTTTGCCCCACAATTAGGGAAATTTCTGCAATTTTGCTCCAAAATAAAAGGAATTTCTGCCTTTTGTTCTAAAATATGGGAAATTTCTGCCTTTTTGTCCAAAAATAAGAAGAATGCATACCTTTTTGCCATAAAAAAGGGAAATTTCTTCATTTTTGCTCCAAAATAAGGGGAACTTTTGCCTTTTTGCCTCTAAATAAGTGGAATTTCTGTCTTTTTCCCCCAAAACAAAGGGAATTTCTGTCTTTTTTGCACCAAAATAAGAAAAATTTCTGACTTATTACCCTGAAATAAGTGAAATTTCTGCAAATTTGCCCCAAAATAAGGGAAATTTCTGCCTTTTTGCCCTTAAATATGGGGAATTTCAGCCTTTTTACCTCAAAATAAGGGAAATTTCTGCATTTTTGCAACAAAATATTAGGAATTTCTGCATTTTTGCCACAAAATATTAGGAATTTCTGCTTTTTTGCCCCAAAATAAGGAAAATTTCTGCTTTTTTTTTCCTGAAATAAGTGAAATTTCTGCAATTTTGCCCCAAAATAAGTGAAATTTCTGCAATTTTGCCCCAAAATAAGGGAAATTTCTGGAATTTGGCCCCAAAATAAGTGGAATTTCTGAGTTTTGCCCCAAAATAAGGAGAATTTCTGCCTTTTTGACCCACAATTAGGGGCATTTATGTAATTTTGCTTCAAAATACGGGAAATTTCTGCCTTTTGCCTGAAAATAAGGGGAATGCATACCTTTTTGCCATAAAAAAGGGAAATTTCTTCATTTTTGCCCCAAATTAAGGGAAATTTCTGCCTTTTTGCCCTGAAATATGTGAAATTTCTGCAATTTTAGCCCCCAAAAAGGGAATTTCTGCCTTTTTGCCCCAAAATAATGGGAATTTCTGCTTTTTTGCCCCAAACTAAGAAAAATTTTTGCTTTTTTTCTCTGAAATATGTGATATTTCTGCAATTTTGCCCTAAAATAAAAGAAATTTCTGCAATTTTTCCCCATAATATAGGAAATTTCTGGAATTTTGCCCCAAAATAAAGGGAATTTCTGTTTTTTGCCCCCAAATAAAGGAAATTTCTGCAATTTTGCCCTAAAATAAGAGGAATTTCTGCTTTTTTTCCTCTAAATAAGTGGAATTTCTGTCTTTTTCCCCCAAAACAAAGGGAATTTCTGTCATTTTTGCCCCAAAATAAGGAAAATTTCTTACTTATTACCCTGAAATAAGTGAAATTTCTTCAATTTTGCTCCAATATAAGGGAAATTTCTGCCTTTTTGCCCCCAAATAAGGGGAATTTCAGCCTTTTTACCTCAAAATAAGGGGAATTTCTGAATTTTGGCACAAAATATTAGGAATTTCTGCCTTCTTGCCCCAAAATAAGGAAAATTTCTGCCTTTTTCCCTGAAATAAGTGAAATTTCTGCAATTTTGCCCCAAAATAAGTAAAATCTCTGCAATTTGCCACAAAATAAGGGAAATTTCTGGAATTTTGCCCCAAAATAAGTGGAATTTCTGAGTTTTGCCCCAAAATAAGGAGAATTTCTGCCTTTTTGCCCCACAATTAGTGAAATTTCTGCAATTTTGCCCTAAAATAAGAGAAATTTCTGCAATTTTTCCCCATAATAAAGGAAATTTCTGCAATTTTGCTTCAAATTAAGGGGAATTTCTGTTTTTTGCTGGAAATTAGGGAAATTTCTGTAATTTTGCCCCAAAATATAGGGAATTTCTGCCTTTTTGTCCGAAAATAAGAAGAATGCATACCTTTTTGCCATAAAAAAAGAAATTTCTTTATTTTTGCTCCAAAATAAGGGGAACTTTTGCCTTTCTGCCTCTAAATAAGTGGAATTTCTGTCTTTTTCCCCCAAAACAAAGGGAATTTCTGTTTTTTGCCTCTAAATGAGTGGAATTTCTGTTTTTTTCCCCAAAACAAAGGGAATTTCTGTACTTTTTGCCCCAAAATAAGGAAAATTTCTGACTTATTACCCTGAAATAAGTGAAATATCTGCAATTTTGCCCTAATATAAAGGAAATTTCTGCCTTTTAGCCATCAAATAAGGGGAATTTCAGCGTTTTTACCTCAAAATAAGGGGAATTTTGAATTTTGGCACAAATATTAGGAATTTCTGCGTTTTTGCCCCAAAATAAGGAAAATTTCTGCCTTTTTCCCTTTAATAAGTGCAATTTCTGCAATTTTTTCTAAAAAATAAGTAAAATTTCTGCAATTTTGCCCCAAAATAAGGAATATTTCTGCAATTTTGCCCCAAAATAAGTGGAATTTCTGAGTTTTGCCCCAAAATAAGGAGAATTTCTGCCTTTTTGCACAACAATTAGTGAAATTTCTGCAATTTTGCCCTAAAATGAGGGAAATTTCTGCAATTTTGCCTTAAATAAGCGAAATTTCAGCAATTTTTCCCCATATTAAGGGAAATTTCTGCAATTTTGCCCCAAAATAAGGGGAATTTCTGTTTTTTGCCCCACAATTAGGGAAATTTCTGCAATTTTGCCCCAAAATAAGGAGAATTTCTGCCTTTTGCCCCAAAATATGGGGAATTTCTGCCTTTTTGTCTGAAAATAAGAAGAATGCATACATTTTTGTCATAAATAAGGGAAATTTCCTCATTTTTGCTCCAAAATAAGGGGAACTTTTGCCTTTTTGCCTCTAAATAAGTGGAATTTCTGTCTTTTTCCCCCAAAACAAAGGCAATTTCTATATTTTTTTCCCCAAAATAAGAAAAATTTCTGACTTATTACCCTGAAATAAGTGAAATTTCTGCAAATTTGCCCCAAAATAAGAAAAATTTCTGCCTTTTTGCCCCCAAATAAGGGGAATTTCAGCCTTTTTAACTCAAAATAAAGGAAATTTCTGCATTTTTGCAACAAATTATTAAAAATTTCTGCATTTTTGCCACAAAATATTAGGAATTTCTGCCCTTTTGCCAAAAAATAAGGAAAATTTCTGCCTTTTTTTCCCTGAAATAAGTGAAATTTCTGCAAATTTGCCCCCAAAAAAGGGAAATTTCTGCCTTTTGCTTCAAAATATGGGGAATTTCAGCATTTTACCTCAAAATAAAAGAAATTTCTGATTTTTGCACCAAAATATGGAGAATTTCTGCCTTTTTGCTCCAAAATAAGGAAAATTTCTGCCTTTTTTCCCTGAAATAAGTGAAATTTCTGCAATTTTGCCCCAAAATAAGTGAAATTTTTGCAATTTTGCCCCAAAATAAGGGAAATTTCTGGAATTTTGCCCCAAAATAAGTGGAATTTCTGAGTTTTGCCCAAAAATAAGGAGAATTTCTGCATTTCTGCCCCACAATTAGGGAAATTTCTGCAATTTTGCTCCAAAATACGGGGAATTTCTGCTTTTTTACCCGAAAATAAGGGGAATGCATACCTTTTTGCCATAAAAAGGGAAATTTCTTCATTTTGCCCCAAATTAAGGGAAATTTCTGCTTTTTTGCCCTGAAATATGTGAAATTTCAGCAATTTTAGCCCAAAATATGGTGAATTTCTGCCTTTTTGCCCCAAAATAATGGGAATTTCTGATTTTTGCCCCAAAATAAGAAAAATTTTTTCCTTTATTCTCTGAAATAAGTGAAATTTCTGCAATTTTGCCCTAAAATAAGGGAAATTTTTGCAATTTTTCCCCATAATTAGGGAAATTTCAGGAATTTTGCCCCAAAATAAAAAGAATTTCTGTTTTTTTGCCCCCAAATAAGAAAAATTTCTGCAATTTTACCCTAAAATAAGGAGAATTTCTGCATTTTTGCCTTTAAATAAGTGGAATTTCTGTCTTTTTCCGCCAAAACAAAGGGAATTTCTGTCATTTTTGCCCCAAAATAAGGAAAATTTCTGACTTATTACCCTGAAATAGTGAAATTTCTGCAATTTTGCCCCAATATAAAAGAAATTTCTGCCTTTTTGCCCCCAAATAAAGGGAATTTCAGCCTTTTTACCTCAAAATAAAAGGAATTTCTGAATTTTGGCACAAAATATTAGGAATTTCTGCGTTTTTGCCCCAAAATAAAAAAAAATTTCTGCATTTTTTCCCTGAAATAAGTGAAATTTCTGCAATTTTGCCCCAAAATAAGTAAAATTTTGCAATATTGCCCCCAAATAAGGGAAATTTTGGGGATTTTGCCCGAAAATAAGTGGAATTTCTGAGTTTTGCCCAAAATAAGGAGAATTTCTGCTTTTTTGCCCCACAATTAATGAAATTTCTGCAATTTTGCCCTAAAATAAGGGAAATTTCTGCAATTTTTCCTCATAATAAGGGAAATTTCTGCAATTTTGCCCCAAAATAAGGGGAATTTCTGTTTTTTGCCCCACAATTAGGGAAATTTCTGCAATTTTACCACAAAATAAGGGGAATTTCTGCCTTTTGCCCCAAAATATGGGGAATTTCTGCGTTTTTGTCTGAAAATAAGAAGAATGCATACCTTTTTGTCATAAAAAAGGGAAATTTCCTCATTTTTGCTCCAAAATAAGGGGAACTTTTGCCTTTTTGCCTCTAAATAAGTGGAATTTCTGTCTTTTTCCCCCAAAACAAAGGCAATTTCTATATTTTTTGCCCCAAAATAAGAAAAATTTCTGACTTATTACCCTGAAATAAGTGAAATTTCTGCAAATTTGCCCCAAAATAAGGGAAATTTCTTCCTTTTTGCCCTTAAATATGGGGAATTTCAGCCTTTTTACCTCAAAATAAGGGAAATTTCTGCTTTTTTGCAACAAAATATTAGGAATTTCTGCATTTTTGCCACAAAATATTAGGAATTTCTGCTTTTTTGCCCCAAAATAAGGAAAATTTCTGCTTTTTTTTTCCTGAAATAAGTGAAATTTCTGCAATTTTGCCCCAAAATAAGTGAAATTTCTGCAATTTTGCCCCAAAATAAGGGAAATTTCTGGAATTTGGCCACAAAATAAGTGGAATTTCTGAGTTTTGCCGCAAAATAAAGAGAATTTCTGCCTTTTTGACCCACAATTAGGGGCATTTATGTAATTTTGCTTCAAAATACGGGAAATTTCTGCCTTTTGCCTGAAAATAAGGGGAATGCATACCTTTTTGCCATAAAAAAGGGAAATTTCTTCATTTTTGCCCCAAATTAAGGGAAATTTCTGCCTTTTTGCCCTGAAATATGTGAAATTTCTGCAATTTTAGCCCAAAAAAGGGAATTTCTGCCTTTTTGCCCCAAAATAATGGGAATTTCTGCTTTTTTGCCCCAAACTAAGAAAAATTTTTGCTTTTTTTCTCTGAAATATGTGATATTTCTGCAATTTTGCCCTAAAATAAAAGAAATTTCTGCAATTTTTCCCCATAATATAGGAAATTTCTGGAATTTTGCCCCAAAATAAAGGGAATTTCTGTTTTTTGCCCCCAAATAAAGGAAATTTCTGCAATTTTGCCCTAAAATAAGAGGAATTTCTGCTTTTTTTCCTCTAAATAAGTGGAATTTCTGTCTTTTTCCCCCAAAACAAAGGGAATTTCTGTCATTTTTGCCCCAAAATAAGGAAAATTTCTTACTTATTACCCTGAAATAAGTGAAATTTCTTCAATTTTGCTCCAATATAAGGGAAATTTCTGCCTTTTTGCCCCCAAATAAGGGGAATTTCAGCCTTTTTACCTCAAAATAAGGGGAATTTCTGAATTTTGGCACAAAATATTAGGAATTTCTGCCTTCTTGCCCCAAAATAAGGAAAATTTCTGCCTTTTTCCCTGAAATAAGTGAAATTTCTGGAATTTTGCCCCAAAATAAGTAAAATTTCTGCAATTTTGCCACAAAATAAGGGAAATTTCTGGAATTTTGCCCCAAAATAAGTGGAATTTCTGAGTTTTGCCCCAAAATAAGGAGAATTTCTGCCTTTTTGCCCCACAATTAGTGAAATTTCTGCAATTTTGCCCTAAAATAAGAGAAATTTCTGCAATTTTTCCCCATAATAAAGGAAATTTCTGCAATTTTGCTTCAAAATAAGGGGAATTTCTGTTTTTGCCCCACAATTAGGGAAATTTCTGCAATTTTGCTCCAAAATAAAAGGAATTTCTGCCTTTTGTTCTAAAATATGAGGAATTTCTGCCTTTTTGTCCAAAAATAAGAAGAATGCATACCTTTTTGCCATAAAAAAGGGAAATTTCTTCATTTTTGCTCCAAAAAAAGGGGAACTTTTGCCTTTTTGCCTCTAAATAAGTGGAATTTCTGTCTTTTTCCCCCAAAACAAAGGGAATTTCTGTCTTTTTTGCACCAAAATAAGAAAAATTTCTGACTTATTACCCTGAAATAAGTGAAATTTCTGCAAATTTGCCCCAAAATAAGGGAAATTTCTGCCTTTTTGCCCTTAAATATGGGGAATTTCAGCCTTTTTACCTCAAAATAAGGGAAATTTCTGCATTTTTGCAACAAAATATTAGGAAATTCTGCATTTTTGCCACAAAATATTAGGAATTTCTGCTTTTTTGCCCCAAATTAAGGAAAATTTCTGCTTTTTTTTTCCTGAAATAAGTGAAATTTCTGCAATTTTGCCCCAAAATAAGTGAAATTTCTGCAATTTTGCCCCAAAATAAGGGAAATTTCTGGAATTTGGCCCCAAAATAAGTGGAATTTCTGAGTTTTGCCCCAAAATAAGGAGAATTTCTGCCTTTTTGCCCCACAATTAGGGGCATTTCTGCAATTTTGCTTCAAAATACAGTAAATTTCTGCCTTTTTCCCTGAAAATAAGGGGAATGCATACCTTTTTGCCATAAGAAAGGGAAATTTCTTCATTTTTGCCCCAAATTAAGGGAAATTTCTGCCTTTTTGCCCTGAAATATGTGAAATTTCTGCAATTTTAGCCCCCAAAAAGGGAATTTCTGCCTTTTTGCCCCAAAATAATGGGAATTTCTGCTTTTTTGCCCCAAACTAAGAAAAATTTTTGCTTTTTTTCTCTGAAATATGTGATATTTCTGCAATTTTGCCCTAAAATAAAAGAAATTTCTGCAATTTTTCCCCATAATATAGGAAATTTCTGGAATTTTGCCCCAAAATAAAGGGAATTTCTGTTTTTTGCCCCCAAATAAAGGAAATTTCTGCAATTTTGCCCTAAAATAAGAGGAATTTCTGCTTTTTTTCCTCTAAATAAGTGGAATTTCTGTCTTTTTCCTCCAAAACAAAGGGAATTTCTGTCATTTTTGCCCCAAAATAAGGAAAATTTCTTACTTATTACCCTGAAATAAGTGAAATTTCTTCAATTTTGCTCCAATATAACGGAAATTTCTGCCTTTTTGCCCCCAAATAAAGGGAATTTCAGCCTTTTTACCTCAAAATAAGGGGAATTTCTGAATTTTGGCACAAAATATTAGGAATTTCTGCCTTCTTGCCCCAAAATAAGGAAAATTTCTGCCTTTTTCCCTGAAATAAGTGAAATTTCTGCAATTTTGCCCCAAAATAAGTAAAATCTCTGCAATTTTGCCACAAAATAAGGGAAATTTCTGGAATTTTGCCCCAAAATAAGTGGAATTTCTGAGTTTTGCCCCAAAATAAGGAGAATTTCTGCCTTTTTGCCCCACAATTAGTGAAATTTCTGCAATTTTGCCCTAAAATAAGAGAAATTTCTGCAATTTTTCCCCATAATAAAGGAAATTTCTGCAATTTTGCTTCAAATTAAGGGGAATTTCTGTTTTTTGCTGGAAATTAGGGAAATTTCTGTAATTTTGCCCCAAAATATAGGGAATTTCTGCCTTTTTGTCCGAAAATAAGAAGAATGCATACCTTTTTGCCATAAAAAAAGAAATTTCTTTATTTTTGCTCCAAAATAAGGGGAACTTTTGCCTTTTTGCCTCTAAATAAGTGGAATTTCTGTCTTTTTCCCCCAAAACAAAGGGAATTTCTGTTTTTTGCCTCTAAATGAGTGGAATTTCTGTTTTTTTCCCCAAAACAAAGGGAATTTCTGTACTTTTTGCCCCAAAATAAGGAAAATTTCTGACTTATTACCCTGAAATAAGTGAAATATCTGCAATTTTGCCCTAATATAAAGGAAATTTCTGCCTTTTAGCCATCAAATAAGGGGAATTTCAGCGTTTTTACCTCAAAATAAGGGGAATTTTGAATTTTGGCACAAATATTAGGAATTTCTGCGTTTTTGCCCCAAAATAAGGAAAATTTCTGCCTTTTTTCCCTTTAATAAGTGCAATTTCTGCAATTTTTTCTAAAAAATAAGTAAAATTTCTGCAATTTTGCCCCAAAATAAGGGATATTTCTGCAATTTTGCCCCAAAATAAGTGGAATTTCTGAGTTTTGCCCCAAAATAAGGAGAATTTCTGCCTTTTTGCACAACAATTAGTGAAATTTCTGCAATTTTGCCCTAAAATGAGGGAAATTTCTGCAATTTTGCCTTAAATAAGCGAAATTTCAGCAATTTTTCCCCATAATAAGGGAAATTTCTGCAATTTTGCCCCAAAATAAGGGGAATTTCTGTTTTTTGCCCCACAATTAGGGAAATTTCTGCAATTTTGCCCCAAAATAAGGAGAATTTCTGCCTTTTGCCCCAAAATATGGGGAATTTCTGCCTTTTTGTCTGAAAATAAGAAGAATGCATACATTTTTGTCATAAATAAGGGAAATTTCCTCATTTTTGCTCCAAAATAAGGGGAACTTTTGCCTTTTTGCCTCTAAATAAGTGGAATTTCTGTCTTTTTCCCCAAAACAAAGGCAATTTCTATATTTTTTGCCCCAAAATAAGAAAAATTTCTGACTTATTACCCTGAAATAAGTGAAATTTCTGCAAATTTGCCCCAAAATAAGAAAAATTTCTGCCTTTTTGCCCCCAAATAAGGGGAATTTCAGCCTTTTTACCTCAAAATAAGGGAAATTTCTGCATTTTTGCAACAAATTATTAAAAATTTCTGCATTTTTGCCACAAAATATTAGGAATTTCTGCCCTTTTGCCAAAAAATAAGGAAAATTTCTGCCTTTTTTTCCCTGAAATAAGTGAAATTTCTGCAAATTTGCCCCCAAAAAAGGGAAATTTCTGCCTTTTGCTTCAAAATATGGGGAATTTCAGCATTTTACCTCAAAATAAAAGAAATTTCTGATTTTTGCACCAAAATATGGAGAATTTCTGCCTTTTTGCTCCAAAATAAGGAAAATTTCTGCCTTTTTTCCCTGAAATAAGTGAAATTTCTGCAATTTTGCCCCAAAATAAGTGAAATTTTTGCAATTTTGCCCCAAAATAAGGGAAATTTCTGGAATTTTGCCCCAAAATAAGTGGAATTTCTGAGTTTTGCCCAAAAATAAGGAGAATTTCTGCATTTCTGCCCCACAATTAGGGAAATTTCTGCAATTTTGCTCCAAAATACGGGGAATTTCTGCTTTTTTACCCGAAAATAAGGGGAATGCATACCTTTTTGCCATAAAAAGGGAAATTTCTTCATTTTGCCCCAAATTAAGGGAAATTTCTGCTTTTTTGCCCTGAAATATGTGAAATTTCAGCAATTTTAGCCCAAAATATGGTGAATTTCTGCCTTTTTGCCCCAAAATAATGGGAATTTCTGATTTTTGCCCCAAAATAAGAAAAATTTTTTCCTTTATTCTCTGAAATAAGTGAAATTCCTGCAATTTTGCCCTAAAATAAGGGAAATTTTTGCAATTTTTCCCCATAATTAGGGAAATTTCAGGAATTTTGCCCCAAAATAAAAAGAATTTCTGTTTTTTTGCCCCCAAATAAGAAAAATTTCTGTAATTTTACCCTAAAATAAGGAGAATTTCTGCATTTTTGCCTTTAAATAAGTGGAATTTCTGTCTTTTTCCGCCAAAACAAAGGGAATTTCTGTCATTTTTGCCCCAAAATAAGGAAAATTTCTGACTTATTACCCTGAAATAGTGAAATTTCTGCAATTTTGCCCCAATATAAAAGAAATTTCTGCCTTTTTGCCCCCAAATAAAGGGAATTTCAGCCTTTTTACCTCAAAATAAAAGGAATTTCTGAATTTTGGCACAAAATATTAGGAATTTCTGCGTTTTTGCCCCAAAATAAAAAAAAATTTCTGCATTTTTTCCCTGAAATAAGTGAAATTTCTGCAATTTTGCCCCAAAATAAGTAAAATTTTGCAATTTTGCCCCCAAATAAGGGAAATTTCGGGAATTTTGCCCGAAAATAAGTGGAATTTCTGAGTTTTAGCCAAAATAAGGAGAATTTCTGCTTTTTTGCCCCACAATTAATGAAATTTCTGCAATTTTGCACTAAAATAAGGGAAATTTCTGCAATTTTTCCCCATAATAAGGGAAATTTCTGCAATTTTGCCTTAAAATAAGGGGAATTTCTGTTTTTTGCCCCACAATTAGGGAAATTTCTGCAATTTTACCCCAAAATAAGGGGAATTTCTGCCTTTTGCCCCAAAATATGGGGAATGTCTGCGTTTTTGTCTGAAAATAAGAAGAATGCATACCTTTTTGTCATAAAAAAGGGAAATTTCCTCATTTTTGCTCCAAAATAAGGGGAACTTTTGCCTTTTTGCCTCTAAATAAGTGGAATTTCTGTCTTTTTCCCCCAAAACAAAGGCAATTTCTATATTTTTTGCCCCAAAATAAGAAAAATTTCTGACTTATTACCCTGAAATAAGTGAAATTTCTGCAAATTTGCCCCAAAATAAGGGAAATTTCTTCCTTTTTGCCCTTAAATATGGGGAATTTCAGCCTTTTTACCTCAAAATAAGGGAAATTTCTGCATTTTTGCAACAAAATATTAGGAATTTCTGCATCTTTGCCACAAAATATTAGGAATTTCTGCTTTTTTGCCCCAAAATAAGGAAAATTTCTGCTTTTTTTTTCCTGAAATAAGTGAAATTTCTGCAATTTTGCCCCAAAATAAGTGAAATTTCTGCAATTTTGCCCCAAAATAAGGGAAATTTCTGGAATTTGGCCACAAAATAAGTGGAATTTCTGAGTTTTGCCGCAAAATAAAGAGAATTTCTGCCTTTTTGACCCACAATTAGGGGCATTTATGTAATTTTGCTTCAAAATACGGGAAATTTCTGCCTTTTGCCTGAAAATAAGGGGAATGCATACCTTTTTGCCATAAAAAAGGGAAATTTCTTCATTTTTGCCCCAAATTAAGGGAAATTTCTGCCTTTTTGCCCTGAAATATGTGAAATTTCTGCAATTTTAGCCCAAAAAAGGGAATTTCTGCCTTTTTGCCCCAAAATAATGGGAATTTCTGCTTTTTTGCCCCAAACTAAGAAAAATTTTTGCTTTTTTTCTCTGAAATATGTGATATTTCTGCAATTTTGCCCTAAAATAAAAGAAATTTCTGCAATTTTTCCCCATAATATAGGAAATTTCTGGAATTTTGCCCCAAAATAAAGGGAATTTCTGTTTTTTGCCCCCAAATAAAGGAAATTTCTGCAATTTTGCCCTAAAATAAGAGGAATTTCTGCTTTTTTTCCTCTAAATAAGTGGAATTTCTGTCTTTTTCCCCCAAAACAAAGGGAATTTCTGTCATTTTTGCCCCAAAATAAGGAAAATTTCTTACTTATTACCCTGAAATAAGTGAAATTTCTTCAATTTTGCTCCAATATAAGGGAAATTTCTGCCTTTTTGCCCCCAAATAAGGGGAATTTCAGCCTTTTTACCTCAAAATAAGGGGAATTTCTGAATTTTGGCACAAAATATTAGGAATTTCTGCCTTCTTGCCCCAAAATAAGGAAAATTTCTGCCTTTTTCCCTGAAATAAGTGAAATTTCTGGAATTTTGCCCCAAAATAAGTAAAATTTCTGCAATTTTGCCACAAAATAAGGGAAATTTCTGGAATTTTGCCCCAAAATAAGTGGAATTTCTGAGTTTTGCCCCAAAATAAGGAGAATTTCTGCCTTTTTGCCCCACAATTAGTGAAATTTCTGCAATTTTGCCCTAAAATAAGAGAAATTTCTGCAATTTTTCCCCATAATAAAGGAAATTTCTGCAATTTTGCTTCAAAATAAGGGGAATTTCTGTTTTTGCCCCACAATTAGGGAAATTTCTGCAATTTTGCTCCAAAATAAAAGGAATTTCTGCCTTTTGTTCTAAAATATGAGGAATTTCTGCCTTTTTGTCCAAAAATAAGAAGAATGCATACCTTTTTGCCATAAAAAAGGGAAATTTCTTCATTTTTGCTCCAAAAAAAGGGGAACTTTTGCCTTTTTGCCTCTAAATAAGTGGAATTTCTGTCTTTTTCCCCCAAAACAAAGGGAATTTCTGTCTTTTTTGCACCAAAATAAGAAAAATTTCTGACTTATTACCCTGAAATAAGTGAAATTTCTGCAAATTTGCCCCAAAATAAGGGAAATTTCTGCCTTTTTGCCCTTAAATATGGGGAATTTCAGCCTTTTTACCTCAAAATAAGGGAAATTTCTGCATTTTTGCAACAAAATATTAGGAAATTCTGCATTTTTGCCACAAAATATTAGGAATTTCTGCTTTTTTGCCCCAAATTAAGGAAAATTTCTGCTTTTTTTTTCCTGAAATAAGTGAAATTTCTGCAATTTTGCCCCAAAGTAAGTGAAATTTCTGCAATTTTGCCCCAAAATAAGGGAAATTTCTGGAATTTGGCCCCAAAATAAGTGGAATTTCTGAGTTTTGCCCCAAAATAAGGAGAATTTCTGCCTTTTTGCCCCACAATTAGGGGCATTTCTGCAATTTTGCTTCAAAATACAGTAAATTTCTGCCTTTTTGCCTGAAAATAAGGGGAATGCATACCTTTTTGCCATAAAAAAGGGAAATTTCTTCATTTTTGCCCCAAATTAAGGGAAATTTCTGCCTTTTTGCCCTGAAATATGTGAAATTTCTGCAATTTTAGCCCCCAAAAAGGGAATTTCTGCCTTTTTGCCCCAAAATAATGGGAATTTCTGCTTTTTTGCCCCAAACTAAGAAAAATTTTTGCTTTTTTTCTCTGAAATATGTGATATTTCTGCAATTTTGCCCTAAAATAAAAGAAATTTCTGCAATTTTTCCCCATAATATAGGAAATTTCTGGAATTTTGCCCCAAAATAAAGGGAATTTCTGTTTTTTGCCCCCAAATAAAGGAAATTTCTGCAATTTTGCCCTAAAATAAGAGGAATTTCTGCTTTTTTTCCTCTAAATAAGTGGAATTTCTGTCTTTTTCCCCCAAAACAAAGGGAATTTCTGTCATTTTTGCCCCAAAATAAGGAAAATTTCTTACTTATTACCCTGAAATAAGTGAAATTTCTTCAATTTTGCTCCAATATAAGGGAAATTTCTGCCTTTTTGCCCCCAAATAAGGGGAATTTCAGCCTTTTTACCTCAAAATAAGGGGAATTTCTGAATTTTGGCACAAAATATTAGGAATTTCTGCCTTCTTGCCCCAAAATAAGGAAAATTTCTGCCTTTTTCCCTGAAATAAGTGAAATTTCTGCAATTTTGCCCCAAAATAAGTAAAATCTCTGCAATTTTGCCACAAAATAAGGGAAATTTCTGGAATTTTGCCCCAAAATAAGTGGAATTTCTGAGTTTTGCCCCAAAATAAGGAGAATTTCTGCCTTTTTGCCCCACAATTAGTGAAATTTCTGCAATTTTGCCCTAAAATAAGAGAAATTTCTGCAATTTTTCCCCATAATAAAGGAAATTTCTGCAATTTTGCTTCAAAATAAGGGGAATTTCTGTTTTTGCCCCACAATTAGGGAAATTTCTGCAATTTTGCTCCAAAATAAAAGGAATTTCTGCCTTTTGTTCTAAAATATGGGGAATTTCTGCCTTTTTGTCCAAAAATAAGAAGAATGCATACCTTTTTGCCATAAAAAAGGGAAATTTCTTCATTTTTGCTCCAAAATAAGGGGAACTTTTGCCTTTTTGCCTCTAAATAAGTGGAATTTCTGTCTTTTTCCCCCAAAACAAAGGGAATTTCTGTCTTTTTTGCACCAAAATAAGAAAAATTTCTGACTTATTACCCTGAAATAAGTGAAATTTCTGCAAATTTGCCCCAAAATAAGGGAAATTTCTGCCTTTTTGCCCTTAAATATGGGGAATTTCAGCCTTTTTACCTCAAAATAAGGGAAATTTCTGCATTTTTGCAACAAAATATTAGGAATTTCTGCATCTTTGCCACAAAATATTAGGAATTTCTGCTTTTTTGCCCCAACATAAGGAAAATTTCTGCTTTTTTTTCCTGAAATAAGTGAAATTTCTGCAATTTTGCCCCAAAATAAGTGAAATTTCTGCAATTTTGCCCCAAAATAAGGGAAATTTCTGGAATTTGGCCCCAAAATAAGTGGAATTTCTGAGTTTTGCCCCAAAATAAGGAGAATTTCTGCCTTTTTGCCCCACAATTAGGGGCATTTCTGCAATTTTGCTTCAAAATACGGGAAATGCATAGCTTTTTGCCATAAAAAAGGGAAATTTCTTCATTTTTGCCCCAAATTAAGGGAAATTTCTGCCTTTTTGCCCTGAAATATGTGAAATTTCTGCAATTTTAGCCCAAAAAAAGGGAATTTCTGCCTTTTTGCCCCAAAATAATGGGAATTTCTGCTTTTTGCCCCAAACTAAGAAAAATTTTTGCTTTTTTTCTCTGAAATATGTGATATTTCTGCAATTTTGCCCTAAAATAAAAGAAATTTCTGCAATTTTTCCCCATAATATAGGAAATTTCTGGAATATTGCCCCAAAATAAAGGGAATTTCTGTTTTTTGCCCCCAAATAAAGGAAATTTCTGCAATTTTGCCCTAAAATAAGAGGAATTTCTGCTTTTTTTCCTCTAAATAAGTGGAATTTCTGTCTTTTTCCCCCAAAACAAAGGGAATTTCTGTCATTTTTGCCCCAAAATAAGGAAAATTTCTTACTTATTACCCTGAAATAAGTGAAATTTCTTCAATTTTGCTCCAATATAAGGGAAATTTCTGAATTTTGCCCCCAAATAAAGGGAATTTCAGCCTTTTTACCTCAAAATAAGGGGAATTTCTGAATTTTGGCACAAAATATTAGGAATTTCTGCCTTCTTGCCCCAAAATAAGGAAAATTTCTGCCTTTTTCCCTGAAATAAGTGAAATTTCTGCAATTTTGCCCCAAAATAAGTAAAATCTCTGCAATTTTGCCACAAAATAAGGGAATTTTCTGGAATTTTGCCCCAAAATAAGTGGAATTTCTGAGTTTTGCCCCAAAATAAGGAGAATTTCTGCCTTTTTGCCCCACAATTAGTGAAATTTCTGCAATTTTGCCCTAAAATAAGAGAAATTTCTGCAATTTTTCCCCATAATAAAGGAAATTTCTGCAATTTTGCTTCAAAATAAGGGGAATTTCTGTTTTTGCCCCACAATTAGGGAAATTTCTGCAATTTTGCTCCGAAATAAAAGGAATTTCTGCCTTTTGTTCTAAAATATGGGGAATTTCTGCCTTTTTGTCCAAAAATAAGAAGAATGCATACCTTTTTGCCATAAAAAAGGGAAATTACTTCATTTTTGCTCAAAAATAAGGGGAACTTTTGCCTTTTTGCCTCTAAATAAGTGGAATTTCTGTCTTTTTCCCCCAAAACAAAGGGAATTTCTGTCTTTTTTGCACCAAAATAAGGAAAATTTCTGACTTATTACCCTGAAATAAGTGAAATTTCTGCAAATTTGCCCCAAAATAAGGGAAATTTCTGCCTTTTTGCCCTTAAATATGGGGAATTTCAGCCTTTTTACCTCAAAATAAGGGAAATTTCTGCATTTTTGCAACAAAATATTAGGAATTTCTGCATTTTTGCCACAAAATATTAGGAATTTCTCCTTTTTTGCCCCAACATAAGGAAAATTTCTGCTTTTTTTTTCCTGAAATAAGTGAAATTTCTGCAATTTTGCCCCAAAATAAGTGAAATTTCTGCAATTTTGCCCCAAAATAAGGGAAATTTCTGGAATTTGGACCCAAAATAAGTGGAATTTCTGAGTTTTGCCCCAAAATAAGGAGAATTTCTGCCTTTTTGCCCCACAATTAGGGGCATTTCTGCAATTTTGCTTCAAAATACGGGAAATTTCTGCCTTTTTGCCTGAAAATAAGGGGAATGCATACCTTTTTGCCATAAAAAAGGGAAATTTCTTCATTTTTGCCCCAAATTAAGGGAAATTTCTGCCTTTTTGCCCTGAAATATGTGAAATTTCTGCAATTTTAGCCCAAAAAAAGGGAATTTCTGCGTTTTTGCCCCAAAATAATGGGAATTTCTGCTTTTTGCCCCAAACTAAGAAAAATTTTTGCTTTTTTTCTCTGAAATATGTGATATTTCTGCAATTTTGCCCTAAAATAAAAGAAATTTCTGCAATTTTTCCCCATAATATAGGAAATTTCTGGAATTTTGCCCCAAAATAAAGGGAATTTCTGTTTTTTGCCCCCACATAAAGGAAATTTCTGCAATTTTGCCCTAAAATAAGAGGAATTTCTGCTTTTTTTCCTCTAAATAAGTGGAATTTCTGTCTTTTTCCCCCAAAACAAAGGGAATTTCTGTCATTTTTGCCCCAAAATAAGGAAAATTTCTTACTTATTACCCTGAAATAAGTGAAATTTCTTCAATTTTGCTCCAATATAACGGAAATTTCTGCCTTTTTGCCCCCAAATAAAGGGAATTTCAGCCTTTTTACCTCAAAATAAGGGGAATTTCTGAATTTTGGCACAAAATATTAGGAATTTCTGCCTTCTTGCCCCAAAATAAGGAAAATTTCTGCCTTTTTCCCTGAAATAAGTGAAATTTCTGCAATTTTGCCCCAAAATAAGTAAAATCTCTGCAATTTTGCCACAAAATAAGGGAAATTTCTGGAATTTTGCCCCAAAATAAGTGGAATTTCTGAGTTTTGCCCCAAAATAAGGAGAATTTCTGCATTTTTGCCCCACAATTAGTGAAATTTCTGCAATTTTGCCCTAAAATAAGAGAAATTTCTGCAATTTTTCCCCATAATAAAGGAAATTTCTGCAATTTTGCTTCAAATTAAGGGGAATTTCTGTTTTTTGCTGGAAATTAGGGAAATTTCTGTAATTTTGCCCCAAAATATAGGGAATTTCTGCCTTTTTGTCCGAAAATAAGAAGAATGCATACCTTTTTGCCATAAAAAAAGAAATTTCTTTATTTTTGCTCCAAAATAAGGGGAACTTTTGCCTTTTTGCCTCTAAATAAGTGGAATTTCTGTCTTTTTCCCCCAAAACAAAGGGAATTTCTGTTTTTTTGCCTCTAAATGAGTGGAATTTCTGTTTTTTTCCCCAAAACAAAGGGAATTTCTGTACTTTTTGCCCCAAAATAAGGAAAATTTCTGACTTATTACCCTGAAATAAGTGAAATATCTGCAATTTTGCCCTAATATAAAGGAAATTTCTGCCTTTTAGCCATCAAATAAGGGGAATTTCAGCGTTTTTACCTCAAAATAAGGGGAATTTTTGAATTTTGGCACAAATATTAGGAATTTCTGCGTTTTTGCCCCAAAATAAGGAAAATTTCTGCCTTTTTTCCCTGAAATAAGTGCAATTTCTGCAATTTTTTCTAAAAAATAAGTAAAATTTCTGCAATTTTGCCCCAAAATAAGGGATATTTCTGCAATTTTGCCCCAAAATAAGTGGAATTTCTGAGTTTTGCCCCAAAATAAGGAGAATTTCTGCCTTTTTGCACAACAATTAGTGAAATTTCTGCAATTTTGCCCTAAAATGAGGGAAATTTCTGCAATTTTGCCTTAAATAAGCGAAATTTCAGCAATTTTTCCCCATAATAAGGGAAATTTCTGCAATTTTGCCCCAAAATAAGGGGAATTTCTGTTTTTTGCCCCACAATTAGGGAAATTTCTGCAATTTTGCCCCAAAATAAGGAGAATTTCTGCCTTTTGCCCCAAAATATGGGGAATTTCTGCCTTTTTGTCTGAAAATAAGAAGAATGCATACATTTTTGTCATAAATAAGGGAAATTTCCTCATTTTTGCTCCAAAATAAGGGGAACTTTTGCCTTTTTGCCTCTAAATAAGTGGAATTTCTGTCTTTTTCCCCCAAAACAAAGGCAATTTCTATATTTTTTGCCCCAAAATAAGAAAAATTTCTGACTTATTACCCTGAAATAAGTGAAATTTCTGCAAATTTGCCCCAAAATAAGAAAAATTTCTGCCTTTTTGCCCCCAAATAAGGGGAATTTCAGCCTTTTTACCTGAAAATAAGGGAAATTTCTGCATTTTTGCAACAAATTATTAAAAATTTCTGCATTTTTGCCACAAAATATTAGGAATTTCTGCCCTTTTGCCAAAAAATAAGGAAAATTTCTGCCTTTTTTTCCCTGAAATAAGTGAAATTTCTGCAAATTTGCCCCCAAAAAAGGGAAATTTCTGCCTTTTGCTTCAAAATATGGGGAATTTCAGCATTTTACCTCAAAATAAAAGAAATTTCTGATTTTTGCACCAAAATATGGAGAATTTCTGCCTTTTTGCTCCAAAATAAGGAAAATTTCTGCTTTTTTCCCTGAAATAAGTGAAATTTCTGCAATTTTGCCCCAAAATAAGTGAAATTTTTGCAATTTTGCCCCAAAATAAGGGAAATTTCTGGAATTTTGCCCCAAAATAAGTGGAATTTCTGAGTTTTGCCCAAAAATAAGGAGAATTTCTGCATTTCTGCCCCACAATTAGGGAAATTTCTGCAATTTTGCTCCAAAATACGGGGAATTTCTGCTTTTTTACCCGAAAATAAGGGGAATGCATACCTTTTTGCCATAAAAAGGGAAATTTCTTCATTTTGCCCCAAATTAAGGGAAATTTCTGCTTTTTTGCCCTGAAATATGTGAAATTTCAGCAATTTTAGCCCAAAATAAGGTGAATTTCTGCCTTTTTGCCCCAAAATAATGGGAATTTCTGATTTTTGCCCCAAAATAAGAAAAATTTTTTCCTTTATTCTCTGAAATAAGTGAAATTTCTGCAATTTTGCCCTAAAATAAGGGAAATTTTTGCAATTTTTCCCCATAATTAGGGAAATTTCAGGAATTTTGCCCCAAAATAAAAAGAATTTCTGTTTTTTTGCCCCCAAATAAGAAAAATTTCTGCAATTTTACCCTAAAATAAGGAGAATTTCTGCATTTTTGCCTTTAAATAAGTGGAATTTCTGTCTTTTTCCGCCAAAACAAAGGGAATTTCTGTCATTTTTGCCCCAAAATAAGGAAAATTTCTGACTTATTACCCTGAAATAATGAAATTTCTGCAATTTTGCCCCAATATAAAAGAAATTTCTGCCTTTTTGCCCCCAAATAAAGGGAATTTCAGCCTTTTTACCTCAAAATAAAAGGAATTTCTGAATTTTGGCACAAAATATTAGGAATTTCTGCGTTTTTGCCCCAAAATAAAAAAAATTTCTGCATTTTTTCCCTGAAATAAGTGAAATTTCTGCAATTTTGCCCCAATATAAGTAAAATTTTGCAATTTTGCCCCCAAATAAGGGAAATTTCGGGAATTTTGCCCGAAAATAAGTGGAATTTCTGAGTTTTGCCCAAAATAAGGAGAATTTCTGCTTTTTTGCCCAACAATTAATGAAATTTCTGCAATTTTGCCCTAAAATAAGGGAAATTTCTGCAATTTTTCCCCATAATAAGGGAAATTTCTGCAATTTTGCCCCAAAATAAGGGGAATTTCTGTTTTTTGCCCCACAATTAGGGAAATTTCTGCAATTTTACCCCAAAATAAGGAGAATTTCTGCCTTTTGCCCCAAAATATGGGGAATTTCTGCGTTTTTGTCTGAAAATAAGAAGAATGCATACCTTTTTGTCATAAAAAAGGGAAATTTCCTCATTTTTGCTCCAAAATAAGGGGAACTTTTGCCTTTTTGCCTCTAAATAAGTGGAATTTCTGTCTTTTTCCCCCAAAACAAAGGCAATTTCTATATTTTTTGCCCCAAAATAAGGAAAATTTCTTACTTATTACCCTGAAATAAGTGAAATTTCTTCAATTTTGCTCCAATATAAGGGAAATTTCTGAATTTTGCCCCCAAATAAAGGGAATTTCAGCCTTTTTACCTCAAAATAAGGGGAATTTCTGAATTTTGGCACAAAATATTAGGAATTTCTGCCTTCTTGCCCCAAAATAAGGAAAATTTCTGCCTTTTTCCCTGAAATAAGTGAAATTTCTGCAATTTTGCCCCAAAATAAGTAAAATCTCTGCAATTTTGCCACAAAATAAGGGAATTTTCTGGAATTTTGCCCCAAAATAAGTGGAATTTCTGAGTTTTGCCCCAAAATAAGGAGAATTTCTGCCTTTTTGCCCCACAATTAGTGAAATTTCTGCAATTTTGCCCTAAAATAAGAGAAATTTCTGCAATTTTTCCCCATAATAAAGGAAATTTCTGCAATTTTGCTTCAAAATAAGGGGAATTTCTGTTTTTGCCCCACAATTAGGGAAATTTCTGCAATTTTGCTCCGAAATAAAAGGAATTTCTGCCTTTTGTTCTAAAATATGGGGAATTTCTGCCTTTTTGTCCAAAAATAAGAAGAATGCATACCTTTTTGCCATAAAAAAGGGAAATTACTTCATTTTTGCTCAAAAATAAGGGGAACTTTTGCCTTTTTGCCTCTAAATAAGTGGAATTTCTGTCTTTTTCCCCCAAAACAAAGGGAATTTCTGTCTTTTTTGCACCAAAATAAGGAAAATTTCTGACTTATTACCCTGAAATAAGTGAAATTTCTGCAAATTTGCCCCAAAATAAGGGAAATTTCTGCCTTTTTGCCCTTAAATATGGGGAATTTCAGCCTTTTTACCTCAAAATAAGGGAAATTTCTGCATTTTTGCAACAAAATATTAGGAATTTCTGCATTTTTGCCACAAAATATTAGGAATTTCTCCTTTTTTGCCCCAACATAAGGAAAATTTCTGCTTTTTTTTTCCTGAAATAAGTGAAATTTCTGCAATTTTGCCCCAAAATAAGTGAAATTTCTGCAATTTTGCCCCAAAATAAGGGAAATTTCTGGAATTTGGACCCAAAATAAGTGGAATTTCTGAGTTTTGCCCCAAAATAAGGAGAATTTCTGCCTTTTTGCCCCACAATTAGGGGCATTTCTGCAATTTTGCTTCAAAATACGGGAAATTTCTGCCTTTTTGCCTGAAAATAAGGGGAATGCATACCTTTTTGCCATAAAAAAGGGAAATTTCTTCATTTTTGCCCCAAATTAAGGGAAATTTCTGCCTTTTTGCCCTGAAATATGTGAAATTTCTGCAATTTTAGCCCAAAAAAAGGGAATTTCTGCGTTTTTGCCCCAAAATAATGGGAATTTCTGCTTTTTGCCCCAAACTAAGAAAAATTTTTGCTTTTTTTCTCTGAAATATGTGATATTTCTGCAATTTTGCCCTAAAATAAAAGAAATTTCTGCAATTTTTCCCCATAATATAGGAAATTTCTGGAATTTTGCCCCAAAATAAAGGGAATTTCTGTTTTTTGCCCCCACATAAAGGAAATTTCTGCAATTTTGCCCTAAAATAAGAGGAATTTCTGCTTTTTTTCCTCTAAATAAGTGGAATTTCTGTCTTTTTCCCCCAAAACAAAGGGAATTTCTGTCATTTTTGCCCCAAAATAAGGAAAATTTCTTACTTATTACCCTGAAATAAGTGAAATTTCTTCAATTTTGCTCCAATATAACGGAAATTTCTGCCTTTTTGCCCCCAAATAAAGGGAATTTCAGCCTTTTTACCTCAAAATAAGGGGAATTTCTGAATTTTGGCACAAAATATTAGGAATTTCTGCCTTCTTGCCCCAAAATAAGGAAAATTTCTGCCTTTTTCCCTGAAATAAGTGAAATTTCTGCAATTTTGCCCCAAAATAAGTAAAATCTCTGCAATTTTGCCACAAAATAAGGGAAATTTCTGGAATTTTGCCCCAAAATAAGTGGAATTTCTGAGTTTTGCCCCAAAATAAGGAGAATTTCTGCATTTTTGCCCCACAATTAGTGAAATTTCTGCAATTTTGCCCTAAAATAAGAGAAATTTCTGCAATTTTTCCCCATAATAAAGGAAATTTCTGCAATTTTGCTTCAAATTAAGGGGAATTTCTGTTTTTTGCTGGAAATTAGGGAAATTTCTGTAATTTTGCCCCAAAATATAGGGAATTTCTGCCTTTTTGTCCGAAAATAAGAAGAATGCATACCTTTTTGCCATAAAAAAAGAAATTTCTTTATTTTTGCTCCAAAATAAGGGGAACTTTTGCCTTTTTGCCTCTAAATAAGTGGAATTTCTGTCTTTTTCCCCCAAAACAAAGGGAATTTCTGTTTTTTTGCCTCTAAATGAGTGGAATTTCTGTTTTTTTCCCCAAAACAAAGGGAATTTCTGTACTTTTTGCCCCAAAATAAGGAAAATTTCTGACTTATTACCCTGAAATAAGTGAAATATCTGCAATTTTGCCCTAATATAAAGGAAATTTCTGCCTTTTAGCCATCAAATAAGGGGAATTTCAGCGTTTTTACCTCAAAATAAGGGGAATTTTTGAATTTTGGCACAAATATTAGGAATTTCTGCGTTTTTGCCCCAAAATAAGGAAAATTTCTGCCTTTTTTCCCTGAAATAAGTGCAATTTCTGCAATTTTTTCTAAAAAATAAGTAAAATTTCTGCAATTTTGCCCCAAAATAAGGGATATTTCTGCAATTTTGCCCCAAAATAAGTGGAATTTCTGAGTTTTGCCCCAAAATAAGGAGAATTTCTGCCTTTTTGCACAACAATTAGTGAAATTTCTGCAATTTTGCCCTAAAATGAGGGAAATTTCTGCAATTTTGCCTTAAATAAGCGAAATTTCAGCAATTTTTCCCCATAATAAGGGAAATTTCTGCAATTTTGCCCCAAAATAAGGGGAATTTCTGTTTTTTGCCCCACAATTAGGGAAATTTCTGCAATTTTGCCCCAAAATAAGGAGAATTTCTGCCTTTTGCCCCAAAATATGGGGAATTTCTGCCTTTTTGTCTGAAAATAAGAAGAATGCATACATTTTTGTCATAAATAAGGGAAATTTCCTCATTTTTGCTCCAAAATAAGGGGAACTTTTGCCTTTTTGCCTCTAAATAAGTGGAATTTCTGTCTTTTTCCCCCAAAACAAAGGCAATTTCTATATTTTTTGCCCCAAAATAAGAAAAATTTCTGACTTATTACCCTGAAATAAGTGAAATTTCTGCAAATTTGCCCCAAAATAAGAAAAATTTCTGCCTTTTTGCCCCCAAATAAGGGGAATTTCAGCCTTTTTACCTGAAAATAAGGGAAATTTCTGCATTTTTGCAACAAATTATTAAAAATTTCTGCATTTTTGCCACAAAATATTAGGAATTTCTGCCCTTTTGCCAAAAAATAAGGAAAATTTCTGCCTTTTTTTCCCTGAAATAAGTGAAATTTCTGCAAATTTGCCCCCAAAAAAGGGAAATTTCTGCCTTTTGCTTCAAAATATGGGGAATTTCAGCATTTTACCTCAAAATAAAAGAAATTTCTGATTTTTGCACCAAAATATGGAGAATTTCTGCCTTTTTGCTCCAAAATAAGGAAAATTTCTGCTTTTTTCCCTGAAATAAGTGAAATTTCTGCAATTTTGCCCCAAAATAAGTGAAATTTTTGCAATTTTGCCCCAAAATAAGGGAAATTTCTGGAATTTTGCCCCAAAATAAGTGGAATTTCTGAGTTTTGCCCAAAAATAAGGAGAATTTCTGCATTTCTGCCCCACAATTAGGGAAATTTCTGCAATTTTGCTCCAAAATACGGGGAATTTCTGCTTTTTTACCCGAAAATAAGGGGAATGCATACCTTTTTGCCATAAAAAGGGAAATTTCTTCATTTTGCCCCAAATTAAGGGAAATTTCTGCTTTTTTGCCCTGAAATATGTGAAATTTCAGCAATTTTAGCCCAAAATAAGGTGAATTTCTGCCTTTTTGCCCCAAAATAATGGGAATTTCTGATTTTTGCCCCAAAATAAGAAAAATTTTTTCCTTTATTCTCTGAAATAAGTGAAATTTCTGCAATTTTGCCCTAAAATAAGGGAAATTTTTGCAATTTTTCCCCATAATTAGGGAAATTTCAGGAATTTTGCCCCAAAATAAAAAGAATTTCTGTTTTTTTGCCCCCAAATAAGAAAAATTTCTGCAATTTTACCCTAAAATAAGGAGAATTTCTGCATTTTTGCCTTTAAATAAGTGGAATTTCTGTCTTTTTCCGCCAAAACAAAGGGAATTTCTGTCATTTTTGCCCCAAAATAAGGAAAATTTCTGACTTATTACCCTGAAATAATGAAATTTCTGCAATTTTGCCCCAATATAAAAGAAATTTCTGCCTTTTTGCCCCCAAATAAAGGGAATTTCAGCCTTTTTACCTCAAAATAAAAGGAATTTCTGAATTTTGGCACAAAATATTAGGAATTTCTGCGTTTTTGCCCCAAAATAAAAAAAATTTCTGCATTTTTTCCCTGAAATAAGTGAAATTTCTGCAATTTTGCCCCAATATAAGTAAAATTTTGCAATTTTGCCCCCAAATAAGGGAAATTTCGGGAATTTTGCCCGAAAATAAGTGGAATTTCTGAGTTTTGCCCAAAATAAGGAGAATTTCTGCTTTTTTGCCCAACAATTAATGAAATTTCTGCAATTTTGCCCTAAAATAAGGGAAATTTCTGCAATTTTTCCCCATAATAAGGGAAATTTCTGCAATTTTGCCCCAAAATAAGGGGAATTTCTGTTTTTTGCCCCACAATTAGGGAAATTTCTGCAATTTTACCCCAAAATAAGGAGAATTTCTGCCTTTTGCCCCAAAATATGGGGAATTTCTGCGTTTTTGTCTGAAAATAAGAAGAATGCATACCTTTTTGTCATAAAAAAGGGAAATTTCCTCATTTTTGCTCCAAAATAAGGGGAACTTTTGCCTTTTTGCCTCTAAATAAGTGGAATTTCTGTCTTTTTCCCCCAAAACAAAGGCAATTTCTATATTTTTTGCCCCAAAATAAGAAAAATTTCTGACTTATTACCCTGAAATAAGTGAAATTTCTTCAATTTTGCTCCAATATAAGGGAAATTTCTTCCTTTTTGCCCCCAAATAAGGGGAATTTCAGCCTTTTTACCTCAAAATAAGGGGAATTTCTGAATTTTGGCACAAAATATTAGGAATTTCTGCCTTCTTGCCCCAAAATAAGGAAAATTTCTGCCTTTTTCCCTGAAATAAGTGAAATTTCTGCAATTTTGCCCCAAAATAAGTAAAATTTCTGCAATTTTGCCACAAAATAAGGGAAATTTCTGGAATTTTGCCCCAAAATAAGTGGAATTTCTGAGTTTTGCCCCAAAATAAGGAGAATTTCTGCCTTTTTGCCCCACAATTAGTGAAATTTCTGCAATTTTGCCCTAAAATAAGAGAAATTTCTGCAATTTTTCCCCATAATAAAGGAAATTTCTGCAATTTTGCTTCAAATTAAGGGGAATTTCTGTTTTTTGCTGGAAATTAGGGAAATTTCTGTAATTTTGCCCCAAAATATAGGGAATTTCTGCCTTTTTGTCCGAAAATAAGAACAATGCATACCTTTTTGCCATAAAAAAAATTTCTTTCTTTTTGCTCCAAAATAAGGGGAACTTTTGCCTTTTTGCCTCTAAATAAGTGGAATTTCTGTCTTTTTCCCCCAAAACAAAGGGAATTTCTGTTTTTTTGCCCCATAATAAAGAAAATTTCTGACTTATTACCCTGAAATAAGTGAAATTTCTGCAAATTTGCCCCAAAAAAGGGAAATTTCTGCCTTTTGCCCCAAAATAAGGGGAATTTCAGCATTTTACCTCAAAATAAGGGAAATTTCTGATTTTTGCACCAAAATATGAAGAATTTCTGCCTTTTTGCCCCAAAATAAAGAAATTTTCTGCCTTTTTTCCCTGAAATAAGTGAAATTTCTGCAATTTTGCCAGAAAATAAGTGAAATTTCTTCAATTTTGCCCCAAAATAAGGGAAATTTCTGGAATTTTGCCCCAAAATAAGTGGAATTTCTGAGTTTTGCCCCAAAATAAAAAGAATTTCTTCCTTCTTGCCACACAATTAGGGGAATTTCTGCAATTGTGCTTTAAAATAAGGGGAATTTCTGCTTTTTGCCCGAAAATAAGTGGAATGCATAACTTTTTGCCATAAAAAAGGGAAATTTCTTCATTTTTGCCCCAAATTAAGAAAAATTTCTGCCTTTTTGCCCTGAAATATGAAAAATTTCTGCAATTTTAGCCCAAAATAAGGTGAATTTCTGCCTTTTTGCCCCAAAATAATGGGAATTTCTGTTTTTTGCCCCAAAATAAGGAAAATTTCTGCCTTTTTTTCCCTGAAATAAGTGAAATTTCTGCAATTTTGCCCCAAAATAAGTGAAATTTCTGCAATTTTGCCCCAAAATAAGGGAAATTTCTGGAATTTGGCCCCAAATTAAGTGGAATTTCTGAGTTTTGCCCCAAAATAAGGAGAATTTCTGTCTTTTTGCCCCACAATTAGGGGAATTTCTGCAATTTTGCTTCAAAATACGGGGAATTTCTGCCTTTTTGCCTGAAAATAAGGGGAATGCATACCTTTTTGCCATTAAAAAAGGGAAATTTCTTCACTTTTGCCCCAAAAAAGGGAAATTTCTGCCTTTTTGCCCTGAAATATTTGAAATTTCTGCAATTTTAGCCCAAAATAAGGTGAATTTCTGCCTTTTTGCCCCAAAAATAATGAAAATTTCTGCCTTTTTGCCCCAAAATAAGAAAAATTTTTGCTTTTTTTCTCTGAAATAAATGAAATTTCTGCAATTTTGCCCAAAAATAAAAGAAATTTCTGCAATTTTTCCCCATAATAAAGATAATTTCTGGAATTTTGCCCCAAAATAAGAGGAATTTCTGTTTTTTGCCCCCAAATAAGGGAAATTTCTGCAATTTTGCCCTAAAATAAGGAGAATTTCTGCTTTTTTTGCCTCTAAATAAGTGGAATTTCTGTCTTTTTCCCCCAAAACAAAGGGAATTTCTGTCATTTTTGCCCCAAAATAAGAAAAATTTCTGACTTATTACCCTGAAATAAGTGAAATTTCTGCAATTTTGCTCCAATATAAGGGAAATTTCTGCCTTTTTGCCCCCAAATAAGGAGAATTTCAGCCTTTTTACCTCAAAATAAGGGGAATTTCTGAACTTTGGCACAAAATATTAGGAATTTCTGCCTTTTTGCCCCAAAATAAGGAAAATTTCTGCCTTTTTTCCCTGAAATAAGTGAAATTTCTGCAATTTTGCCCCAAAATAAGTAAAATTTCTGCAATTTTGCCACAAAATAAGGGAAATTTCTGGAATTTTGCCCCAAAATAAGTGGAATTTCTGAGTTTTGCCCCAAAATAAGGAGAATTTCTGCCTTTTTGCCCCACAATTAGTGAAATTTCTGCAATTTTGCCCTAAAATAAGAGAAATTTCTGCAATTTTTCCCCATAATAAAGGAAATTTCTGCAATTTTGCTTCAAAATAAGGGGAATTTCTGTTTTTTGCCCCACAATTAGGGAAATTTCTGCAATTTTGCTCCAAAATAAAAGGAATTTCTGCCTTTTGTTCTAAAATATGGGGAATTTCTGCCTTTTTGTCCAAAAATAAGAAGAATGCATACCTTTTTGCCATAAAAAAGGGAAATTTCTTCATTTTTGCTCCAAAATAAGGGGAACTTTTGCCTTTTTGCCTCTAAATAAGTGGAATTTCTGTCTTTTCCCCCCAAAACAAAGGGAATTTCTGTCTTTTTTGCACCAAAATAAGAAAAATTTCTGACTTATTACCCTGAAATAAGTGAAATTTCTGCAAATTTGCCCCAAAATAAGGGAAATTTCTGCCTTTTTGCCTTTAAATATGGGGAATTTCAGCCTTTTTACCTCAAAATAAGGGAAATTTCTGCATTTTTGCAACAAAATATTAGGAATTTCTGCATTTTTGCCACAAAATATTAGGAATTTCTGCTTTTTTGCCCCAAAATAAGGAAAATTTCTGCTTTTTTTTTCCTGAAATAAGTGAAATTTCTGCAATTTTTCCCCAAAATAAGTGAAATTTCTGCAATTTTGCCCCAAAATAAGGGAAATTTCTGGAATTTGGCCCCAAAATAAGTGGAATTTCTGAGTTTTGCCCCAAAATAAGGAGAATTTCTGCCTTTTTGACCCACAATTAGGGGCATTTATGTAATTTTGCTTCAAAATACGGGAAATTTCTGCCTTTTGCCTGAAAATAAGGGGAATGCATACCTTTTTGCCATAAAAAAGGGAAATTTCTTCATTTTTGCCCCAAATTAAGGGAAATTTCTGCCTTTTTGCCCTTAAATATGTGAAATTTCTGCAATTTTAGCCCAAAAAAGGGAATTTCTGCCTTTTTGCCCCAAAATAATGGGAATTTCTGCTTTTTTGCCCCAAACTAAGAAAAATTTTTGCTTTTTTTCTCTGATATATGTGATATTTCTGCAATTTTGCCCTAAAATAAAAGAAATTTCTGCAATTTTTCCCCATAATATAGGAAATTTCTGGAATTTTGCCCCAAAATAAAGGGAATTTCTGTTTTTTGCCCCCAAATAAAGGAAATTTCTGCAATTTTGCCCTAAAATAAGAGGAATTTCTGCTTTTTTTCCTCTAAAAAAGTGGAATTTCTGTCTTTTTCCCCCAAAACAAAGGGAATTTCTGTCATTTTTGCCCCAAAATAAGGAAAATTTCTTACTTATTACCCTGAAATAAGTGAAATTTCTTCAATTTTGCTCCAATATAAGGGAAATTTCTGCCTTTTTGCCCCCAAATAAGGGGAATTTCAGCCTTTTTACCTCAAAATAAGGGGAATTTCTGAATTTTGGCACAAAATATTAGGAATTTCTGCCTTCTTGCCCCAAAATAAGGAAAATTTCTGCCTTTTTCCCTGAAATAAGTGAAATTTCTGCAATTTTGCCCCAAAATAAGTAAAATCTCTGCAATTTTGCCACAAAATAAGGGAAATTTCTGGAATTTTGCCCCAAAATAAGTGGAATTTCTGAGTTTTGCCCCAAAATAAGGAGAATTTCTGCCTTTTTGCCCCACAATTAGTGAAATTTCTGCAATTTTGCCCTAAAATAAGAGAAATTTCTGCAATTTTTCCCCATAATAAAGGAAATTTCTGCAATTTTGCTTCAAATTAAGGGGAATTTCTGTTTTTTGCTGGAAATTAGGGAAATTTCTGTAATTTTGCCCCAAAATATAGGGAATTTCTGCCTTTTTGTCCGAAAATAAGAAGAATGCATACCTTTTTGCCATAAAAAAAGAAATTTCTTTATTTTTGCTCCAAAATAAGGGGAACTTTTGCCTTTTTGCCTCTAAATAAGTGGAATTTCTGTCTTTTTCCCCCAAAACAAAGGGAATTTGTTTTTTTGCCCCATAATAAAGAAAATTTCTGACTTATTACCCTGAAATAAGTGAAATTTCTGCAAATTTGCCCCAAAAAAGGGAAATTTCTGCCTTTTGCCCCAAAATAAGGGGAATCTCAGCATTTTACCTCAAAATAAGGGAAATTTCTGATTTTTGCACCAAAATATGAAGAATTTCTGCCTTTTTGCCCCAAAATAAGGAAATTTTCTGCCTTTTTTCCCTGAAATAAGTGAAATTTCTGCAATTTTGCCAGAAAATAAGTGAAATTTCTTCAATTTTGCCCCAAAATAAGGGAAATTTCTGGAATTTTGCCCCAAAATAAGTGGAATTTCTGAGTTTTGCCCCAAAATAAAATAATTTCTGCCTTCTTGCCCCACAATTAGGGGAATTTCTGCAATTGTGCTTTAAAATACGGGGAATTTCTGCTTTTTGCCCGAAAATAAGTGGAATGCATAACTTTTTGCCATAAAAAAGGGAAATTTCTTCATTTTTGCCCCAAATTAAGAAAAATTTCTGCCTTTTTGCCCTGAAATATGAAAAATTTCTGCAATTTTAGCCCAAAATAAGGTGAATTTCTGCCTTTTTGCCCCAAAATAATGGGAATTTCTGTTTTTTGCCCCAAAATAAGGAAAATTTCTGCCTTTTTTTCCCTGAAATAAGTGAAATTTCTGCAAATTTGCCCCAAAAAAGGGAAATTTCTGCCTTTTGCCCCAAAATAAGGGGAATTTCAGCATTTTACCTCAAAATAAGGGAAATTTCTGATTTTTGCACCAAAATATGAAGAATTTCTGCCTTTTTGCCCCAAAATAAAGAAATTTTCTGCCTTTTTTCCCTGAAATAAGTGAAATTTCTGCAATTTTGCCAGAAAATAAGTGAAATTTCTTCAATTTTGCCCCAAAATAAGGGAAATTTCTGGAATTTTGCCCCAAAATAAGTAGAATTTCTGAGTTTTGCCCCAAAATAAAAAGAATTTCTTCCTTCTTGCCACACAATTAGGGGAATTTCTGCAATTGTGCTTTAAAATACGGGGAATTTCTGCTTTTTGCCCGAAAATAAGTGGAATGCATAACTTTTTGCCATAAAAAAGGGAAATTTCTTCATTTTTGCCCCAAATTAAGAAAAATTTCTGCCTTTTTGCCCTGAAATATGAAAAATTTCTGCAATTTTAGCCCAAAATAAGGTGAATTTCTGCCTTTTTGCCCCAAAATAATGAAAATTTCTGCCTTTTTGCCCCAAAATAAGAAAAATTTTTGCTTTTTTTCTCTGAAATAAATGAAATTTCTGCAATTTTGCCCTAAAATAAAAGAAATTTCTGCAATTTTTCCCCATAATAAAGATAATTTCTGGAATTTTGCCCCAAAATAAGAGGAATTTCTGTTTTTTTGCCCCCAAATAAGCGAAATTTCTGCAATTTTGCCCTAAAATAAGGAGAATTTCTGCTTTTTTTGCCTCTAAATAAGTGGAATTTCTGTCTTTTTCCCCCAAAACAAAGGGAATTTCTGTCATTTTTGCCCCAAAATAAGAAAAATTTCTGACTTATTACCCTGAAATAAGTGAAATTTCTGCAATTTTGCTCCAATATAAGGGAAATTTCTGCCTTTTTGCCCCCAAATAAGGAGAATTTCAGCCTTTTTACCTCAAAATAAGGGGAATTTCTGAACTTTGGCACAAAATATTAGGAATTTCTGCCTTTTTGCCCCAA